>NC_137073.1:65554161-66021661 GCF_951640355.1 Cnephaeus nilssonii | reverse complement strand
TAATGAGATGTGACAGATACAACTCTCTGACCCACACACTTATCAAAAAAAAAAAAAATATATATATATATATATATAGGACTTTTCTATCTTCCCCAAAAGTTCCCTCATGACCCTGCCCAGTCAATTCCTCCCACACAGAGGGACCACTGCCCAGTTATTTTCTCCATAGGTTTCTTCTGCTGTTTACTATCTCCTGTCCTATCATATGCATATGAGACCACCTGATACTATGCCACGAGTCAGAGTTTCAGTGATTTTTCTCTGTGCTTCAATTTGGATAGTTTTTATTAACTGAGCTTTTAAATGCCTGATCTACTTTTAACCTTATGCATTTAGGATGTTTATTTCAATTTTATTATTTTTAGTTTAAAATTTTCTATTTTTCATAGTTTATATTTCTCTGTTGAGATTTTTCATCTTTTCACACATAACCTTCATCTTGAAATCTATGAATATATTTACAATAACCATTTTAAAGTCACTGTGTGCTAATTCCAACATCTGTGTCACATCTGGGTTTGTTTCTGTTCACTCATTCTCCTAGTTATAAATCACATTTTAAAATTCTTCCTTCTATATCCAATAAAGTTTGATTGAATTTTGGGCACTGTGACCATTATATTATTTAAAGTCTAAATTATTCTGTCTTTTAAAAATGTTGAGATTTATTCTAGCAGGCATTAAATTGCTGGTAGCTCAAACTAATTCTGTTGAGGCTCAGTTTTAGACTTTGCTGAAATGGTCCTAAACTTGTCCTATTTTTAAGCTATGGCCTTTCTATGGTTTCAACTAAATGACTAGGATTTTCAGACACATGTCTCCACTCTGACTGGTTGAAACTCCAAAGTCTTCCAGCACTGGGTACACTCTACAGTTTCCATTCATCTCCCAGTCCCTTTCTATGTTTTTCTGGGTCTCATTTTACCCTGTGTATGCACAGCTTACTATTTGGCCAAAGACAAAAACAGAACCCTATGCAGGTGTCTGGGGTTCCTTCTCTATGCTGCTCCCTGCTTTCTGCTACCCCACTCTTTCTATTCTGGCCACCTCAGCAGCCCTGACCCCATCTCTCTTTCCTCTGCTTGGGGAGACCAGGGCTCTAAATTTGGACTCTAGTTCCCTGTGGTACATTTTGAAAAATGCCCCCAGGCAGATTGCTGGGGTGAATGCAAAGCTAGCTTTGCATGATTTCCTTTTCTCAAGGATCAAACCCTTATACTGTCTGTTGTACAGTCTGGTTTTTGTTTTGTGCCTAGATTCACAGTTGTTTATAGTAGAAGAATTATTCCAATATCCAATAATCTGTCATAGCCAGGACCAGATGTACTGCCCATGGATTTTGCAATGGAAGTGTTTTTGGAGAGCAGATTATTTTCAGCATGTTAGAGTAGCAAATGTCTGTCCTTCACCTTATTACATGGCCACATTTTCCTTTAATCCAATCACCTATAATTCTCTGAGGACCTTAGGGAGCTTCATTGTACTTAAATCTTATGGAACATAGAACCTATTTGTTAGCACTATTTATGCAAAGTTATATGTATTTCTTTACATTTTCACCTACATTACCATAACTTTCTCTAAGTCACAACCTTTGGTAAATCAGACGGTATTTTTTGGATCACCTTTAGCAAAGTTTAAAAAAAAAGAAAAAAAAAGAAAATTAATATACTGATGGATGGATTCAGTCAATGCAAAACTGAATTTAGGTCTTTTTCCTAACTATTAAATCATTGATTCCATTGTTTTTCACTTGGAAATAGGGAGTTGTTTTTTTGTGTGTGGACAATCTGTATTCACCAGTTGTATTGGAGTCACACACACACAGTTTAAGTTATGCATAACAGTGCACTCTGCCAAATGACTGCACAGCTGGAGAGTTCACTGGGGGTAGCAGCTGGGTAAGGATCCTCAAAAGATGGGTGGGTATTGAAGGAGTTCTGTCTTGCTTTTGTACCCAGAAGGCTCACTATTAGTATCCCGCAAACACAAAGAAAAGATTAGAGTTTATTGTTCACTTTCCCCTCATGGGGAAGCCATGTATGTTTATGTCCTAAAGATTGCGCATTTAAAAGAAAAAGCCACATTCACTATGGAATTAACCAAATTGACTATCTTCCCAGTTTGAATTCACTGGATAACTGCTAATCCCCACTTTACATTATGCTCTAAAGACTTAGCCAAAAGATTCTAAAGGCATGCATTTCCAGGTTTTCTCATCTGTAATACAAACACCAGTTAAAGACATAATATCATTTTATGCTACTCTCAAAGGGCATCTAGCAAAGCTGGCCAGCATTACTGCAACATTTTAATTACTGGTGCTTACCACAATTTGCAATAATTACAGTTCATTTAGTGAGCTGGTTCTTAATTGCAGACACTGCTAAAGTAACAATTGAATAAAAAATAAAGTGTACTTTCATATATATATATATATATGTATATATATATATATATATATATATACACATATATATGTATATACATACAGAAATATATATATATATATATGATTGAGAAAGATGTGGGCTTATAAAGAAATAAAAGAAACTAGAATATTCTACTATATCAACTTCCAAAACAGAGATAATAAAGGCAGTTTTTTTAAACCAAAGGCCCAGAATTAAATGTAATCATAAGAACAAGTTGCTTCATCATTTATAAAATTCTCTTTCTTGAGCATAATTCCTAATTCTATGATTTTATTTTTATTCAAGGAAGTTCAATGAGTGAATTCTAGTACTAATATAAGTAAATTCTCAACTAACTATTATTCATTATTAGGTGGCAAATCTCAAAAATAGAGATTGGTCCTATTTAAAATATATTTTCATCTAAAAGAAAAAGCCACTGATGAAAACTCTTTTTTGTTTGTTTGTTTATTCTTCATTTCACAGAACATCAAATAATCATGAGATTTTACCCTATATTAATGAAGGGTGATATGAGAAATCAGGATGTTTGCTGAGAGGGGAAGCAATGGAAATGCTAAGAAAAGCTAAACCAAAGTGAAGAGACTGGTTAACAAGAGGGTTTACTCTCTGGATAAGTACATTAGGTTCTAATTTTTCTATTAGTCATACTTTTTCTACAGTAATCCCTCTAAGTTCTCTAAGTGCTTTAGTGTTCCTGAAGACCAGTAAAAGACCACCATGGAGTAAATTCTTGCTTGGAGAAAGGTCTGGATTTTGATATCATGGGTTAAAACCTTTTGCACTCGGATGTCGAGTGTGACGGTTATTGAATATATCAATAATTTGAAATATAAAAAAAATCCAAATAAATAAGTTTGTATGAAAAGAAACTCCAGTTTTTTATTCTACTGCTGTGCTTTGTAAAATCTGGGGTATTTAAAAAATTAAATCCCGAGTAGAATAAAGGAATCGAGAAAAAAGCAAGCGAGTGCAAAGGGTTAATATTCTTTTTTTTAATATATTTTATTGATTTCTTACAGAGAGGAAGGGAGAGGGATAGGGAGTTAGAAACATCGATCAGCTGCCTCCTGCACACCTCCTGCTGGGAATGTGCCTGCAACCCAGGTACATGCCCTTGACCGGAATCGAACCTGGGACCTTTCAGTCCGCAGGCCAACGCTCTATCCACTGAGCCAAACGGGTCAGGGTGGGTTAATATTCTTGAGAGCACTTTGGAATACATGGATGCACTAGGATGCCTTTCTGGCAGGTTATTGCATTGTTTCTCAGGCCAATTCTATAAAGTATCCTTGGCAGTTTGCTCCCAAAGGTGGGAATCCAACGAGTGATTGAGAGAATAGAGGTAACAGAATAATTCCATCAGTAACCCTAAGGATTTATTTATAAATTTTTGTGGAATTCTGCTATAAAACTATGTATTCACATGCAAAGTGAACTGCAGGATGGAAGCAATCAAGAAACCAAAGGAATTAGAAGACAGTTTTCCTTCTGTTCTCAGGAAGCTTCTTCTGAACGTGAAAGAAAATTTGAGCCCTGGACTAATTTCTTACTTGTTCCCCAATATCAAAATAGTCTCAACTTATATCTAGTTAATTAAAGTCAAGGATTCATTGATCAATTCATATGTATTGCTAGAGCATCTTATGCATATCTCTCTGATGATGAATATATCACAGTGTGTCATAGTTAAATGAATTGCTATGCTGGTAACTGTTTAACAAACATAACTCTAGGGGGAAAAGCCCTAATTTGTAATGTTTGCCAATTTCCATGGTGTAAATACTCTACTATGGCTTATTTTAAGTGATCAAAGCAGTAATCATGAAGCATGGAATTGGGAAGAGATGGGTGGTAGCGCATTATGTTGGATTTCCATAATATAAAAGCAATACATCTATATATATAAAAGGCTAATATGCAAAGTGTCCCCTCGAGAGTTCGACCGGGAGACTGGGAGTTCGATTGCTCACTATGATGTGCACTGACCACCAGGGGGCGGCGCAGAACTAAGGAAGGCCCTGGCCGGCAGCTGGAAGGCCCAATCGGCCCTGATTGCTGGCCACGCCTAGGGACCCTACCCATGCGTGTAACAAGCCAATAGTATAATATATAATAGTAAATGCAGTAAAATAATGATAAAGTGATGAGTTTTGATTATTTCTTACCTGCATTTTAATTTACTGAATTGTTAATTTATATCATTTAAATTTTAGTCATGTCAGTGTTTAATGACCAGAATGCAAAATTCCTGGAATTTTAGTAGTTGGTTCTCATGAGCTGATACAAGATGACTTCAGCACACCCCTGAAATTTTAATGTCAATGTTTATCTTTCTGCTAATGATTGGGTGCCCTTCAAAGACAGGTGCTGTTATTATCTTTTTAATTCACTGTGCCCTGCATAGTGCCTGGCATTTGGTAGCCTCAATTAATGTCAATTGAATAAATGAGTGAAAAAATAGGATAAACATGCATTACCAGAGTAGTATGAATGGACAAAGACAAACTTCACTGGGATGGCATATCTTCTAATTGAGGAAATTATGAAAACCTCAAATCCACACAGACCTTACTCCATGAGGATGAGAAAGATGTTTTTTAAAAATAGAAAAATAAAACACTTTGCCAGATAGGTGACTGAGAGATATCCCCCAGAGGATGACTTTGCCACTTCAAGATTTATTATCCTTTTTTGACAAAAAATACTGAATTACATTGGATAATTCCATTAGTGATAATTATAGCAGTCATTTACCAAGTATTTTGCGCTACTCAATACATCGTCCTCTTAGGTTATTTTACCCTCATAGTAACTTTATAAAGTAAATTACATTATTATCCCCACTTATAGACAGAAAAAACAAAACAAGATTTAGAGAACAACGTAACTTGCCAAGATTCCAATGACAGAATGAGTATGAGCCAGAATTTTATTGTGAACCATCTGACTCTAGTGTCTTTTCACTCCAGAGAAGAGTTTGGGGAAAGTTTTACCTTTTATTTATGGTGAATGGTATTTGTCACTTCAATGAGCTACTTAGTTATAGGCATGTATATTTTATTTTTAAAGAATGCCTAGACTTTTGTTTTAGCATATTCTGAAATACTTACTCTGGGCAGAACTTCATTTTAATGCTGCCAAACTTAGCAATAACACCAAGTTATTTAATATTACTGTGTTTCTCCAATTCATCAATGGCTAATATGAATGATATGAATTATTTTCATTAAAAAAAGTAATCTTCATCTTTAAACATACTAGTACTGATAAGAAGGGAAATCTTTGTTGCTTCCCATAAGAAGTCTTCTTAAGGCTTTTATTGATCTGCAGTCTGCTTTTATAGGCATGGCTAATAAAGCCTGCTCACATGTTGAATTTGATAATGTTTCTCACAGAAATAGTAAATAAACCAATTAATAATATTAAAAACACTTCAAGAATATAATATTTAGTGATATGACAAAAGAGTGTCTCAATTACCCACCCCTGGAGAAGAAAGCTACTGAATATATAATTGAAACCATAAGAGAGGCATGGACTAGAGAGGGAAAATAGATACTTTCAATAATTTGATGAAAAAAATAGGCCTAACAGAGTTTTAAAGAAATAGCTTATCAGTCTGTCAAAATAATAATTTTTCCTAAATATTATTATATTATTATAAACAAAACTGTCTACTGAGTTAAGAATATAAGTCTATAATTAGGTAAGATGATGCATATGGTTGGATCTTTCCAAGTAAAGCAATTTTCATGCTAAAAACTAGGAATCTATTGTACCTTGGCTTCTGCACTGACATACACCTGATTTGTCTCTGACACCATATGAAATAGTACTGTACCTTGTAGTGCCTACTCAACTGCCTGGCTTGCCGTAACTTTTCTATAAATGTTTCTTGAATTGAATGACTGAGTTGGAACGGAGTGTAATTATATTTTCACTAGAGGCCGGTGCATGAAATCTGTGCATGGGACGGGGGTGGGGGGTCCCCTCAGCTCAGCCTGGACCCTCTCCAATCTGGGACCCCTTGGGGAATGTCCGACTGCTGGTTTCGGCCCAATCCCAGGAATTGGGCTGAAACCAGCAGTTGGACATCCCTCTCACAGTCCGGGACTGCTGGCTCCTAACTGCTAACCCGCTTGCCTGCCTGATCAACCCTAACTGCCCCCCCCCCACCAGCCTGATCACCCCTAACTGCCTCGGCCTGCAGTCCTGATCACCCCTAACTTCCTCCACTGCGGCCTGGTTGCCCCCAACTGCCCCCCCACCGGCCTGGTCGCCCCCAACTGCCCCCCCACCAGCCTAGTCACCCCTAACTGCCCCCCTGCTGGCCTGGTCACCCCCAACTGTGCCCCCCCCCTTGGCCTGGTTGCCCCTAACTGCACCCCCTGCCAGCCTGGTCACCCCTCACTGCCGCCCTCACCAGCCTAGTTGCCACTCACTGCCCCCTCCACCAGCCTGGTCGCCCCTCACTGTCCCCACTGCCAGCCTTGTTTCCCCTCACTGCCCGCCCCCCTGCTGGCCTGGTTGCCCCTAACTGCCCACCCTGCCAGCCTGGTCCCCCAACTACCCCCCCGCTGGCCTGGTTTCCCCCAACTTCCCACCTGGCTGGCCTGGTCGCCCCTCACTGGCCCCTCTGCTGGCTTGGTCGACCCTAACTGCCCCCCCTGCCAGCCTGGTCACCCCCAACTGCCCCGCCCTGCTGGCCTGGTCGCCCCTCACTGTCCCCCTCTGTCGGCCTGGTCACCCCACTCAGTCTGTTGGTCAGTCATTTGGTCATCCCTCGCTAACGCCCCTGCTGACCTGGTCGCCCCATGCAGCCTGCTGCTCAGTGGTTTGGTTGTCATTTCCTAACCCCCCTGCCGACCTGGTCGCCCCACGCAGTCTGCTGGTCAGTCGTTTGGTTGTCCCTCGCTAACCCCCCTGTCGGCCTTTTCACCTCACACAGCCTGCTGTTTGGTTGTTACTGTGAGGGCGTTGTGACCAAATTGCATATTACCCTTTTATTAGTATAGATTATTATTTATAACATGGTTGTAATGTTTGTGTCAAACTTAACCATGTTTTTGATGTTAGATTAGACAGTAAGCACACTTTACCATTTGTCTCTAAATGTAGTTATAAATCCTAGAAAAAAAGCATTAAGCAGCCATCTGAGGACTACGAAGAGTAAATAGCAGACCAATTGGAGAAGACCAGAATTTTGAAGTACAAACAAACTGGCAGTTTACCTTTTTTTTCCCCATTTCCAGTCACCCCAGGTCTGAACTCAACTCATCCTAAAACTTGGAAGTGGGCGTCAGCATGATCACAGAGAGCTCTAAAAGCAAACCTCTAGTTCAGACTTGAGGGGGAGAAAGGGAGTGTCCTATTAGCAGCAGTGTCACAGTGGAGGGAAGGCCCACACCTCTACTACGCTGAAGGAGGATAACCTCCCTCTCTTGTCCTGGGATCTGTAGTCCCATGTGTGTTGGACAAACTCTTGTTTAGTTTTCCTCTCTCTGTCCTCCTGCTCCTTGGCCCTGCATGAGGGCACGGTAATGTAATGTGCACAACAGAGAAGGATCAATAAATCTCCAGCTTTCTGGCCAGAGGGTACTGTGGATATCAATGGAGAGGTAGGAATTTAGAGAGATCCATGAAATTGTTTATGCTCTTAAGCTCACTCCTGAGCTTTATATACATGGGCCTGACCCTAAACATGATACTAAAATCTTAGGGACCTGAAATAAGACATAGACTACCACCAATCTCAGACTGGCCACTGGGTGTAGCAAACACAGGACAGATATAAATAGCATTTCAAAGGCTTTGAAAATGGAACTGACAGTAAAACCACAACCCTCAAAAGGCTAGTCAGAACTTGTGGCCTGAATCCAACTGAGTTGATTGCCTGGCTAAACAAAATATTAACATTCTCCTAAGGATTTAAAAAAGACCCAGACTATCATAACATAATATTTAAAATATTCAGAACAGATCACAGAATTTCTCAGCTTAGGAAGAACCAGGAAAATTTCAAATGTCATGGAAGAAGAAAATCAGCAGATACCAACAAACAGATGACATAGAAGCCAGAATTATTTGACAATGACTTTGAAGCAGCTATTATGAAAATGATGCAAGAGGGAAGGGCAAACACTCTTGAAATGAATGTAAAGATAGAATATATCAGCAAAGCAATAGAAATTCCAAACAACCACCAAATGGCAACTTTAGTACTAAAAATATCAGGAATAACAAAGCTCACTGGATGGGTTTTAAAATAGAATAAGAATGACAAAAGAACCTATCAATAAATTTGGTGATATCATTAGAAATTACACATTTCATGTGTAAAGAGAAAATCGATTTTTAAAAAAATTATCATAACCCCAGGGATCCTTGGAACAATACCAAAAGTTTTATTTGTGACACTGGAGTCCCTTTAAGGAGAAGAAAAGTAATGTGGTGAGGAAAAATATTTGAAAAAATAATGGCTAAAACTTTTCAAATTTGATGAAAGATAGAAATCTATAGCTTTAATAAATTCAGTAAGCATCAAACAGGGAAACATAAAGAAATGTAGGTCTAGACCAGTGGTCGGCAAACCGCGGCTCACGAGCCACATGCGGCTCTTTGGCCCCTTGAGTGTGGCTCTTCCACAAAATACCACGTGCAAGCGTGCACGTACAGTGCGATTGAAACTTCGTGGCCCATGCGCAGAAGTCAGTTTTCGTCCTGGGCGAGTCTATTTTGAAGAAGTGGCGTTAGAACACTCAAGGGGCCAAAGAGCCGCATGTGGCTCGCAAGCCGTGGTTTGCCGACCATTGGTCTAGACACATCATAATCAGTTGGGTCTAATATACATTTATAGAACAGTCTATTCAACAATAGAAGAGTACACATTCTTTTAACACCTGACCATTCACTTGAATAAACCACCTTATAACATAAAATAAATGTCAACTCTTTTAAAAGGAATTAAGTCATACAAAGTATGTTCTCTTAACATAATGAAATTAAATTAGGAATAAATGGAAAATATTCAAACACCTGGACATTAAATAAAACTTCTAAATAATCCATATGTCAAAGAGGTCTTAAGTCAAATAAGAAACTATTTTGACCCAAATAAAAATGAACATATTGCATATCAAAATTTATACTAAGTAGCTAAAACAGTGCTTGGTGGCATATTTAAGTGATAAAATAGAAATGATAGATAGATAGATAGAAGAAATACCCCAAATCAACTATCTAAGTTTCTGCCTAAAGAAATTAGAAAAAAAGAACAAAATTATCCCCAAACAAGAAGAAGAAAAAATTAATGATAGAAATAATAAATACAAAAGCAGAAATAAATGAAATTGAAAACATGAAACAATATATAAAGTTAATGAGACTCTATACTTGTTCTTTAGATCAATAAAATTGACAGACCTTGAACAAGATTGATCAAGAAAAATAATATTTATACATGATTATTAGAAATGAAGATAGGCTATAACTACAGATACTGTATTATTCTCTATTACTATTCATAATAATAATTACATTATTATTTTTAAAATATATTTTATTGATTTTTTACAGAGAGGAAGGGAGAGGGACAGAGAGTCAGAACATCAATGAGAGAGAAACATCGATCGGCTGCATTCTGCACACTCCCCACTGGGGATATGTCCACAACCAAGGTACATGTCCTTGACCACAATCGAACCTGGGACCCTTGAGTCCGCAGGCCGACGCTCTATCCACTGAGCCAAACTGGTCAGGGCAATAATTACATTATTATATTAAAAATAAGGAAATACTAAAAACAGCTCTATGTACTTAATTTGCTAATCTCAATTAATTGGAACAGTTACTTGAAAAGCATTTCTTTGATATTTGAAAAGAATGCTCAAAACTCACCAGAGATAAAACAGATAACTGAAATCCTATATAATAAAAGCCTAATATGCTAAGTGTCTGGTAGTCCGGTTGTCTGTTCAACCAATCAAAGCATAATATGCTAATGATATACTAAGGTCGCTCAACTGCTTGCTATGGCATGTACTGACGACCAGGGAGCTGACAGTTGACCAGTCACTATGATGTGCACTGACTAGCAGGGGGCATACTCTGACTGGTAGGTTAGCTTGCTGCTGGGGTCCAGCCAATTGGGACTGAGCCAGATGGGCTGGACACTCCCTGGAGCCCTCCCATGGTTCCTCCCCACTGGCCACCCTCCCGAGTCCCTCCCTGGCCCCGACTGTACACCGGTGGGGTCCCTCGGCCTGGCCTGTGCCCTCTCACAACCCAGGACCTCTTGAGGGATGTCAGAGAGCCAGTTTCAGCCTGATCCCGCAGTCCAGGCCGAGGGACTTAAAAAATTGAATTCATAATTAAACTATCTTAAAGAAGAATTCTCCAGGTCCAGATGGTTTTACTGGAAAATTCTAGCAAACATTTAAAGAAGAAATAACACCAAATTTATGAATATGATTTTAAAAAAACAAAACCATTTCGTATACAGAAAACTCTATGGCCATTAACAGAGAAAAATGGGGTTGGGGGAAGACAAGGGTGGATAAAGAGGGCACAATTGTTGATGGAATTATATAAGATTTGGGGTGGTGAACACAGAATACAATATACAGATGATGTACTATAGAATCATACAACTTAAACCTATATAACTTTATTAACCAATGTAACCCCAATAAGTTCAAATTTTTTTTTTTTAAAGAAAAGCACTTCCCAACTTATTTTATGAGTGCAGCATTACCCTGATAGCAAAAGCAGATGCAGAAAATACCTGGAGAAAATATACAAATATTTGTAATGAACAAAGAGGCAAATATTCCCAACAAATATTAGCAAACACAAATATGACTGTTTGTATAAGATATATAATTCAAGTAATAGAGTTTAGTGGCTTTTAGTATATTTTTCAAAGTTGTATGATAATCACTAATTCTACAACATTTTCCCCCATTTCAGAAAGAATCCCTATACCCATTTGCCATCACCTCCCATGTTTTTCTCTCTCTAGACCTGGTGACCAACATTCTATTTTCTGTCTCTGGATATTAACACATTGGACTTTTTGTATGAACGGCAGTATACTACATGTGGCCTTGGGTTGGAGGGAAGTAGGTGTGGCTATAAAAGAGCACATGAGGAATCCTTGTTGTAATAGTCATGTTTTGTATTTTGACTATGTCAATGTCAATATCCTGGTTGTGATTTTGAACTCCAGTTTTCCAAGATATTATCCTTAGTGGCAACTGGGTAAAGGGTATATAGTTATTATATTATATCTATACTTACAACTGTATGTAGTAAATCTAAAGTTATCTCAAAATAAGTTGGTTAAAAAAAAAAAAAAAGAAACTTAACACATAACCTAAAAAGACTGAAGTGGAATTCTCAGCCTTGGTATTGACCTTTTCAGGTGAATCATTCCTTGTTATGGTGGTTGTCTTGTACCTTATAGAATGTTTAGTAGTGTCCTTTACATTTACCCACTAGATCCTAGTAGTACTACCCTTATTTGTGACAACCAAACATGTGTCCAGCCATTGCCAAATGTCCCCTTGAGGGGTAAAAATCACCCCAGTTGAAAACCATTATGCTGTTATTACTATTGATCTTTTACCTTAATACTAATATGATGAGAGGCTATCCCTAATTCACTTTCCTCATAACAAAATTTCAAGAAACATTAAATTCATATATAGCAAAGAATAATGGGCATATTTTTCCTTTTGAATATATCTTTGCATTAACTCTCCATACCTTAGCATACTGGTTAATTTGTTTCCATGTTCTCTCAGACATTGTCTTCTATAATTAAGGCTGAAATGTTCACAGTACCTGATTTTAGATTCCCAATGTTTCTAGCTGAGTAGGAAAATGTTCTAATTCTCTAAGAAAAATGATGATATAGTATTAAATCTATTTATAGAGAAGGCTATGGCAAAAAAAAAAACTAAGTCCAATATATGGCTCATTATATGCCATTAAGATAGTTCAATACAATTTAATAATCTAGTGGAGGGACTCTTCACTAATTATATGTAAGTAATATAAAATATCAACAAAGAAACAGAATTACATTAGGAAAATATCATGTCTAAAGTAAATATAGCATAGGTCATCAATAAAGTGATAGATAATGAATTGATAGAAAGGGAAGGAGGCTTCTTGGTTCCTATATCACTTTCTTTATATCTCTTATATTACTTCACATGTTATTTAAATGTATCTTCAAACTAGAGGTTGGCAAACTATGTCCCAGTCAAATCTGACCTACCAATTTGTTTTTATAAATAATCTTTTGTGGAACACAGTCATGTCCATTCATTTACATTTTGTCTATTTATGCTTTTGAGTAAATGGAGTTGAGAAATTGGCACGGAAAGCCTGAAATTTTTGTGTGATCTGGCTATTTAAATTAAAAAAAAAAGTTTGTGATGCAGATTTAAACTATAAATAAAGTCTAACTAGAATATTTGACTACAAATTTCTTTGAGAAGGAAGGAGCTATAACATTAATATGTCTGTCCTTCATATTTGACTCACCTAAAGTTATCTCAAAAATAAAAAGCTGGTTTAAAAAAAAAAAAGGAAACTTAATTACATAACCTAAAAAGACTGAATTGGATTTCTCAACCTTGGTATTGACCTTTCCAGCTGAACAATTCCTTGTTGTAGGGGTTGTCTTGTACTTTATAGAATGTTTAGCAGTGTCCTTTGCTTTTACCCACTAGATCCTAGCAGTACTCATCAATACAAAAGTGCAATTGATATGTATTAAATGAAAGAAGAAAAAGCGAAAGGAAGAAAGGAGAGAGGAAGCCAAAGAAAAAGTGGGAAGTGTAAAGGTTTCAGGAGAAAAGAAATGACTCATGTAAGAAAAAGCAAATTAATTGACTGAATAGAGAAAGAACATTATCTGCAACAGCGATTTTCAATTGGTGTGCTGCAAGAGACACTGGTATACTGTAAGAATTTTTGAAACATGTAATGCCTATTTAGTCAGGAGCACTGACCTCTTTTAGATTGTCTAATAAAAAAATGACAATAGGCAACACAATGATAGCTGTCTGTGTGAATGAATGAAAATGATACCTGTTTTTTTGCCAGATCAGCAAAAAAATATATATTTTTTGGTATACAGCAGAATTAATTTATGTGTGCCAGGAGATGAAAAAAGTTGAAAATTGCTAATCTATAATGTAGTAGGAGATGAAGGAAATTAAACCAAGGGATGAGAGTTATCATGATTAGTCTTAAAAAGCTACTAGAACTTTTAATTGTCCTACATAGCAATCTAGTTTCCCTGCCAGGGCTTGACTCAGAAGCCAGCTGGCTGAGGGGAAGGTGACTATTACTCAGAAGGAAAGTGCTGCACGGGTGCCTTGAGCTAAGAGCAAAAGAGGCCTGTTTCCCTGTCTCTACTCACCGACTAGCCAAGTATTCCTTGTGACCCTAGCTCTTCATCATTCAGTCAGACATGCCTTGATTTGTATAAGGAATGGTTGTTACCTAAAAGAAATTGCCTTTGAGTTTATGGTTTCAGAAAACTAAAGTTTAATTTATAGAATCTTGGAACTATTGACTTTCAAATATCCTATCCTTATAGATATGCAACACAAAGTTTATGTTTTGTACAAAAATGCAAAGTAAAAATATGTAAGTATGCAAGATATGCAAAGAAAAATACATAAGAGAATAAGTAAGTGTGTGAAAAGGAATCCCTAGATGACCTCTACTTATGTCAATAGAAACTCAAATACTGTAAGCTGGGGCTGGGAGGTAAACACAATTAAAGAGAAAGCTGCTGGAGAGGGTCCTTAAAATCGGGTTTAGTGGCCTGTCAGGAATCTTTTACAGTGTTCTGGGCATAAGGCAGGTAAGGCTACAAGTAAAGCACCTAGGAGATAGTTGCATATTCCTAAAGGATGATTGACTTTCAGGACATAGCAATGAAGCAAGAATAGGGCAAAAAGAAAATTAGAGAATTATGAGTTAAAAGTTATTACCGTTAAATATCACAGGTAAATTATGCTGCAAAATAGTACAAAACTGCTGCAGAATTATTCAAAACATTTCTAATACAAGTAATAGGTGTATTTAACTTTTATTTGAAAAAAATAATATATCACAAAATCAGTATAAACCTGCATAAAATATTTTACTCTATATTAGATGTAGTATATATAGATAGCGGATTCAAGATGATATATGAAAGATAAAACTATAAAGTTAATAGAAGAATTATGGTGGAATGCCTTTGCTTTATAATAACATGGTAGGACTTCTTAAATAAAACTTTAAAACCACATACCTTAAAGAAAAAATAGGCTATATTGATTATATACAGCAAAATAAAGTTTTGTTCAGATGGAAAACACCTTGAATAAAATCAAGACACATTACAGAAGGGCCCAAAATAATTGCACTTTTAAAAACAGTCCAGCGATTACTATCGAGAAGATTATTCAAGGACTCTAAAAATCACCAAGGAAAAGAGAGAGACCTCAAAGGAAAAGTGGGCACAGGATGAAAATAGACAATTTACAAAAAAAGAAACCTAAAAGGTTAAAAATATATAAAATATCCTCATCTCACTAGTAATCAAATAAATGGAAATTATATATATATATATATATATATATATATATATATATCCTATCTAATAATAGAGTAACATGTAAATTACCATCACTTCGCTACGCCCACGATTGGGCGGCGGGAGGCTGGGGGGCGGGACTCGGGGTGGCCCATCCGGCCATTGAGAGGCACGGATCCGCTGCCACTGAGGGGGGCTACCCTGCTGTTGAGAGGCGCAGGGGCGGGACTACCGCCCCCTGCGCCTCTCAACGGCCAGATCCGCGGCCGCTGAGGGGGCCTGCCGCAGACACCCAGCTGTGCCTCTCAACAGCAGAGTAGCCAGGTGTTCGCGGCAACCCCCCTCAGCGGCCGTTGAGAGGCGCAGGGGGCGGGACTCCCGCCCCCTGCGCCTCTCAACAGCAGGGTAGCCCCCCTCAGCGGCCGCGGACCATCAAAAGTGGGGGAGCTGGGTGCCTGTCTGCTCCAGCACCAGGCCTTTCAGAAGCCTCCGCCGAGCCGGAGGCTTCTGAAAGGCCTGGTGCACCAGCGGACAGGCACCCAGCTCCACCGCAAAAAGCAAAAGCGTGTAGGGGACCCTACACGTGCATGATTCAATCATGCACTGGGCCTCTAGTATATACATACATATATATATATATATATATATATATATATATATATATATGACTGATAAAAAGGTAAAAATTAAAATGCTGGATAATGCCAAGCACTGGTGGGGATAGTCTGTAGGCTGGCACAGCCATTCTGGAATGCAATCTGGCAGTACTTAGTCAAATTAAATATACAAATATAATAGGATCCAGTAAGTATGCTGCTGGGCATATCCTCCAAGCAAATGGTCACAGGGGCATTTCTGAAGATGTTGATTGCAGCATTGTTTTTATCATAGTTAGCAACATCTGGGTGTCCATCACAGGGGAGTGGATGTATGCAAAAAGTGACAGATACATACTATGGAGTACTATGCAGCTGTTATAAATAACTGACTAAATGAATAATTAGCAAAGTAGATGGATCATAAAAACAGTGCCGAACCTAAAAAATCATACACACAATAAAAGGTGAAATACAATTCAATTTATATAAATTAATAATACAGGCATATAAATAATAGGCATTTAAAAAGTTTACATACAAACAAGCAGATCCACATAAGGTGATAGGGACAAAAGGAAAAAGACAAAATGAACCAATGAAATAATTAACTAAATGAATAGATTGCATAAATAGTGTGGAAATACAATCATACCACTAAAATTTAATGTCTGACAAACATGGCTTTTCTAGTGTTCTACTGCAATGGAGTCCCTACAAGATAAAATTTAAAAATTATATCAAATAAAGATACCTTAAAGATAAGCCAATATACTAGCATAATTTTATTTTATTTATTTTTATTTTTTTATTTTTTTATAGCAAAGGTGGAAATTTATTGAAGATAGTACAGACTCCACGTGGGGAGAGGGAAAGAATCTCACAGCATGGACTCCCACGTGCGGAGGGGGAAAGGGTCCCCTACTAGCATAATTTTAATATGAATAAATTTAAATAAATTATTAAAATTACTCAACTAAGCCTAAGGGTAAGTAAAGGGCCTGGGCAGATATATTGACTCCTAGTCAGAGCCTATTCCATTAAATTACATTTACTATCAGATCTGGTTAAATTCATTAAAACCAAATTGTAAACTTTGAACTCTGAGAGTTTTCCTTGCCTAGTGTTCAAATGATGATGTAGTACAGAAAATGTGAATCTTTATGATGATAAGTACTTGGAAGATTCAGTCAAAAGTTATTTAATACTATTTAATAATTAACACACTATAATTCTGGTAATTTTATTATGATTTACTTCATTGGTTTTATAAAAAAGACTTCGTTTTATAACTTTTTTTTTTTTGCAGTTTCGTGCATTTTACTGGAAGTTGTGACATAAAAAAATTGGTAAATATGAGCTATAGAGTGGCACGTTTCTGGACCTTCCCGAGGTTTCTAGAATGATGTCAGTATTCTCATATTCCCCACCCTTCACAAAGGAGAGGTTCCCATTAGGAGATTGCCTTGGTAACCCGCAGTGAACTCTATCTTAGGACATTCACAAGTTGCCATTAAAGTGTGGTATTTTCAGGTATTCACTAAATAGAATTATCTGTTCTTTTTGCCCAGTGGTCGGCAAACTCATTAGTCAACAGAGCCAAATATCAACAGTACAACGATTGAAATTTCTTTTGAGAGCCAAATTTTTTAAACTTCTTCTAATGCCACTTCTTCAAAATAGACTCGCTCAGGCCGTGGTATTTTGTTGAAGAGCCACACTCAAGGGGCCAAAGAGCCACATGTGGCTCGCGAGCCGCAGTTTGCTGACCTTGGTTTTTGCCCATCCTTGTGCTTAGTGGGCTTCCCCCAGAACTCCTCAGGGGGTGAAATTTTATGCAAAAAACAATTATTAAAAATGTGGGTGAATATATAGCCCATTCTTTCATTCAATTAACTAGTATACAATGATAACCTACTTTGGGCAACACAGTGATAAAATATTACTCCTCAGGTAATAAACTCATTCTGTGGAACTGAGCTGGTCACAAAGAATGGCCTTGGAAGCTTTAGACCAGCTTTCTTGTGCTCACGAATCGCTGCATGAAGACGGGTCCCAGATGAGCAGGCTGTGGATATCTGGGACATTTTAAAAGGGATCTTATGATTAGGTTAGCTCTATTAGCATAATCCCCTAAATTTAAGGTCAACTGATTAGAAACCTTAATTACACCCGCAAAATCCCTTTTGCCATGTAAAAGGTTTTTCTTTGCTTTTGTTTTTAATTTAAGAGACATTAGGGTGCCAGGATGAAAAATCTTGAAACCCTCACTAAATATAGCTGGTGGGTCCTGCCGTATGCTTTAGTAACTACAATCCCTCTGTATTTTCCAATGAGAGAAACCCCGTCATCATTTTACACATCCTGCTCTCCTCTACACTAGCTCTCATCTTGAATCCTGATTCTGCTTGTCCCTGAATGTGCAGTTAAGAATACTCAGTGGATCCACCTTTGGATCATCATTTTGTATTCTGTACTCACATTCACGAATCAAATGCAGATTTGAAGTCACTAGGATAATGTTGAAAACATGCCTCGTAAACTCATTCAGCCTTGAATTTATGTAGTCACTATTGTAGTTTCCTCGGACACTAAAAATTAATCATTCACTACATGTATACACTTTGGGAAATGGCAAGTCTGAGCCAGAAGATAACTATATGCAGTTGTAGGCAATGTGATTCAAAAAGTGGCCAGTCAAGGACAAAGGTGGTGGTTTTTTTTTGTTTTTGTTGTTTTCCCCGGAGGTGCCAGGGAAGTCTTTGAGTTCTACTCTTCAAGGGAAGATTTTCAATAGCACTTGCTAAGAAAGGCCAAATAGCCTGTGTGTTGAGCACACACTCTTACTCTAGGGAGAGGCATCCGGTTGACAACAGAGAACCTGGCTGCCAAGTAATGACCAGGCTGTATTCACCGCCTGTACAGAACAGCCTGGACCATTTCCACTCCTACCAGGTAGAAACTTTTATCGTGGCCAGCCCATCATGCTTCTGGCTCCAGAAAAGTGCTCCAAATGCATTTCATGTCTTAGGCTAGGTCATCCCAGAAGGAAATCCTGAGCCAAAGATTCAAGTGCAAGTGATTGATTAAGGCAGTGCTCCCAGGAGAAACTGTTAATGGAGTTCAGAATGGGGAAGGAGGAGAACTCAGAAAAGAGGCACTACCAGGTGCAATTCCAGGCTCAGCCAGATTCCAGAAAAAGCTGTACAGCATGCACTGCAAGATAGCTTGTCATGTCTCAAGGCAACTGGGCTTTGTATCACTTTATGGACAGTCTATGAGTCACTCCAGGGAGCCAAACTCCTGGGCACTTCCAGGCAGCTCCCCACAAAAGTAAAGTGGCTCCAGTAACCCCAGGGAAATCCTCTGAGAAATGTTACAAGCAAAATGTGCAAAAGGTGGATCACACATCCTGGGTAAAGAAGATCGGGGAATCTGACCAGGCTATCAACTGGGGGCCACTGTCTATCTTACTCTTGTGGGTGCCTTGGCAAATGCTCAACTACCTCCCTCAATCCTATCTTCCACCGCTTCGACTCTCCTCCTGGCTGTTCCTCCAAGACTCACCCTATTACTTGTGTAGACTTTCAGTCAGGAAAGTGGGAAAGATTTCATGGATTAAGACATGAACTAGTGCTGCAAGTTACCATGACTACTGTACTTAGAAACAGGTGCAAAGGGATTTTGGCTCCAATGACAGGTTCCTCGCACAAACATTATATTCATTAGTGAGCGTTTGTGGGTGTTTTCCCAAGTCCTCTGGAGACAGTGCTGTGGAAGGCAGTGCAGTATGACAGATAAGAGAGCCTGGGCTTCAGAGTCATGAGACCTGCTTGAGTCGGCATCCATGACCTTTGTCTCAGTGTCACTTCCTGGTGATTATGTAACATGGCAAAGGTTACTAATGAGGTGACCTTAAAATGGGGAGATTATCCAGGTGGGCCAAATGTATCTAGGTGATCCCCCTGCCCAGAACCTCTAGGTAAGATTCCAGTGTGGCCAATATGTTGACTTCCTCCTGGTGAGATCCTAAGCAAAACATCCCAGTTGAGCCCCCCTGAACGTCTGACTTGTCGAACTGTGAGATAATAAGTAGGTGATGTTTTAAGCTGCTAAATCTGTGGCAATTTGTAACTCAGTAGAAGAATACTAATGTACTTTGCTCAGATTCTAATATCATTACTGCCAAAATGCTATAACTATGCATTAGTTGTTCAAGGCTACTGGAACACATTACTACAACCTTGCTAACTTAGCATCATAGAAACTTAATTTCTCACTGATTTGGAGGCCTAAACTCTGATATCAGTATTGCTGGGCCAAAATCAACCTGTCAGTTGGACTGTAATACTTTGGAGGCTCTACGGGAATCTGTCCCCTACCTCTTGCATCTTCCTGTGGCTGTTGGCATTCCTTGGCTTGTGGCTGCATCATTCCAATCTCTGCCTCCATCTTTACTTGCCCATTGCCTCTCCTTCCTTCTTCTCCTCCCTCTTGTATAAAGTCTCCTTCTGTGTCCCTTTTTAAGGCTACATGTCATTGTATTTAGGTCCCATCTGGATAATACAGAATAATTTCTCCATCTCAACATCCTTAACTTAACCACATCATACTGCAAATATCATTTTATGTTCTTTTGCCATATAAGGTACCATTCATAGATTCTAAAAATTAGGTCATGGTATCTTTTGGGGGGCCATTTTTAGCGAACTACACACTGTGAGTGGTCATTCAACATCTCCCTGGCTTTTGGTCTCCTCATTAAAAACATAATTATTTCAAAGTGTTGGTGTAACAAGAAGTAAAATAATGTGTATAAAATATCAACCATAGTGCCTCGGACAGGGTGACATCCAACGGATGACAATTTTATTATCACTAGAAGGGCTATGATCATTGAAAGTACACAGATATCTGAAAATGCAAAGTGGAAAAAAATTTAGTATCTATTAACATAAAGGTATGAACTCGCCCTAACTGGTTTGGCTCAGTGGATAGAGCATCAGCCTGGGGACTGAAGGGCCCCAGGTTCAATTCCGGTCAAGGGCATGTACCTTGGTTGTGGGCACATCCCCAGTAGGGGGTGTGCAGGAAGCAACTGATCGATGTTTCTCTCTCATTGATGTTTCTAACTCTCTATCTCTCTCCCTTCCTCTCTAAAAAATCAATAAAAAATATATATATTTTTAAAAAGATATGAACTCACTTTCTTTAATCCATTTGATGCTAGATTTGTCTATTTATCAGGTATGCTTGTTTCAGGGAATTGTCAAATAACTGCCATGTTGCCACCACAGATTCCACTTTAACTCTGCAAATGTTCACTCATTCTGCTATGTTCAAGAACTCTGCTGTTCACCAGGACATGCATATCTAAGCAGGACACAATCTGTGACTTAGCCTCATAATCCAGCAGGGGAACCAACATTTTCCATAAACACTTGCTTCATGGAGCACATGCTTTATCCCAAGTAAATTGAGTATTAATTCAGTTAGCCCCATTTTATGGGGTTTGCAATCCAAACTTGAAAACAAGCACCACTGACAATAAATAACAAGCACATGCATTAGAATCGTTAGATTCATGATCTATGAAATGACACCACCACATAGTACTCATAAATTATTTTGTGTGTGAATTTTCTATAAGTATACAAATACATATTGTTCTAAGAAAAACCCACGTCAAAAATTGAAAATAATCACCATCACTAGTTTCATTTATCGGCTGTCTAAGTGAAGACTGCATGACCCTGCATATCAAAGCAGAGCTGACTGGAGTGCACAGAAAAGCAACTGGCTCCTAGACCCTCATGAGTCCTTGGAAATGTTTTGTGAACATTCAGGCATCCTCAATAACATGAACAGCTCTGAAATGATTTTTGCTTTTTGTTTTAAATATTTTTGTCATTAAACTATACTTGTGGTATTGCTGTCTATGTTGGCAGTAGTATTTTAAGTCAACAGAATTTTCTATAAAACAAAACGAAAAGAGAGTGACTCACTAATCTGTTTAAAGCAGACAAAACAGCAGATAAAGTGACAGAAATTGTTTCAAGGTTTTATGTTTTCCCTACTCCCTCTCTTTATCTCCCTCCCTCCATGTTTGTTTGTTTGTTTCTTTTCTTTATTCTTTTACCTCATTTTTTTTATTCATTTAGACTTACTTCTATAATTAAATTTGCCTGAATAGTTTTGTGATACATTAAGGTTTGCTGTCTCTGTTAACCCTCAAATATTCAAAAATATTCCAATGTGGCCTTCTCTCTCCTATCATCATCTGGTACTCTATGACATATATAACAGAATATGGCTTATAAAGACTTGGAAGAAAATGCAGTAAGATTAAAATCTATGCAGAGATTTTGTTACAGAAATCTTGATCTTTTACAAGGAAGGCCAACTGCCAACAAAAGCAACTGACAAAATAGCACACAAGCTGGTAAGGTGTTGGATATTAATTTTTGAACTATGGTTCTTTGAATCTAGTGGGATGAAAATACTTTAACTTAGCTTCCCCTTACTAGGTAAACACCTCATGAAACAGACCTAAATAGCAGTATTTTCAATGTTTAGAAAGATTCTGTGCATATTTGTGGGATGATTCAACTTCCAACTACAATAATTTTGAAACCATACTGTTAAGCAAATTATTGATACAGTAGTAGCCTTTCAATGCCATATATATTCTTCTGCATGATTTGTGACTTTTACAACAGAAGCAATCCACATGATAAAGAGAGGCTTTAGAAAGAACAGCTTCTTTCTAATTCAATGTGGACAGAGTAAATTTCCCCTTTAAAAACATGATAGATAGAGCCTGAAACACTTTTGTATTGTTTGGTTTTTGTTACTATTCCTTATCCAGACTACCAGAGGAGCATCTAAGATCTGACAAAGAAGCAGCAATTAGATGGCCTAAAAGCATGTCTGTGAGCATTTCATTTAAAAAATGCCCCACACATTTTGCTCGCTACTACAACCAGTTTATGGCTTAATGATGATAAAGGAAGGGCTTGTTCTGGGCTATGAACAAACACAGAACCATAGAAGAACTGATTCTCATTAAAGAGCCACCTCATAGATTTCAGGCTTCCTTCCTTTGCACGACCTTTTGCATCTAGTCCCACCTGTATGGGTGCCAGTTAAGGGCAGGACTGCAAGAATGTGATTACAAATGTCAAATTTCACTTTGCAAAACCTTTTTCTTCTGTTAACAGGTGCTTTTATTTTCCCAGAAGGGTACAAAATCTTGCAATTTATTCATTTCCTTTTTCACTTATTTGAATAAAGATAGTTGCTTGATATAATAGTTAAACAGTGCATTTGCTAGTCAATATCATAATAAAATATGATTCTATTTTAAACAAGCCATAATTTTGTCACACTCCCAGAGTGAGAAACAATAATAGTATGCCTATTATACATCTGAAAATGTGAACGATCAGTTCTCATTAACTCCAACCAGAAATTAAAAGTCACTTCTATACACTCGAGCCTATGAGCTTCACTGGCCTGTAGCTAGCAAGGGCAAACTTCAAAACATTCAGGATGCAAGGAAATTATCCACGTACCATTCAGAAAGGGTTATTATGTTAATTCTAATCTAAGAACGAAACAGACCTATGAGTTTTGATAAATTCACCTCTTCAATGTGCTATTAAAGAAGAAAAGAAAATAACATGGGACAGATCCATCCCCCCCCTCCCCCGCAATTCTGCCAAAGGAAAACACATTTGGTGCCACAGGTACGTGGCACACGACTTCTCTTTGTCCTCTCTAAAACAATGGTAGTCATAAAATGTCCCAGGTCAGTTTATAAAGAAAACGGGAGAATACTACAACCACAGCATACATAGTATGTGGATTCTTGCTGCAGCAATGGATTTCAGAAGGTGACAGATTATATAATGTGTTTGCAGTTATGATTGCACCTGGCCCTGGAAGGTTGCCATGGCATGAAGAGAGAATATCAGCTCCTTGCACTGGTGAGCAGGCTGGTGCTGCCTCTGCACACTCGATAAGCTGTTCTTGTTTTCAGGGACACTGATTCAGCTGTTCCAGCTGTATAAGCTATTGTTTGTTCTCTCTTATTCGCTCACCAGATATAATGATTTCCTCAGCTATGCAAGAGTACTTGGGCTTTGCTTTTATTTAGAAATTTCTCTTTCATACGTGGGTGATGGTTGAGTATTCAATTATAGCCGAATTTGAAATGGTTGGGATCCAATTCTAATTGATTCCAGTGTAAATCAATAGAGTTTCTAATCAAGCAGAAAGAGCCGTCTGAAGCTTGATGCTGAATGACCAGTTAAGCCTCCAACATTTTTACTCATGCCTGAGTCAATAAGTAGTATTTTATTTCATTGTTGACTGGGTCTTTTTGTGTCTGGAATTGAGGCATTTATAGCAGTTTGTTGACATGAGAATGATGTATATTATTTTGTAAATGTACACATTCCAGGTCAGATAGAAGCACTTGAAATCCAAAAATGATTAATAGACGTACTTTTAATTCTAAGGAGGAACTTCTTTTAGGGGATGTGAACAAAACCAGGAGCTGTTTGACATTAGGTGTTCAGAGGAGCAGTTTTACGGTGGGCTAAGGGAGTTCAGTGTTGCTGTTTTAAATACATAATGCCACGATTACAGAGCATCCCTGCAGAGAGGGGCCAGGCTTCAGAAGATAACCCCACAAACCAGTTCCTAAGAGGGTGGCTGATTGGCTGCTTTGCTAAAGATAAAAAGGATAAATCTTTCCTCTTCCAAATATTCTGGGGGGAAAAAAGTAGACTAATAGCGAGAAGTGTAGTGATTTGCACATTATCCAAGCCATTGAGTTATTCCTGCCTGTCCTCATTCTGGTTCTTGATTTGCAGGCCAGCTATGCTCTGCAGCTGGAGCAAATTATATCAGCAGAAGTGCTGATGTGACCACAAGTTGACAAAAGGACATGATTTCTAGTAGCAAAAAAGCAACTAGATTTTATGAAATTGTATCTAATAATGTTGTTTAACTCATGGATCCTGCATCTGACGCCTGCTTTTTATCCAGTCCTTTCAGCGGCCCTTTGTTAACAGTCACTCAGAAGAGGAAATAAAATGTAGCCATTGAAATAAAAATTGCTCTACTCTTTTTAATAGCTCAGCTGCAGGCTCTATTGTTTTATTTAATGGATTGTATAACTGAAGTCTCTCCTCCTGATGATTCCCATTTGGCTTCTGAGTCCCCAGACTGTGTCAGAATCTTGGGGGTTCCAGAAAGGAGGGGAGCCTGGTGCTGAGCTTGTTCAGAATACAAGTGGATAGGAAAAGTGATGCCATTCATTAAAACGTAGCTCCTGCTATGGACTTCAAATACAACGTGCGAGAGGCAGAGCTTCCTTAAAAGAAAGCAAGATTAAGTCTGTCCCTAGATTCCGCAATTCTAGTTCAGGACACGGTGGAAGTTTGCTTGGCTTGAATATACAGGGGCAAGTAGGGTTGGAAGCAGCAGCAAGGGTTAGACAAAGGAATTAGAAGGACTAGAGTAAATAAGTGTCTGCTTGTCAAAGTCACCGTGCTGTCCTCTGATGGACAGATGTGTCCCCTGGCCTGGGGTCCCTGCAGTGGGTCTCTCTATCCTCCTGCCTCACTATCCATGGCCAATATGCAAAGTGTACCTGATAATCATTTGAGTTACTATTACCTTAAAAAATGTCCCATGAATATGGTATTTTGAATTACATAAATGTATTTTGGTTCTTTACAGCAGTTAAAATGTGTCTGGCTTCTGTTGAAGGAAATACAGGTAATTTTTAAATACACATTTGACTTCTACTTTTCTAAGGTCAAAGTTTAAAAAAAAAGTGCCTTCTACTTAAGAAGGGTGGTATAAAATACCAAGAGAAAGGATCAACCTCCTGCTCCATACACATAAACATTTTAAAGATGAATGAATTGCAGACTATTTACCTGACTAACATAAATGGTGCTGCTATGATTCTCAGAGAATTCTGCAAAAAGCCTTTTCAATACGTTTTTGTCCGCCTCGATATGTTCCATCAAAGCAGTTCATTGTTTTAGGAAGAGGAGGAGAAAGAAATGTTAAATCCTAAAGTGCTAAGAGCCTTTTCAGCTGAGGAAGATACACAATGTACAAAGCAGTTAAAACAAATCATACAGTATAACCTGTTAAGGATGTAATTGAGACACATGTAATCATTAACCTTGGAACAGACTGGGATTCCGTTAATGAATCAAATCAATACCCTCTCCACTGATCCATAATAATTTGAAAGAAATGAAAAATTTAACAGTTACTGTATGAGGGGTTATGGTGGGCTGTAATTAGCTAGCCTCCAGGAGATTATGTTACCTAGTTACCAGAAGGTAAGGATAATTTCCGTAGATCTTCTGCAGAGATTGTCATAGAGACAGGTGCCAGACGTGAAAATGGGTCAGGAAGAGATATTTGGTATGGCCAGAGCCTGGGTCATCTTTTTGTCATTTCCTTTCCTACATCTTTCTTAGGACATTTCATACTCCCAGTTAATATGGATGTATCGCTTTGAAAAGACATTACAATTGAATTTTACCAGTTAAAAGTGTGATTATCTCTTTTCCTATCTTGCTATAGGTCTATATCTCACATGATATGGCAAAGAGGTCAAGGCAAAAGTTCTGCTTTTGGGAACAGAATAATAACCCCATGAACTTTCATACTTAGGTATGAAAATATTGCATGTTTGTACTGCTCCCTCATCTTAACATTTCCAGCATGCCCATTATTTCCAGTGGAATTTTACAGAAGGATAATGGAAGGGAGTGCATGTCTTGCCCTAGTGACCCCCCATGTTGTTTTACATCTCCAAGTAATATGAAGTAACCTACAAAGTAGTGTGTGGAGAACAAACTGGTCTCAGGGTCCGTGGCTTTTATATATACATTGCTTTTATGTAAACCTTGGTTAGAAGAAACAATCTCAGTATGTGAAGTTTCATAGGCAAAATCTCAATTTAGGAGAGATATAAAAAGAGATATTGCCATTCTCTAGGGAATCAGTAAATAAAACAGAGAACAGAATTTTTTAAAAATGCATGTAAAATATATGCATATGGAAATGTTAAGAGCCTTATTTTATAATGCCAAGGAGGGCACAAGATAAAAACTGTTGTCATTTGTTTCCAGGGAAAGCAGTCGGTGAGACCCAGGCACAGTAGGATAGTTAGTTAGCTACCACATGTAAAGCTGAGAGCAGATGGCGCCGCTGATATAGAGCACAGGAATGTGCGTGTTTATGCGGGTGCGTTTCTGTGCGTGTGCGTGTGGAAACCAGCAAGGAGTTTGACACTGATGTACTCCATCAAGTCCAGTTATAAAGAACAAGTGGATAAAACAACATTCTGTGCATCTGGCAGCCTAACTAGCTCTGTCAATCTGTGGATACTGCTGACATTGTACTATAAGCTTCGATTCCATCTGTGTTGTTTATTTTGAGCTGGATTTACGGCACACTATGTGAATTGATGATGGCTAGAAGGTCCAAAAGATTCTGGGACTGTTTAAAGTTCCAAGGTGTCAAATTACACAGGATTGTGTCACGAACGTTTATGAAAGGGTAAGTGGGAGAGGCAAACCGTTTTCAGTATTTGTTAGACGTCCAAGAAAAATTGCTGAAAATATAGATGAAGAAGGTTTATGAAAACATCTAAAGAGTACATATGAACTCCTGCAATCAAATGTTTCTTTTTCAAGTTGTATTGTGTCATTTTAAAAAATTCAAAATATGTACAAACAAATAGACAAGTCAAATCAGTTCTCCACTCTGAGGTTGTGACATGCATATTACTCAAAACTTCCTGATCAGTGTCATATTAAATTGTCAGAATAAAGGAATGGACTTGATGGGTGAGGACTGTGCCTGCCTCCTTTCTGAGTGGTTAGAACTGAGAAACAAGAATGTTTCTATACATTCCCTCTTAAGTTATTCTGTGACATTCTTTTCTTGCTTCAGTTTCTGTCTATATAATAAGACATAAATTACAGAGACAGGCATTGCTGCCTTCACCAGGAAATCCCTGAATAGTTGAATGTACAATTTTAATGAAAAATTATATACATTTGTATGAGAAAAAAAACCACTATTTGATGTAGGTCATATCAAGGCTTTTGGTCTATTTTAATTTTCAACATAAAGTGCAGCTGAATGCTATGTCTGCATAATGCCAGAACATTCCTATAAAAATGGAGAAAAGGGATTTAATGATTCAGGTGTTTTATAAGCATTTGCATATCTGATGTCATTCAATTCATGTGGCTGTTCCTGTCTGCTTGTGTGGTGAGTAGCCCAGATTAGAATTTTCCTGCACCACAAATGACACAGACTAGACTTTATACAGTTTGGCTTGTAGTCACTGAATGAAAACAGCGTTCTGCTTATGGTATACAAATTTTAATTCATTCTTTAAAACCCTATTTAGTTAGTGGTTGATTATGGTTGAATTGTGTCATTGAATACAGTTATATTTATATGTAGCTCTGTCCTTCTTTAAAGAAGAAACATTTTAATCATCCTGCCTCATGTGTCTCAGAGCCAGGACATCAACAGAATCTATGGAAGTAGTTCATTTTCTTGGTAATGTTTACTAATTATTATTCATAAGTATTTATTCATATACAAAATATATGCTAGGTAATATAAAATACCTGGCCAATATACTTGAAATTTGAGGATAGAGATCATATAGCTAAGATATTCTTGTAAAAATGTCAAATAAGAGTAGGTACAATCAAATATCAGTTACAAAATACCAAGTGGCATAAAGTAGACTAAAATTAAGTTGGAAACATTCACTCTAGTTTTCTACCTGCCACACACTGGACTGGAGGCTTCCCCTCCACTTAGCAGCTCACCTAACTTTTCACCATCTCTGGGGCTGTCCTCTCTCTTTCCAGAAAAGAGAAAGTCTGGGAAAGCTCACTTCCCTTGTCCAAGCCACATAGCCACTGAGTGACCGAACATGGCTTTACTTTGTAAACGTATATTGAATACCTGTTCTGGACCAGTCATAGTACTTGGCACTAGAATAAATAATATTAAAAAACTGTTTAAAAGGTATAAGAGCTTATAAGAAATAAAACATAAAAGTTTAATGTGAACGCAATGCAGTCAGTGCTAAAATTGATGTATGCATAGGGAACCAGGAGAACAGAGGAGAAGGCATCTAGCTTAGAGAGCTCATGGGGCGAGACAGAGAAATGGTGTCAGGTTTCCCAGACAGGCAGAGGCATCAGCAAAGGGATGCGGGTCTGAACAACAGGAATGGTAGGAAATGCAGCTTTTGTAACACATCCTGGTAACTCAGAGGGGCCAGTGAGGGAAATGTTGTGCATTCATAATAGGAAGTAATCCCAGTGGAGTGAGGTAATGAGACAAGGCTTGAATGAGGTTGGTCTTGACTCATGAAGTTGAATAGATTTTGAATAGACAGATAAAGAAATAATTGTATATTATAGGTGAAGGTAGAAGGGACCAACAAATACTTTGAGATAAAGATGTGAAAAACCTATATAGAAGACTGAGGGCCAATATGGCAGATCTGTTCACTCTCCATTTTGGCCACCCATTACTGTGCACACATTTCAAACTTGTTATCACCTAGAACTGGTACATCTCTAAAATTTTAAATCTCTCTAACAATAAATTATTAGCCTTCTAGGTCTCATTCAGTCATCCACATTCTCCAAACTAATTAAGACCTTTAATCCCTAAACCTAAAAATTGTGTGTCTCTATCAGCCCAATCTAATTCCTGAGTGATTTTGACTCCCTGGTCCACCACTTCAACCTCTTTTTTGCTTCAAAGTCCTTGCCAAATTTTTCTTCTATAGCATACCTTCCTGAAATAATCCTCAAGATTAGGTCAATTTTTTTCTTAGTACCCTAGGTCTCTTTCCCATTATTAAAAGAGATGGTTATTATCTCTAGCTACCTTTTTACTCTCAGTTTATTATCTCCCCCACTCCCCTCCCCCAAAACACACAAACACAAAGCCATAATCCGAGCAGTACAAGCAAATGGACATCAGCCCCCACTGCTTCTAACTCTTCCACCACAAATGTAGAGATGTTATTCCTTACGCATAAGGCCAATCTTTGACCTGTGTTGTGAATTCTCCCCAACCCCCCAACCCCCATCTTGGAATTTCAAAGGGCCATTGTTCCTTGAAAATCCTGTTTTTCTTTTTTTCAAATTCCTATCTTTTTTAACTGGCTCTTTCTCAAATAATATAATTTCACTCTTCCTAAGTCTCTCCAATTTTCAAAACACCATCCTCAAGTCAGTCTTTAGCTACTGTCCTATCTCTTCCTTTTGAAAAATAAGTAGCCTGGAGTCATTATTTTACCCTTCCCTCACTTACTGTACATTCCTCAACCCATTGCAATCTGGAAACCACCACCAAGAATTTCCTGAAACTGTTCCTGTTAAGGTCATCAATGAATACTTTGTTTCTAAATTCACTCTTACTTTATTTCACTTATAGGACCCAATCCTGCTGACTAATTCCTCCTCTTTAAACACAGTTTCCTTGTTTTAATAATACAATTTCTGTGTGTGTGTTGTTGTTGTTGTTGTTTGTTTTTTTGACACTGCCATTCCCCTAGATATTAGTGTCTTCGGAGCTATCTCTTAGGCCCCTGACTCTTATCACTTTATACATTCTACCTGATGAATATCATTTGTAGCTTTACTTACTATCTATATGCTTGTAGCTTCATTTACCATCCCCATGAGGAAAAATCCAATTCAAGGAGTAAATCAACACTCTCTTTTTTATGAACTTCAGTCAGTCCTATATATTTAACTTACTACCCAACTCTCTACTTGGATGTCCCACAGCTATCAAAAAGCTACATGTCCAAAACTAAATATATAATTTCCTTCCCTCCTCCCAGCCAAACTTCCTAAATACTTCTTAAATCACGTCCTTTTGTTTTTCTTATCTAAAAACATTTTTCTCTTTTTTAACTTTATTTTTATTGTTGACACTATTTCAGATGTCCCAACACATTTTTGTCATTCAGATTAATGTAAACTGAGGGACTAATCATTTCAGACATCTATTATTGAGTAAGAAAGTTATCATTCCAATAGATGTAGGAAATAGTTAAAATTTAATGGGAGTCCACGGTATGCTTCTTTTAAATAAATTGGAATAGTTGAATGAACCACAGCTAAAATATTAAAATTTACAAAGCCTCATTGATTTGAAACAAATATATTTACCAAGTTAAGGACAGAGAGTATATCATCTTTAATTTATATTCCTACCTCTAAGCACTGTGAACTACAACAGAGTTGCTGGTCAGTTAGTACTTATTTAACAGATTAATAGGTTTGTTCTTCAATCCTACAAAAAAGCAAGAAGCAGTACAAGATTTTCACCATATCATTCATACATGATTATGACTCTTCTATAACTTATTCTATGTACTCAATGGCTGATTAAATAAGGATGTCAAAACTGTTTCTCCTTGTGTTTGAAGGAATTACAGATTTCCTTAGAACATAATAATAACAAAAGGAATTATCAGGCATTAAAATGACTATTCATGTTAGCTATGTATAAAAACAAAGCTCTACTCTACAGACAAATTTTGCAAAACTGACCACTATTCATAGGGAAAAAAAATTTACTTGCTCAACCCAGCCTATTGCCATAAATGGAAAAAACAGTATTTTATACAACCTGCTAATGAAAAAAGTTGACTCCTCTTTAGCCAAAACAAACTATATCTTTTTTACCCCTCAATAAAGTTATTTCTTTCCTGGCAGTGAGTATGAACTAACATGCTGATAGAAAAGTCTACTTCATCTTTCAATAATGCTCTGTGATTAAAGCAAACAGAAATGAAATTTTATTGTAGTCCCATCCTTCTTTTATTGTGAAATATGAAAACATAAAGAAAAGTATAGAAAACATAAGTGCACAATTTAATGTGTTATAATAAAGCAAACATCTTAGTAACTACCACCAGGTTACAAAATAGAACTTTGCCAACAGCTACCCAATTATAATGCCTTCCCTCCCACTCTATCCAGATGTTTACAGTAATAAATTTCCTTGCTTTTTTTAAAATAGTTTTACCACCTGAAAAATATAATACTAAGTAATATAATTCAATTTTGCCTGCTGTGAACTTTATAATTCCATAGTATGGGCTTATTAAAGAACTTGCTAGGTATATCTGTAATTTATTCCTTTTAGTTGTTTTTCACAATCCATTATGTGAGTATACCTTAACTTACTTTCCTATTCTATTGCTGATGAATATTTTAATTGCTTGTAGTTTTTGGCTATTATAAATAAGGATGCTTTGGCATTTGCACATATGTATTCTAGTATGTCTAAGTATGCCTTTTTGCAGGATATATAATTAGAAGTGAATTTCTGGGTCTGAGATTATATATATATATATATCCTCAATTTACTAGAAAGAAAAACAATGAAAGTGAAAAAGAATTTGTAAATTTGGTTTTATCTTTTTAACTGCTTTTATTTAAGAAAAATGTTTCTTAAATTCTAAAGGTAAATTCCATCCAGTACTGCATATTTTATGTGGCAAGCAGTACATAATATGAAAAAATTTTCAAAATAAAATGCAAATGAAGTACTAATGTCTAAAAGAGATTAACAAACATTTGTACAGTTTTCTGATGAAAATACATATTTATTCTCATAAAAGTGGCAAGAATGCATTAATCACATTTATCTGAATTCTTAATCAAGCAATAGTGTGAACAGAAATAGATCCTGTGAAGATTCAAAAGCAGAATATAATGCTTAGATTTTCATTTTATGGAATTCATATTTCTCTCAGAATATAACAAAGGTTGGAAATCTTGCCCAACATGCAATTAAACAGCCATAGTAAGGGATTATTAAGTAACTTGCTCTTAATACATAACTTCCATTTTTATATTTATAAAATTTTGAGCATGGGAAGCAACTTTATCCTAAAAACAGAAAATCAAATCAGAACTCTCTTTAAATTGATTCTCCTGAACTGAAAAAAAAAAATTAAAAGTCTCCATGCTTTAATTTACCAGGAAACAAAAACCCTTTTCTTAAATTATATCAGAATTTTTGGAGTTGGTATATGAAAGATTTTTTAGAAAGTATGTGTCATGGTTTTAAAGAGGCCACTGAGAACAAGGTAGATTTGGTCTCTGCTGTCACATAGCTTAGAGTCTAAAGGGAAATGCAGAAGAATAAGAAACTGAGATATGACAGCGTAAAAAGGCACATTAAAAAGGGCACTTGAACAAGTAAGATCTGATGGATAAAAAAAGGCATGATGGAGAAGGAAGAACTAGATGTGTTCTAGGAAGAGGAACAAAAGCCCAGGAATTAAGAAAGGAAGTATAAGAGGATCAGAAATTAATATAAGGATCTTTGAAGTCAGCCAAACATGGGATTGGATCTCACATCCTCCAATTAATAGCTCTGTGACTTTGGATAAGTCGCTTACCCTTTCTATTTCCCCCTGTAAAAAGATGATAATAATACTTAAATAAGATTTTGCAAGGATCAGCTAAAATAGTATTTATAAAGCACAGATGAAAAATTCCTCCTAAAAGGTAGCAGCAACTTTTATAGCAGACTCAAACATTCTGGAGTTGGGTAGGTGTTCATGTAAGACAGGAATATATGGAGAGAGAAATAGTTTAAGTCATTCAGAGCACTGGGCCATATTAAATAATCTAGTTCTAGCTCAGAACAATGGGGAGTGACACCAACAGACCTGTGTTTCAGAACAGATGCTCAGGCTGTAGTAGGAATTGTTGAAAGGAAGAAAGAGGCAGGAAAACAAATGAGAACCTGAATGAGGTTAGTGGCAGTGGAGATCATTGGAATTGATGTATCAAAAAGATATTTAAATGGAGGATGTCCATTTCTGGCATTATGGCAGACAGAAGAACTAAAGCTCTTCCTCTACATGCCTAAATAATTATTTGTGTCTGTCTGTGTGTATATATACACACATATATAGATATATAGATATTTTTGTTAGCAATGAAGTTGATTTCCAAGTAAGGAAGGGAAATTCAAGTGCTCTAGGGACAGAAATGAAACATGTGCATGAATCCAGGGAAGCTGGTAGCACTAAGGTTAATTGTTGCCCTAGACACCACTGATCATGGGTAACCTAAAGCTTAGGTTCTTTTGACTGGCACATGTGGGGGACAAGAGACAAAGCCTTGCCCTCCACCCACTCGTCACCAACCTCCGCATGGATCCTGGACTCATAAGGATTTAATTCGAGAAAAGGATGATTTAGAAAACAATGTTATGTGATATTAATATTAGACAAGTAAAAATGCAAAAGTATCAAGCACAAAAGACTATAAACCTGGACCTCACAAATTCTTAGTCGAAAGACATTCTCTGAGTAAAATATTGGGCCTCTTAAATGCCTTTCTTTTTCATATGTCTTTCATTGATACTACAAAGAACTCACTGAAGGTCAGCCATTCTTTTTGAAGTCTCCACAGTAACTATGATCTTAGCCACATCTTTGATTTAGAACATCAAAATGTCATAATTGATATCAAACTCATGGACACCAGATCAGGTCTTTGGTGCCATATTTGATGCAACATCAAAACTACTTACTTGTTGTTCTTGTGTGTTCTTAGTGTTCCTGGCTCTTTTTTTATTCCCTCATAAGGAACAAAACTTGGAAATCTTAAAATGCTGACAATGTAAAACTTACCTATAGACTTAAATACATCAGAATAGCTGGGGAAGGAAAGCCTCCAGGGCTGATCTTTACAAGGCAGGAGAAGGTTATTGGCTGAACCATTAGATGAAAGTCATATAAAAATTAGGGGTGCATGATGTAATCTCAGAAAGAAATTTTAACCAGAGAATTTAGCTTAGATAAATAATACACAAAAATGGCAATATTAATTGGGGGGATAAAAGAATAAAACATACCAAAGAAATGAATGTAGAAGGGTTATATTAGCAAATGAAGTTGGGAAGTGCCCTAAGTGTAACAGGTGGGGGAAACATCAGACCTTAAAGGGAGCAGAATCCCTTTGAACTACTTATAGATGGTGACCTCAAAGACTGGTAAAGTCAGGAGACAGTCTCAGCTTTAACACAGCTGCTCTCTGGCATTATTGATGGCATGAGAATGGATCTGGGAATTGGTAAAATAGTAACAGCTAAACCAACAGTTAAAAAATAGAAGGAAATCTGCAAGTCACAAAGCCTATCCATCAATTACACAAGAAAAGTACCTTCTGCTGGAAATGAAGACAAGGCAAGAATCCTCAGCCCACATCAAACTCAACAACTCTATTTTTAAATCAAGTTCATTTTGATTTAAACCTAGCCTAATCTGAGTCTCTAGCTTATGGTTTGGAACCACTTTGGCATTCAACTCAGTTTTCCCTAAACTTTCTTCCCCAGTTACACAAGAAGAAAATTCTGGGGAGATAAAAAAATAAAATAAAAGGTAATGTGAGGCTCTCAGACTGGGTGAGATGGGCCAGACACACGCTGAAGCCAACCTCCCTCGGTGCCTCCCCAGCATCTGCGGATTGAGTAGGGTCTCTCCGACAGGTGGGGTCCCTTGGCCAGACCTGCAGGGATCGGGCTGAAACTGACATCCCCTGAGGGGTCTTGGAGTGTGAGAGGGCACAATGTAAAGTTGCCATCGTACAGCGTGTGGAATGCAAACGCAAATGGGCAGTAAGCCAGATTCTGGGCCGACAGTGCTCCAGCAACAACATAACCCACGGCCAAAGTTGGAATCAGGCAGCCCCTCGAGGAATCGGTCTCCCTCCTCTCTGGTTTCAGGATGCGTCACCTGAGAGCCACCACTGCCAAGTCACTGCAGCTCGGCAGTTTCTGTGTTGAGTGTCTGTCCCGTGGTGGCCAATGTGTGTCATAGCGACCAGTTGGATGGTTGGACACTTAGCATATTAGCCTTTTATATATATAGACTAGAGGCCCAGTGCACAAAATTCATGCATGGGTAGGATCCCTAGTAGCTGCCAGCTGCTGGTTGGTGCCTCCCTTCCCCTGGCTGCCTGCCACCACTGCTGCCAGTCGGGATGGGGCCAGCTGGGGGGAGGGGCACGGGTGGTTGGCCGGCCAGCCCCGCCCCTGGGTCAAACTCCTGGTCCAACTCCCAGTCGAGGGGGACAATTTGCATATTAGGCTTTTATTATATAGGATTATATAGGATGATCCCATATTAATATTGTGCCCTAAGGGGGGAAAATGAGAAGACAATGCTGCCTTTCTAATGGTGAACTCAGCAAGTATCTTCTTGTCCTTAAAAAAAAAAGGTTATTCAGGACTTAGAAAAATTATTTCAGAGACCAGCACATCGTAAGCTTTATTGTCCATAATAATCTCCTAGAGAGCTTGTTAGAAGAAAGACCTTGACCCTACACTCAGACTGTCTCAGAGATCTTCAGTGATGGTGTTTCCCTATCTACCCCACACCAGTCAGACCCTTAGGCTTGGCTGGAGAAAGTAAAGTCCTTGAGAAACTCTTCAGTTCTCACTTTTCCCAAACACAACTCAGTAGATGCTACAAGGTAATATTGTTATGGATCAGTGCATTGCCCTGATTAACATTTCTATTTAAATTAAAAATTTTATATGATTGCTTTAGCATTTTGCTCAAAGATCCTAAAGAGTATAAAACTTTCATAAGTTTGCTTAGCACCGTGGTCGGCAAACTGCGTGTCACGAGCCACATGTGGCTCTTTGGCCCTTTGAGTGTGGCTCTTCCACAAATACCACGGCCTGGGTGAGTCTATTTTGAAGAAGTGGCATTAGAAGAAGTTTAAGTTTAAAAAATTTGTCTCTCAAAAGAAATTTCAATCGTTGTACTGTTGATATTTGGCTCTGTTGACTAATGAGTTTGCCGACCACTGGCCTAGCATCATGTCCCTTTAAGTGCTTTCCTAGCAGGAGAATCTAAGCTGGTTTCTGTCACAATTTCCCCACATTTCTCCAGGAACAAAAAGGGGTACTGCTATTTATGGGGCACCTACCACATGCCAGGCATAGTACCAGTCCTTATTTAAATAATTTTACTTAATTCTCACAATAGCCCCTAGGAAATAGTGCTAGTCTCATCCTCATTTTACAAATGAGGTATCTTAGGTACAAAGAGGTTAACTTCATAAAACTACAGAGCTCAAATGCAAAGAAACTGAGATTTGAATCCCATTGCTCACTATTTTGCTACATAATTTGTCCCATTTTCTTGTTTCAAATTGAAAATTACTCCAGGGCCATATATATATTAAATTGGGGGCTTCCTACCTTTTAAGATTAAAAAGATGATGGAAATAAGTACTAAGGAAATAACAAATGCCAAGTCCAATGTGTTATACTAGTAGTGGTTAAAAACACAAGCTCTTGCACCAGCTGACTGACTTTTCAATCCTGGTTTTACTATTTACTATTGTGTATTAGTTATGATTTTTAATTGACATACAATACCCTATTAGTTTTAGATGTATATCATAGTGATTCAATATTTATATAAATTACTAAATGATCCCCATAATAAATCTAGTTACCATCTGTCATTATATAAAATTCACTATATTCCCTATGCTGTACACTATATCCTCATGACTTATTTTATAACTGGAAGTTTGTACCCCTTAATTCCTTTTGTCTATTTCACCTGCCCATATTTATATTCACTAATCATTTTATCTGTTCCTAACCTCAGAACCTAGATCAGCCAGTATTGCCTTTCTTATTCTCTTTATCTTATTGCTCATTGCCAATCCAGACAAATTAAAGTACAGATGAAAATTGCTCTTTTCCCCACCAGAGTGGGTCAATAGTTCATTCTATTGATGTTTATAAGGGTTATTACCACACTCCTAAATCTATTTAAAATATCCTCTAGAACTAAATGAGAGAAGTTTCTAAGTCACCATTTTATATGTTAAAACCAAATTTATTCTATTTAGTAAAAGTACTTTCAAAATGTTTCATGAAAATCTGGCACCTTTAGATATGATAGAACATGAAAAAGACCTGTATAGTTCCCATTTTCTTGAAAAGATCAGCAATCTTCAGCCCCATTACAAATTATCAAGACCTCCTAAGAAGATTAAGACTGAGATTCTTTATATGCTCAGCTATTTCCAGTATCTGAAACTATTTATATCCTATCTAATAAATAGGGAATATACTAATTGACCGTCACACCCTCACAAAGATGGCGGCACCCACAGCCAATAAGGAGGGAATATGCTAATTGACTGTCACACCCTGAAAGATGGCAGCGCCCACAGCCACTAGATGGCAGCGCCCAGTGCCATTAGCCCCGCCAGGGCAGCAGACACACGGCAGAGCCAGGCCCACCCTCAGGCGGGTCTGGCCGTTCCACGTGCCTGCATCCGGAGTCCCCCAGGTCCCTCAGCCCCCCAGTCGCCCAGGGCCAGCCCGAGGCACAGGCAATCCTCAGATGGCAGCTGCCCAGCTGCCCAGGGCTGCCCGAGGCTCAGGTAACCAGGGCCGGCTGAGGCTTGTGCTGCCGGCAGTGGCAGCAGCAGAGGTGTGATGGGGGTGTCACCTTCCCCTGATCGCTGGGTCGCCTCCTGCCCCTGAGGGCTCCCTGATTGTGAGAGGGGGCAGGCTGGGCTGAGGGACTGCCCGTCCAGTGCATGAATTTTCATGCACCAGGCCTCTAGTATTCAATAAAACTTTATTTTATGCTTATTGTGTGTTCAGCATAAAGAATACATTGGTGACAAAAACAATCAGATGTTATCTCCACTTTCATAAAATATGAAGGCATGTGATCATTTGATTCTTCTAAATTTCTGTATTAATTATAGTGACAAAAAAGCTAAAGCAATCTTATGAACATTTTTAATTTAAATAAAAATGTTAATAAGGCCAATGCACTGATCCATCACAATACTTCATTTTTAGCACCATAAATTTATATGTTAGTTGTGTGATTCAATCACAAAACTAAGATGTTCATGGCAATTTTCTTTTCTCTGGGGTGGATTTCCAAGTTCCACATAGTACTAATGATATTAAATTCATAACATTCATAGGAGAAATGAACTGTTAGACAGCTTCTGGCTGAGCGGCGCTCTCCCCTGTGGGAGTGCACTGACCACCAGGGGGCAGCTCCTGCATTGAGCATCTGCCCCTAGTGGTCAGTGCGCATCATAGCGACCAATCGTTCCACCACTTGGTCAATTTGCATATTAGCCTTTTATTATCTACAATAATCTACAATAATAAAAGCATAATATGCTAATTAGACTGGACGTCCTCCTGGACAAAGCCGAGGCTGTGAGGGAAGCCTGGGTTCCAGGTGCCTGCCGGCAGCCAGAGTGAAGCCCAGGTCCCGGGTGCCAAAAGGAAGCCGGGTGCCGATGGCTGGGGAAAGGAGACCTACTCTTGCACAAATTTTGTGCATCGGGCCTCTAGTATAGGATAAGTAACAAAAACACTTCCACCATTCTCTCCTCTCCATTGAGAATGGACTGAGGATAAATTGGAGAGAACAGTTGACTGAACTTAACTCTGGCCCTTTTTCAGGGCCAAACTGTCTGCCTGATGTAGGTACTCTTTTCTGTTCTCCACATTATAGTGAACCTCTTGAGAAGTTCCCTGTAGGACATCTATTCTTAACAATTCAAATCTGATTAATTCACTTAGCTAATTCATTTGGTCATAGATCCAAAGTCATTCTCTCTGATATTAAAGTTTTAAGCTCTGCTTATCAGTTCTCAATTATTTATAAATTTAGGAAAAAGAGACAAATATGGTGTCATTTATTTGAATTTCTAAAAACTCTTACATTACTTAAATATTCAATTGGTTAACATTAGAAAGTTTATTTCTTTACAGAAGAATTCTAAATTGGCTTTAGGCAATTTCAAGCATAAAACTCAATAAATGGTTTAGGCTTAGGAAAAGGATGATAGCAAAAACTATGCTTATATAAAATGTCAGTTTAATATATATAAGGAACATAGATACAAATATTTCTAACAAAAAATGATAGTTTTTAATATAATTTTAATACTAAGTTATCCAATTTATTAAAAATTGACATATTAAACTCATGCAAAATTCATCAAATTTTTAAAACTTGTATTTCCCATTAGTTAAAACTTATGAACTAGAATTTATAATTGAATTCTTTAAGAGTTATTTGCTGTTGAGAAAGTCTATCCCTGGAGAGGCATACTGCCTAACCTTCATATTATTGAATAGGGATTCTTAGGGTGACTTCATGTTTAAGGCCAGAAGCAGAACTATAAGCAAAGTACTCATGCCCACATAACAAACATTTCCTTCCTCATCCTTCAAACACTAGTGTTCATCTTAGCCCTTAAGAACCAGTTATTAGTATTTCCTCATATGCACTTATTCACACAAAAATTATATAAACACATATTCATTTATAGCACAGAGTTTTCTGTTGCACACTCTCACGTGTGCACATGGACACACACACATGAACAGGGACAACCTGCCCCTCTTTCTCTGGTAAGTAAGCATTTAAATGTACAAACAGCTGTGAGAAAATGAATCCATTAAATGCCAATTGTCTGCATATAATAATTTCTTTTTCAAATGAGGTTTTATATAAAGATAGTTTACTGCTCCTTGTTCAACTACAGCTTAAATTTCAAACATGTTAAAATTAATTAAAATATGTTGTTTGGGCCTCTTCTCTGTCTTTTCTCTGAGCGACCCACAACTTCACCAACTATGTATACTCTGCTGGATATCTACAACCTGTCTAGTGTGGAATAACCAAGATCACATGCCTAAAATGAATTTGGTATCTTTCTCCTGCTCACGCATGCTTACCTTCTTACTTTCCTTATCTCAGAAAGGTTACCTCCACCTAAACCAGAGATCCTGATTTCATTCAAGTTACCTTCCTCTCTCTGTTTCATCTCTTCCCTCATGTCCCATTAGTCAACAAATTTGTATTCCCCTAAATATATTTTTATAGACCATCAATTTTTACTAGATTAGGACAAGAGTTTCTTGATTTATTTCTAATCTGTTCTTCCACAGCCCCTACTAATCCACCCCCCATCCTAGTGTTAACATTATCTTTCTAACATGGAAATATGATCATGTTGACCCTGATAAAGTTATAGGGATTATCCCATTACTGATGTCATTGTGACATAGAAAAATTTGATCATTTAATAATTTAAGAGTATAAAGACTCAGCTTCCTATCCGGTACTCTTAGATTGCACCGTAATGTGAAGTTCTAGAACAAAAGAGGAGCAGAATGAGCAGTCTGAAAGGCCTTGCTACAATGTGTTTTTTGGTTTAAGGATGAAAACTAGATGTTTCTTTTTCTATTTAGTGGAAGGAAATAGTTGAAGGCCTCCTGAGTCAGCAGTTGTGCAATACTGTCCTAACTATTTCAGGCTCTGATTTCTATAACGTGATATAATGCTATAGATTGCAAATCTTCACTTCACCAATAAACTGTCAATTTAACTTCACATGGCTTAGTCATTTAAACAATATTCCTGGAGCATGGAGGCCTAGGATCACTTGCACCAATATCCTCTGTTTTCAGAGCAGAGCTCAGCATGCAGAAGGCACGTGTGATGAGGAACAATCTTCCAACAACTGCTCTTCCAACATGAAGCTGTTATCAACAACAGAACCAAGCAGAGGAAGCAAGTTTACAAGATCGCACCAACATCCCAGTCCCCAGTCAGGCCTTTGTGGTTTCAAAAAGCTACAAATTCTGTCAACAGCAAAAGACTCCATGTCCTGTTTCCTGTTTTACTATGTCCTTCTAGTTTATTCCCCAACTCCAATATCTGTTAATGCCCTCCAGTGATCGTCAAAGGTGAAAGTTAAATATTCTTTGCTTTACCCTCTGGTGTGTGGATTACTATCAAAGTCCCAATTGAGATATACTTCAACTTGACTGCCCCTTTACTCTCATCTTTCCCCCTGACCTTATGAATTCATTTTTCCACACCATCCAACACTTTTCCATTATTATGCCTTTATAGGAATTTGACTCTACCTTTAATTTTATCCTTCTCTTCAAGAACCCTCATAGGGAGCAACTCATAAGAAAGCCAGTGCATTCCTTTCCTCTAATTGGCAATTCTATGCTATTGTTCCAACTAATTTCAAAGAGCCTCTTGTGTACATCATTTGCTTTATGGTTTCACTTGCCACCCTGCCCAGCCAAAACCCCATAGCCAGTCATGTGTAATGCTATACATAACTTGCTAGATTCCCATAGCTACCTGAAAATTTACTTATTTTAATATGTAAATGTTTAATGTCTATATATGCTTCATTTTTCTAAAATAAATTTAATTTACAGTATGGACAAGATTGCTTTCATAAATATTCACTTGTTTGGTAGGTAACCACATCTCTTTTGTCATCCAGTCTAATGCCTTTGTTCATCTGTCACCTCACTGCTGATATTCACCTCTAACCTATAACCCTACAGTGTATTCTGTCCCTAACATTTACCTTCTCCTTGAAATGAGGTTCCAATTTAAGTAATGGTCATTCAAGAGAAGGATCAGTCGTATATCAGGAATGGGACAGGGGCCTAAGAATTGAACCCCAGTGATAGGGTGGATATCAAAATGGGGTGATTGTCAGGGCTAGATTGAAGCTTACAGATTTGCTGGGGTTTACATATGGAGTTAACATCAGGTAGGACCTGAGGTTCAGTGTTGGAATAAACATCAGAAAAAAATGTTGAACTCATTACTTGCTAATGCAAAAGTATGAAGTCTATTGTTTGTTTTTTTCTTATCATGAAATGCTGAAAATTTTAAAATGAACTCCTCAATCCTTTCAACTGGTAATACCCATTATCTTCTGCCAGGCCAGAATTTCTATCTCCCTAGTCTTGAACAGAATTCCACTGACCATTTTCTCCAACTTGACTTTCAAGCTTATAAGCTTTGCTTGAGAAAATTGTGAATCTAAAATTAACCAACCATATCTACTATATTCTATATATCTTGACCCACTTTAATGGCGCCCGTAGTTCACACAACCTCTGATTTGACTTCACATGATTCAAGCTTGTTACATTGTCATTTGATGTTTTCTAACATCCTCAAGCCCCAAAATCATGCTCTACCTTCCCTTTTTTCTACTAATCACTTCTTTATTGATGTCAGAGTTAGCTTCTGTGAGCGCCTTCAAATTTCCTTCTCTCCATGTTAAAATTTATTTTTGACTCAGCCAGACCTCCTTCCCTCTTGCTTCAGAAAAAGGATACTTTTAGCCTTTCCAAAATTATGCCTTACGTATACAGGTATTACTATCTCTTCCCACTGATTTCATAACCTTGCTCATTTCATTGACTTTCACCTTCAATCACAAGATTTCCATTGACTCCTTTTCAGTTCACCAACACACAGGCAATAAGTAATTTTATGGAAAAGCATAAATGTGTATCCGTAAGTGAATGATTATTTTCCTGTCCCTTAACTATCATTTCTTTGTGGGCCAGAGATTTTGTGAACAACACAAATGCATGCCCTACTCCCAGCTAGCTGGTGTCTTTGCATTGGAATTTCCAGCTCCAGTTTTGCAGCTAAAGAGTGTGGGATCGGTCAGCGCTATGGTGGTGGTTTTTTGGTTCCAACCTTTACTCCTTAGTCACCTATCTGAGCTAGACACTGGGGTCAAACACTAACCTATAGGAAGTGAAGGCTGACTTGGAAGATAATTTGCCTTCACTCTAGAAGTTTCAGGGCAAAGTTATGGATTTTTCTGAGACCTCAGCAATGGCCAGGATAAACCATGTCCAGTTTCTAGGATGAAGTTTTATCATAAGCTTTTTGCAATTTTCCAGGGAGTTGTGGCTGGTGAGTTTTTTTTTAAACCAATTTTTGATATAAACAAATATGGCTTTATTAACTACATTAAGATTTTTCTCTAAAGTATGTTGAATACATCACAATTCTTAATAGTTTTGCTTAACTAGGAATATACAAATAGATTGTAAGAACAAAATGATCTAAAAACATCAGGTAAACCAAGAATTTGAGGAATGAAACCTATCTATGCAGAATTCATTCTACAATTCAAATCTTTTCAAGAATGGGCATTGTGTTTTACATGTACATATTTTTAAAATATTTTTATTGATTTCAAGGAGGAAGGGAGAGGGAGAGAGAGATAGAAACATCAATGATGAGAGCATCATTGATCGGCTGCCTCCTGCATGCCTCACACTGGGGATCGAGCCTGTAACCCAGGCCTGTGCCCTGACTGGGAATTGAATTGTGACTTCCTGGTTCATAGGCTGATGCTCAACTACTGAGCTACGTTGGCTGGGCTACATGTACATATTTAATTTAAACACTCATCAAATGCGAAATTATTTATGATACTGATTTATATTCTAACACTGGAAATACAACAAGATTATTTTTCTTTCTTTTGCAAAGACCAAAAGGTTTCAGAATCAAGTTTGTCTTCAAGCAGCAGCAAAGGCTTGCTAACAAGATATTTTGGAACAACTTGCTATTAGGAAGGAAGTATGAGTGGGAGGATGAGAAGTAGCTTGCACCCATATGACACATTCAAGTTGTGAATGTGTTGGAAATCTATGATGTAGAGCATAAAAGGGTGTAACAATTTATCTAAGTGACATAAAGGACCTTATTCTACTTTTTGTTTTTGTTTTTATAGCTCTCTTCTGAATTAGATTTTCTTTCTCTCTCTCTCTCTCTTATTCTCATTTACCTCATCAGGTCAGATGCTGATGTTTATAAACATTGTAATTTGTAACATCATGAGAAATTGCAGAACCTGTCAAAATATCTTGGACAAAGTAAATGGACTTTCATGCTGAAGCTATTTGCCCTAGGTACACAGCAAAATCATTGCTGCATGAGAAATACCAGTGAATTTTGTTCTCTTTTTCATATAATAATAATTTATGCTTTTAGTGTTACTTTATCTAAAACCATCATAATGGCTTTATATGCAAGATTCTCTGCATCCCACAGAAATTTAAAAAACCCCCACACACTATCAAATTATTATTCTAGAACACAAGATAACCAAATGCTTTCTCCTCAACAACATAATACACAGAAATTGGAAATTCATCCCAATAATTTATTCAACAAAAATTATTGAACTTCTATAATTTTCAAAACTCTGACAGGTGCTTGGGGAATTCACAGAGATCATAGTGTTTCTGTTCCTGAGGACTTTAGAGCTTACTTTGGGCTAAAAGCTTCCATAATCTCATTTTTGCCTCAGCTACTTTCCACATTACCACAGGTAAGGCTCATATTTCTGCCAATACATAACTTGAGCCCCCTTTCCTCCAGCTTCCAATAGTAATTTCTAGATTGTCCTTCAAGTCTCCAAGAACAGATTACTCAGTGCCCTTGCAGCTAGCTTCTTTCTACCACCAGTCTCAAAGGGAATGCCACATTTTTGTGCTTTTATGACAGAACAACCTGGTAACTGTGTCATTCATATTCAATCAAGAACGCAGAAGCACTATGTGTATTAGAAAAAAGAAATTTATTATAGGAATTAGAATTACACAATTATGAGAGGAGCTAGGAATATAAAAGCCCAAATAAAAGAGGCATAGCAGCAGAGAAAACTAGCCATCCCTGACAGGTGAATGATTTGGCTCATGCATCGAAATCTGGAAGTATGCACCATCCAGCTGTAGAATTAGGGTCATGAAGGGAGGCAGGTGTAGAAATCCTTGGGAGGGTATTGGCTTTTCATGACTATTGTCTCTGTGAGTTCACAGCAAAGCATCTGGTGATGAGCCTGAGGCTGATGGTAGCCAGTAGATTTGTCACTGGGGAAGGAGAGCTAGACACAGAGAGCGGAAGAGAGAGGAACAACTAGAAGCCACCTGCAGCTCTATCTCTCATTGTCTCAAACTGATGATCATTAAGGTGTAATAATTGTGCTTTGCTTCTACCTTCCAGAACACACACAACATCATTTTTGGTCAGCCAAATCAGAACCACACAGGGAAGGGACTTTCGAGAAACATACTTCCCAGATTGAGGAAGTTTACAAACGAACAGTGCACAAGCATAGTCATTGAAGAAAATGTTAAAATTATAAAAACATATAAAGAAGCAGAATAAAATTACCCTTATGCTCACTGCTAAATGGTAAATTCTAGTGACATTCAATAGATTTTTATCTTTAAAATATTTCATTTTATTATAGGAATTTAGCATCAGCAATTTGCTTATGAAATACAACACAGTGATTAATGGCTCAGGTTTGGATTGCTTAGCTAGGTTTGAATACTAGATTTGTCATTAATATTGTCACTAGATTTGTCACTAACATTGCTTCCTTCCATTTACTTTATCTAAAAGGAGGATAAAAAATAGATTCTACCTGCGTTAGGTAGAATATAGCTTTCCAACGATATCCTAATCCCTAGACCTGTGAAAATGTTAGATTTCCTGGTAAAGGTGAATTAAGATTGAAGATGAAATTAAGTTTGTGAATCACCTGAATTGTCCAGGTGAACTCAATATAACCACAAGAGTTCTTTAAGTAGAAGAGGCAGGGGAGAAAGAACTACAGTTGTGGCAGTGTGGCAGTGTGGCAGCCTGAACTTCCTGGCTTGGAGATGGATAAATGTAACCTCAAACTGAGGAAAGAAGGCTAGAAATAATCTAGGATAGGGAAAAAAATTATTCCATAAATGTTATAAAAGAAACATAGTCCTGACAACATTCTGAGTTTAGCCCAGTCAGACACATTTTTGATTTTTGACCTCCAAAACTCTTAAGAGAGAAAACTTGTGCTGATTTAAACCACTAGGTCAGTGGTCAGCAAACTGAGGCTCGCGAGCCACATGCAGCTCTTTGGCCCCTTGAGTGTGGCTCTTCCACAAAATACCACGTACCCTAATTAAGTTAATAACAATGTACCTACCTATATAGTTTAAGTTTAAAAAATTTGGCTCTCAAAAGAAATTTCAATCGTTGTACTGTTGATATTTGGCTCTGTTGACTAATGAGTTTGCCAACCACTGCACTAGGTTATAGTAATTTGTTACAGTAAGAATAAGAAATTAAAATACTACCTCATGAGAGTTTTGTGAGATTTAAATGAGATGATACATGTAATCATGATTAAAATGGGTCCTATTACATGGTAACTGTTCAATAAATGTGATTATTTGCCATCAAATTTTTATTGACATATATACATATACATATACGTATATATAAATATAGTATCTCCACTTTTGTTGAATAGTTCATTTGTATTCAATCCCGTGTTATTAGGAAACTAGAGGCCCAGTGCACAAAATTCATGCATGGGGGGGGTGGTTTCCCTCAACCCAGCCTGCACCCTCTCCAATCCAGAACCCCTTGGGATCAGGCCTAAACTGGCAGTCGGACACCTCTCTTGCAATCTGGGACTGCTGGCTCCTAACCACTTGCCTGCCTGTCTGCCTAATAGCCCCTAACTGCCTCTGCCTGCCGGCCTGAGGCCCCTAACTGCTCCCCTGCCAGCCTGATCACCCCTAACCGCCTCTGCCTGCCAGCCTGATGTCCCTAACTGCTACCCTGCCAGCCTGATGGCCCCTAAACGCTTCTGCCTGCCTGCCAGCCTGATCGCTCCCTAACTGCTCCCCTGCTGGCCTGATTGCCCCTAACTGCCCTCCCCTGCCGGCCTGATCATCCCTAACTGCCCTCCCATGCCAGCCTGATCACCCCATAGCACCTCTGCCTTGGCCCCCATCACTGTGGCTTTGTCCAGAAGGACATCCAAAAGATGTCCAGTCTAATTAGCATATTACCCTTTTATTAGTATAGATGCATCAATTAAAAAAACTCTATCGAAACCTTGTCTGTCTCAATGCCTATTACAGATTTAGTGGCTAATACAATGTCAGACACATAGTGGAAGTTCTATAAATATTCATTAAATAGATAAATGAATAAGTGATCAACATATTTGTGCTTATATATTTTTTCACATTTGTCTTTTGTTGTTAGGCTAGATTCCCAGAAATGGAATTACTGGATCAAAATGAGCTGAACATTTCCATGCTCTTTATACCTACTGCCAAATAGATTTTCAGAAAGGTTACACCAATTTACGCTTCCACAGCATTGTATGAATGTGACTTTGTCATCATACCCATGCTAACATTGAGTATCCTACATTTTAAAAATATCTCATAACATTTTTGCCTATTTTTATCTTTCCTTTAATTGAATTTTTGATTACTTGCAATGTTGAAAAACTCATTAATGATTATTTTATTTATTATTGGTCATTTTTATAATTTCTTTTGTAAATTTTCTCATAATTTTTTTTCAAATTACAAATGATTTGTAACATAAGAAAGGTATAGACAATAATAAACCTCCCTTAACCCATGGGCAAAATTTGACCAGTATTAACAATTTTACAATATTAGCTTCATTTATTGATTTATTTATTCTTGAAAGAAAAGGATATAGCTATGTTTGAAATGTCCTCTATCTTCCCCCCTCACTCCCCAAGGAATACTTCTCTTTTGCACTTTTTTTTTGTACTTTTATGTGTTCCCTTCAGAAGGCTATTTAGAGCACACATGTGTGATTCTTTTTTTACAAATTATCTGTTTTCCCAAAATGTTAGTATTTTTCATGTTAATCAATTAGTTCTTTGTGTCATAGAATTTTAACTTTTTGCTTATTGTATTTGTTGTACACATTTTCCCTGTTAGTCATATTCATTATATGTTTTTAAATTGATTTTAAACTGATTATATTTATTTAAATATCAGCTATTTCAATTGATTTCTCTATTCTATATAATTAGTACTAAAGTTACATGGTTTTCATATATATATTTGGCTTAATGGAAAAGCATCACAATAGTATTTATTAACACTTTCAGATTCACAATTCCTAATCTTTTCTTAGAATAAAGTGCCATAAATATAGACTGGTAGCAGCTATTAAAATATATGTTTCATTTTATTTTAAGGTGAAATTTGCAAAAGTTAAGATCTCTAAAGGTCTTATATCTTAATTCCTTCTTTTTATAATATTAGCTTATACAGGAGGCTAAAATGATAGATTTCATTAATTAAAGTTCATCAAAATAAAAAAGTCAGAGATGATCTAATCTTCATCAAATTTCAAATAATACTTAGAAAACATGTTTTCCCGAGCTGTTAAAGGTAAAGAAGTAAAAGATGTGGCTTCCAGTGGTGGGCTTCACTGATCTTAATGGAAAGACTTTAGAATTAATTCATCATTGTTTAAGGGGATAGTATTTTTATGAAAAAATCAAAATAAATGTAAACAAATAAATGTAAGTTATAATGAAATGGCTCCCTAGTACACATAGGCAAGAGATTATAAAAATGAAATGTATTCAGGACTTGGGACTTGAAAATAAAATAAAAAATTTCATTAAAAAAATTAGACAAAATTATTACATAATTTGTCAGTGGTTCCACTAAACCCAAAACATCTAATCAATGGGGGAAAAATTCTAGAAACCACCTTCCCTTAAGTTTTGCTTAGATTCAAACTACCACAAAAGAGAACCAATACTTTCTTTGTGGACATTTGTGGAGAAAAAAATTATTTTCCCTTGCCACCAGAAAATATATAAAAATATGACCATTTTAGACTAAAGGAATGTTATAATTTTAAAATCTCTTATTGGAAAGTGTGTTTAATGTGAAGTATCTAAGTTTATATATGTTCAGAAATCAGGAGACAGAGTTAGAAAGGATACATTTCCACATTTGAAAATAGCAATGATCTGATATAAAAGTATTCAAACATTTTGAACATACGCACAAAAAACAATAAAAAGCTGCTGAATCAAATGTTGTCTCTGATGGGAGATAAATAAGAGTAAAATAAAAAATTAACAGCTAGAAATTAGATTTAGCTGATATTACCACAGATCAATATTTCATTTAAATATATATGAACATTTAATGCATTTCAATAAAGCAAATAACCAGGCATAATGAAGTCTATACTTGTCAAGGTGATTATAAGTATATGAAATTAAGATGTGTTTTTGGTTAACTCTGTTAAGAAACTGCAACCACTTAACCTGTCCACTCTGCACTTAAACCCGCACCCTTCATCTTTTTCTCTCAGCCGGCTCTGCTGGAAACTGGCAAAGAGCACAAATGGAAACTAAACTTAGATTCTTGCTTTTCTCCGAAAACGACTCATTAATTCAAAATACTGGGCCAATAAAACTGACAAGTGGCTTTCTACATTGAAGATACCTAAGAGCTATGGAAATGATCATAATTTGCCTTTTCTCCTCTATTTTTGTAAATAAGAAAGGTCACAAATTTCAAAAATGATAGAGTACTATTTTGGGAAATCGTTTTGGGAATGAAAACATTAGAAGGTAGGCTATTTATAAACTATAACCTTCTATAATCCGATGTAAATATGTATTGGCAATGGGAAGACCAGACTTGAATTTGAAAACTTCCTACTGCTATTCAAAAGCTTTCCACGGTTTCATTATTTTTCCATCAGGATGAAAGTCTATGGCAGGCTATCTTTAGTAACCTGACCTAATGGTCTCTTTCATCCACTCCTTCCCAAAAGCCCACCCTAATGGAAGGAACCTTTCCCAAGTGCCCTGGGAAGAAATCTCCTTGGGAAATTCTTCAGAAGGCTATTTAGAGCACACATGGTGACTGAAATAGTCTCAGAGGACATGCCTTGACTTTTCTGGACAGAGGCGCTGTCTGGGCTTCCGTGGCCAGATTCTTCTGTGGGTAGTTCTTTGCTCTCTTTGGTCTTTATCCTGGTGGAACTTTTTTCATATATATGAAAAAAATGTTATATATATACACACACACACGTGTGTATGTGTGTGTGTGTGTGTGTGTGTGTGTATTCAGAAAGAGATTTCACATTAAATACTTATTTACATAGAGGTTGCAGAAAAAGCAGTAAAGGGAAATAACTGAAGAGAAGGGATAGGAGATGTGACTAGAAATTGTAAGAAATGTATAGATCTGGGTGCCACCAACTGGACACTGAGATGGGCACTAGAGAAGGTCTTTATGACACCTGTTGCTAACAGCTCTTGAATCGTAAGAAGATGAAGATGTGATTCAATCAATACGTATTTGGGGTGAGATCTTGTCTGTCTGGCAGAGATTGTAAAGTAAGGGAGTCTGAATTTTTTAATTACACTTGTAACCCACATTCTATTTATTTCTAAATGGTTTTTGTCTTTAACTCATTAACAAATAAACTTCTCTAAGAATAATATAGTTCTAAAGATATTGACTTAATTTCCAAGGATGAGGTATCTTTATATTTGCCACTTTTTTTCCCATGTCCACAGAGAGAGTCCCCACTGTGGCCAGTCATTTGTGCTGCAATGCCATGATCTTTTAAAAATAAGCCTGGAGAATGTTATGCTAAGTGAAATAAGCCTGTCAGAGAAAGACAAGTATAACATGATCTCACTCATATGTGGTATCTAATAAACAAAATAAACTGTTCCAGGGAACAAAATAGATCCAGAGACATAGAAGCATGAGACAGACTGTGGAATCTTAGAGGGAAGGCAGGGGTGGGTAGGTGGATGGGAAGAGATCAACCAAAGAACTTGTATGCATATATGCATAACCCATGGACACAGATAATAGGGTGGTGGAGGCCTGGGGGCGGAGACGGGCTATAAGGGGTCAAATGGGAGAAAAAAGGTGCCATATGTAATACTTTCAACAATAAAGATTTGTTAAAAATAAGCTTATGTTTATATAAGAAGCTTTTATATTGGATCTCTCCTAAAGCTTTCCACAGACATCCAGTTGTCCAGGTCTTGCAATTAATCATGAATATGGCATGTAGAAAATGAATAAAGTGCATAGACTAATGTGGAAACTTTTCCCACCTGTCGTATACTAATGATGGGAAATAGCTTGTTGATTGAGACTAGTAATATCCCATATAGGTATTTCCGTCAGAAAGACAAAGATCCTCCAAGTCAAATATCATCCATGTAAAGAAAAAGAGAGGCTCAAGCGACAAGCTCAGCTCCTGACTAATTGCCACAATAATGCAGTGTGTGGCTTTGCTGCTAGAGACCTAAATTGGCACACTCCACCTTCTTATTGGAATTAAAAGATGGCTGGGGGGGAATACAAGAATACTCTCATAAAAAAAAGTTAGGAGGTAATCTCGTTATAAGTTTTCCAAACTTCCCTACTGAATGTTTGTTCCAAACTTTATTTAAATAGCATGTTACAGCGATACCTCATTTACATGGTATGTCAAAGTGTTATAATTTCCACATTTCTAGACTCCCAGGTCCAAGACAGCATTGCATAATGAGGGGGAAAGATACAAGATTTCTAGGAATGAATTTCAGTGTAAATAATACTCAGTTATTCTATCAACCTTCCAAGAACAATGAGGAATCTATGATGCATTGTTTATTGTATGCTCAATGTTTTCACCCTCTATGGATTTAGTCACTTTCAATAAACATGGAAAGAGAATTCATTATACTATGAAGTATTTTTTTAAATCCTGTTACTCTTTTTTTTTTTTTTTTGCATTTGCGTTCTATCACAAAATTCATCTAAGCATAGAAATGGTTGTTCCTCATTGGGGAGTTTATCTGCCAAAATGTTATTGCTATAGGAAATGTATGTCACATCAGATTATCACTTGGCACTATCAAGCCAGAACAGCGTGAGCTTTATACTTGGTTTAAAAAAATCTAATTAGTATCAACTGAAAAAGAAAATCCCTAAAGATATTTTTCTTACTTTTCCCAATATAAAAGGTGATATGTGATAAAATTATTAATCGATAATCATTTTTACTATTCAAAATCAATTTGACACTTTCAGAACATAATATCCTTAATAATAAAGCAAATTTCCTTAAAACAAACTTAAAAATATAGAGGGAAAAATGAAATGAATAAAAAATATTTTCCTGGTAAAAAGCAGCTGTGAGGGCATTCGGGAATGAAAATATTATAAGACTATAAGGCATTTGTAACTGTATTCAGTACAATTCTTTACACAAATTAAGTGATGTTTTATTTATTCAATCAATAATAATTCATTGAGTAACTACTATGTGCCAGGTACTGTGTTAATGAAGGAACTGCAAAAACCCCATGAAGACTTTGCAAAGACTTTGCATACAACTCTATCATCGGGCCTACCCACCTTATGATTCAATCTGCAGGCAATGTAAAAGATTAATTGTAATCTTTATTTATTTATTTTTATATAAAACATACATACATACTTGCACACATATACATGTGTTCATTTATACATAAAGTATATATTTGCACACACATATTTGTACAAACACATAAGTAAAAGAACAAGATAAAAATACACAAAGAGCATACTGCTCTTGGAATCTGAAACACCTGAATGTACTTGAACCATGCTGACCCTTAGTTTCCTCATCTGTAAATGGAATTGACAATACTCCCCACAGGGGATTTATGAAAGTTTTAAACGAGATAAGAGATGAAAAACAGTTAGGTCAGTGTCTGCCATACAAAAGCAGTAAGAGATCTACTATTGTTAATACTTTTTTTGTTGTTGTTTTATTTTTGGAGAGCCTTCTTGGAGAGACTTCTTGTACCATTGTATAAGCAAACTATGAGATACGAGAATATAAAGGAGTACTTTTTGTAAGAGGAAGTATATTGAGAATGTTATATTGTAAGTAGAGAAGAAGAAAGACATGAGGATGGTATAGTGTAAGTAGAGAAGGCATATTATAAGTAGAGAAGGAGAAAGGCATTCAAGAACAGCTATGTAGTTTATCACCATTGAATAGTATATACCAATTAACTATTCCATCAGAAATAAAAGAAAATTATAAGCAATAAGAGGGTGTTTTTTTAAAAAAGAAATCAGTGTTTATATTGAAATAAAGATATCAGCTTAGTTTTACTTAAATCACACTAGAGAAATTAAAATATAGTCAGTAAGGAAGATATATTAATTATTCAGGGAAGTCTACTGAAAATAAGGAAACAATAGGAATTTAAGGCTTTATACATAATTTCAAATTTAAAAATACATATCTATGCCCTAGCTGGTTTCACTCAGTGAATAGAGCATTGGCCTGTGGACCAAAGGGTCCCGGGTTCAATTCCAGTCAAGGTGCAGGCTCCTCCCCGGCCTGGGCCCTGGTCAGGGCTATGCAGGAGACAACCAATCTCACATTGATATCTCTTTCTGTCCTTCCGTCTCTCTTCCACTCTCTCTAAAGGTTAATGGAAAAATATCCTTGGATGAGGATTTTAATTAATTAATTAAAAATAAATATAAAAATACATACCTATGATTAAAAATATTTAAAATATTTTGGTTTTTAAGCAGATCACAGAAGCAATTTAACCAATTATACATACACACACTTTCACTCATTCCTCTTTTTTCTTTTTTAACTTTCCTTAATATAAAAGGTGATTATAATAAATTTATTAATATCTCACATTTCTCCTCATTTATCTTTATTCTTTTGAACTGGCTTTTTTATAACAAATTTTGCCCTTTGGGGTGACTTCTTTGAGATAATAAGAAAGATGAGAATTTATACTTAAAGTGGGAATCTGTGGCATAGAATTTTACCTATACACTATCATAATGATATGAGTTTTGGCAAGGTCACTCTGGAAAATTTCTATGAAAGTATTTCACAGAGTGAACTTTGATGGATTATAAATGCTTTGGGAATAACATTTTCAGCTGGTATTTTAAGAACAGCAGACTTTTGTAAACACATATACACATACACACACTCACACAGTTATACCACTGTCATAGAATAAAAATAGGTATATATCTTATATATAATAATTACTAGTAAAATAGAAATTGATAGAAAAATAGATGCTAGATTAAAAATAGAGGTAGAAATGGAAATATATTTTGCACTAGCTCTTCATTCATGAGCCCTGGCTGTTATAGGGTCTCCTGAGTGTTTGGATAACTGATTATCACTTCCTCTTCTTATACATCATTTGCCTTCTACTTATTGAGTAAAAGTGAGCTAATGACGTTGCTGAATTTTTTAAAGGTAGTTTTATGAATGTAGGCTTACACTGACTTTCATACTAGAATTATGTCCACCATAGGGTTCCATGTTGAATTCTTGACCTTTTTAACAGTACCATCCAAATGCTAATTCTACAACAGTCTTTCCTGATGCTTCAGGAATTTTAGGTCCCTGTACATTCCCACATCATTTTGTTTATACTTCTAAAAGGATGTGTTTTATCATGTCTATTTTTAGGGGATTGAGAGGACATCTAGAACATAATAGGCTCTTGATAAACATTTGTTGAATAGCATTGAAAAAATTTGTAGACAAATTGTAAACTGATTGGTTTCACAGAATCTTTCTAAAAGTCCACCTACCTGTACCATTAATAGTAATTACATTTATATTCCTAATTCTAGTTATATGTATATAAATATAAGTAAACTCATTCCTTCATGTATTAGAATTTCTAGTTTTTCTTTAAGTTTTCTGAGTATAGATATATCATTAAAAACATTATATGCAGATGATGTTGAGTTGCACACTTAAAATCTGTATGGTTTGGTTAAACAATGTCAGCCCAATAAACACAATTTTTTAAAAAGCATTATTGTAAAACTCAAAATGACAAATATTTAGCACTATTCAGTTGAACTATATGCAACTGTCATATTTCAAACAGTTTAGTAGGAAGGCACAAATATTTCAAGTATTCTTCATCAGCCTATTTATCACTATTGTTTGAGGCAGAAACACTAAATAATACATAAATCAATGTAAAGGCAATGTAAATGTTATTATGACCATTGTTACCTAACAAAGAATGTAATACTTTAAAACATAATAGCAACATAGCGAAGAGTTAAAACAATTTCATTGATTTTTATTTCTGGCTTTTAATGCATCACTGGTCTTCTTCCTTTCAAAAAGTCAATTTCCTTTACTACTCTAGCTCATTCAGGAGAAATGTTTTCTATCACAGTTCTGTTACTATCACTAATAATCAGAATATATGGGCGTATCCTGGTGTTTAGCTCTAATGATATCCACAGAGTCAATGTCAATGGAACTACCACTTGTAGGAAACTGCCCACAGTCATTATGGTACTCTCCTTTGACTTAGAGTCCATACTTCACTCAAACAGAAGTCTATCCTGAAATTCTGGTCCATTATATAACTTTCAGAAGCTGGAAGGAAAGCATTTGCATCATTTCTGTTCCCAGATCTGTTCAATATATATACTCCCAGTCTGTCATGCCTGAAATTAATTTTTTACAATCTGGATCTTTACTATATGCTAAAAATTCAGTACAAAAAAGGACCTCCTTCTGCAGAGAATATGTAAGCCAGAACATCATGTTCCATCTTTATAATAAAACACATAGTTCCTATCAAAAGGCAAATTTTTGTTTCAAAATGTTTGAATAATTTCTTAAAAGATTTCAAATAGTTACTTTTATAAAAGTGAAAGATTTCTATCTAAAGTACAATTTAGATTGGATCATAAAGTTTGTGTGTAAACTGAATAGCATTTTATTTATTCCAAGTTATTTTCCTCTTTATATATCATGCTTCTGAGGTTAAAAAACAAAAGCAAATAATCCTAGAGATAGTTTCTCTCAAATCATGTTGAAGTGTATGTCTATTAAAAACATGTACCAATTGTTAATTTCTATTTCTCAGAAAGGTTTAAGCAAATAATAATATACAATTGAAATTCTTTAGTCAAGAAGCTTATCGCGCGCACACACACACACACACACACACATCTTAAAATTTTGTTTTCCACAAAGTATAAAATCAATTATCTGATTTTTTTCAATCGAGTAGAGTAGCCTTAAAAAATAAATATTAAATGCCAGAAAAAGAAACCATGGTAACATTAAAGTCAAAACCAACAAATGCCCTTTATATGATCTTGGGAAAATGACTTACCTCTGAGAGAGTGCTCATTTTTCTAGTAAATGGGGATAGGCAAATACAAAGTTTAATAAAATTATATATATAATGTCCATGACATAGGATCTGGATTAGATTATTATCCTGTTATTCTTTCTCTTTTTTATTGTGGAAAATGAATGATCTCTACCACATTTCACGTTTCTCAATTGTTTCCTGTTTTATGAACGATTATCTGAACCATTGATTTTCACTACTTCATTACTTTCAACAATTGACTTGAATTGTTCTTTAATAAGATTTAATCAGTTCCGTTTTTGTTTCCAGCTACTCTGCTTTCTTCTATTCCTTGCAAAAGAGTAGCAGTTGTTTTCAGCACCTACTTTCATGCTGAGGTTCTATATCAGGGATGGCACAGGTATTTTTTCTCCAGTCAACTGTTTTTTTGTGTGTTTTTTTACTCAGTTCTTTAAAACTTTATTAAGTCAAGTTATTTATGATTATTTGGCTAATACTTAGAGATTAAGTCTATGTGTAAGCAGATTTGAGGTACTGTGACCAGTGCTCCATTTATAGCTCTGTTGGTCTTAGGTGAAGTCCTAGTGATGCCATTGCTAGAAGAAAGAGCTATGACTTCAAGGGTCAAAGGGAAGATTCTGTTTTATTTCTTTGCTGCTAAAACTTTTGCTCTTATGTGTGGGTTTTATATCCATAGCAGAATTATCAGCAGGATGTATGTTATATGGCTTTGGGACTAGAGAACATACTATTTTGAAGAGATGCTTTCATTCCCCTTTCCATACTCTGCACACTATAGGTTGGTTCCACTTAACAGCAGCATACATCTACTCTATTTGAAAATGAGGAATGTCAACCAGAGATGAGCATTTCACGCCTGCCCTCTTTCTTAGACCCTCAGAATTGGATTTAGAATTTAGGCCATTTTCCCTACTTTATTGAGATATAATTGGTATATAAAAAACTGCACATGCTTAATATCTGCAATTTGATGATTCTGGGCCTATGCATACACCCATGATACTATCACCACAATCAAAGTAATAAAAAAATCCATCACCTTCAAAGGTTTCCTTGTGTCCATTGATTTTGTTTAGTTTTACTTTTATGGTAAGAACATATAACATGAGATCTATCCTCATAAAATTTTGAAATATGTGATACTCTATTGTTAGCTATAAGCATTCAGCCAATTTTTGCATCTACTCTCTTCTTTTTTTAGTGGTGACATTATAGGGGCTTGGATGTTGAGGCCATTCTCAATGTTATATTTCCTATACTGCATGCAGTAGGTGTATCCTACTGAGCAAAATTCAGTGAATCCAAGCTATAGCCACGGGATTTGCGCTTCTTTCCTCCCTGGTTTGCTACACTGACTTCTGGCAGCATACCTCTCTAGAAGAGCTGCCTAGGAATCTGACAGAGAAAACCCCACTCATGGGTCCTAACCAATGATGTGAGAAGAGCACATCTTATAAAACTTGGGAATTTGATTTTTTTCCCTGTCACTCTTGTAAGCAATAGTTGAGAATTATTTTTCTTTATTTAATAATTTAATGACTATTTTAGAGAGAACTAAGGGAGACATTTATATCTTCTAAGACTCTTAAATCTACACTAATAAAAGAAAGCTGCAAATTGACCATACCTTCGTGACACCCACCAGCCAATCAGGAGTGAGTATGCAAATTAACCCAACAAAGACAGTGGGTTAATTTGCATACACAGGTGCTGAGCAGCCAGGGGAGGAATGCTTGCATCGTCATCATGGTGACGACGCAGGCATTCTGCACCATCCCAGCCACTCCGGGCCTCTGGGCAACATGGGAAGGCAGAAAGGCAACCCCGGGCAGGAGCAAAGGTGGAAAGTGGCTCCGGCCGGAGCAAAGGCTGTGCAGGCAACCAGGGGAAGGAAGGCCCATTCTTGCACAAATCTTTGTGCATTGGGCCTCTAGAGTATTCATAAAAATCTATTTATTTCTTAAGGCACCTTTACATAAGAATGCAGAATATCTAGCAATACAACATGACTTTTCATATCCCCATCCTGGCTTGGTAAATATCTAGCAATACAACATGACTTTTCATATCCCCTTTCTAGTCAGTCATAACCAGAAAATGACCTTGCCCTGCACCAAACAGTCTGCTGCTGTGAGAAGCCGCCAGGAACAACAGGGTTTCATAAAGTCAAGGCAGCTTTTTCTGTGGTTAATTTTACCTCTTTTTTCATGGCACCTATCAGAATTATCAAGAAAGACTTAATTGGAATAGTGCCTACAATACAATTCTGAATATCATCCTTACTCCTTGTAAAACATAGTTCTCTTATTTCCTATCTAGTTAAACTTGGGATTTTCATTTTTTTAAAAAAAGGAAGGAAATGTTCAACTAATAAACTGACCAAAAGGTCACCTTCAAAATAGGATTATTTAACAGTAGGGCTAGTATTTTTACAACTTAATTATATAAGTAAATGTTCTCTTTTCTTTTTTTACTTCCTCCCAGCTTTTCCTTCCTTTCTTCCTTTCTTCTTTCTTTCTAATCTTCCTTCCTTTCTTTTTGTGAGAAAGAAGTTTCTCTACATTTTGTGTTCATTCCTCACTTAGGGGGAAAATGGATTAGAATAAAAAATGTGTGAAAACTATTCAGAGTTGCTCTGTATAATTAATGAGTCATCATCTCGTTTAAGCAGAGAATCAGGATGTTAAACTTTGCTGACTGTGATTATTAGTCTGGAAATCTCTACATTCAGACTCACTATTTTCTCATCCTTAATATCGTGATCTTTACAGTGTTCATATCACAGATGTTGAATCCAAAGAATTTGACCTTAACCTAACTTCAACACCAGTTTCTTCCAGACCTGTGGGCCTCTACAGAGAAATAAGAATATTCTTTTTTCAATTGCTCTTTTCAACTGTTAGTACTGAGGTTAGAATTTCTCCAGGGTTCCTCTCTGGATGCACACTGGGCCCTGATGTCTTACATAAAAATTTCCTCTGCTTCTCCAACAATCTGATTTCAATAGCCTACTCTTGTTCAGAAATTCTTCAAAATTTCTGGTCCACTCTTTGTTTTCTAAAAATGTTACTTATTTTGTATTTATTTATTCCGTTTTTAATTTTTCAGCCATTTAACTAGGCTCATAGGAGGGAAAAGAAGTAGCAATATATGACATTCTTCCAGCTTGAACTTGAAGTCATGTTCTTTCTTCTATATCATACTCTCATTTTCTCATTTTTAAAAACTTCTATATAGCCATAGCCAGTTTGGCTCAGTGGATAGAGCATCAACCTGTGGACTGAAGGGTCCCAGGTTCAGTTCTGGTCAAGGGCACATGCCTGGGTTGTGGGCTCGATCCCCAGTAGGGGGGTGCAGGAGGCAGCCAATCAATGATTCTCTCTGATAGCTGACTATGTTTCTATCTCTCCCTCTCCTTCCTCTCTGAAATCAATAAAAAATATATTAAAAATAAAAATAATAAAAACTTCAATTTGTTTAAACTTAAAAAAAAAAGAAGTTCACCCCCCCGCACCCGCTCCCTCCTCCTACCTCTGGCAACCATATATGAACTTGGGGTTTATTTATTTACTAGAGGCCCAATGCAGGAAATTTGTGCAAGAGTAGGCCTTCCTTCCCCAAGCTGTTGGCACTGGCTTCCCTCTGGCACCCAGGACCCGGGCTTCCCTCTGGCTGTCAGCAGGCACCCGGGGGCAACCTGGGCTTCCCTCACAGCCCCGGCTTTGTCCAAAGGTTGTCCGGAAGGATGTCTGGTCTAATTAGCATATTACAATTTTATTATTATAAACTAGCGTTCCCGTTGCAGGAAAAATCCTGCAATAGGGTTTCCTGCTGCACTCTACCCCACCCTGCCTGTTCTCCTCCCTTGTCCCCCGCCCCGCGATCTCCGCCAGCCCCCCTGCTTTTCTAACTTCTCCGCCAGCCCGCTCTGCTTCCTTCTTCCCTGGCCCCGCCTCCGCTCCTCCCTTCTCCCCAGCCCCGCCTTCTCGGCCAGCCCCCCTGCTTTTCTAACTTCTCCACCAGCCCGCTCTCCTTCCTTCTCCCCTGGCCCCGCCTCCGCTCCTCCCTTCTCCCCTGGCCCCGCCTCCGCTCCTCCCTTCTCCCCCGGCCCCGCCTTCTCCGCCAGCCCGCTCGCCTTCCTTCTCCCCCGGCCCCGCCTCCGCTCCTTCCTTCTCCCCTGGCCCCGCCTCCGCTCCTTCCTTCTCCCCTGGCCCCGCCTCCGCTCCTCCCTTCTCCCCTGGCCCCACCTCCGGTCCTCCCTTCTCCCCCGGCCCCGCCTCCGCTCCGCCCTTCTCTCCTGGCCCCGCCTCTGCTCCTCCCTTCTCCCCCGGCCCCGCCTCTGCTCCTCCCTTCTCCCCTGGCCCTGCCTCCACTCCTCCCTTCTCCCCCGGCCCCGCCCCTTCTCCCCCGGGCCCGCCTGCTCAACTTCCTTCTCCCCCGGCCCCGCCTCCGCTCCTCCCTTCTCCTCCCCCCGGCTTGCTTGCTTCTCTGCAGCTCTGCTCCCTTCTGCAGCTCTTGGCTTCTTTCTACGCTGTCGCGATATGCAAATTAGCCGCCATCTTTGTTGGGATAATTTGCATATTCGTCCTGATTGGTTGGTGGGCGTGGCTTGCCTGGTGGGCGTGGCTTGGGCGTAGCGAAGGTGTGGTCAATTTGCATATTTGTCTATTATTAGATTAGATTCATTTTTTATAGATTCCACAAAGAAGAGAAATTATATGATATTAGTCTTTCTCTGTCTGACTTGTCTCACTTAGCATAATGACCTCAAAAAACACCCATGTTGTCACAAATGGCAAGATTTCCTTATTTTTTATAGCTGAATGATATTTCATTATATACCACAATTTCTTTAGTCATTCATCCATGGAAGGATACTTAGGTTGCTACCGTAAATTGGCTATCCTATCTAATAAAGAGGGATATGCTAATTGACCATCATACCCTCACAAAGATGGTGGTGCCCACAGCCAATAAGGAGGGAATATACTAATTGACTGCCACGCCCTCAAAGATGGCAGTGCCCATAGCCACAAGATGGCAGCGCCCATTCCCCTCAGCCCTGCTGGGGTGGCAGGTACGCCGCACAGCTGGGCCCACCCCCAGGCAGGTCCAGCTGCTCAGTGTGCTTGCCTCCAGAGTCCCCCAGTCTCCTCAGCCCCCCAGGCGACCAGGACCAGCCCAAGGGGCAGGCAAGCCTCTGATGACAGCTGCCCAGCCACCCAGGGCTGCCCGAGGCTCAGGTAACCAGGACCGGCCAAGGCTTGCGCTGCCAGCAGAGGCAGCATCAGAGGTGTGATGGGGGCATCGCCTTCCCCTGATCACCGAGTTGCCTCCTACCTCTGAGGGCTCCCAGACTGTGAGAGGGGCAGGCCGGGCTGAGGGACCGCCCCCTCCAGTGCATGAATTTTCATGCACCAGGCCTCTAGTTATAAATAATACTGCAATGAACACGAGAGTGCATATAACTCTTCAAGTTCATTTTTTTCATTTTCTTTGGTTAAATACCCAGAAGTAGATCCTGTGGTAGTCATATTTTTATTTTTGAATAACCTTCATACTGTTTTCCATAGTGGTTGCACCAATTTACATTCCCACCAATAGTGCATGAGGATTTATTTCCTTTCTCTATGGCCTTGCCAACACTTGTTATTTCTTGTGTTTTTTAGAATAGCCATTCTAACAGATATGAGATAATATCTCATTGTTGTTTTGATTTGTATTTCTCTGATGATCAATTATATAGAGCATCTTTATATGTACCTGCTGACAACCTCTATGTTTCTTTGCAAAAATATTTATTTAGATTTTTCTGCTAATTTTTTGATTAATTTTTTTGTATATATATATATGTGTGTGTATATATATATATATATATGTATATATATATATATATATATATAGAGAGAGAGAGAGAGAGAGAGAGAGAGTTGTATGAGCTCTTTATGTATTTTGGGTATTAACCTCTGGTAAGATTTATGATTTGCAAATAGTTTCTCTGACTGAGTAAATTACCTTTTTATTTTGTTGATGGTTTCCTTTGCTGTGTAGAAACATTTTAGTTTGATGTAGTCTTGCTTGTTTATTTTTGTTGTTGTTGCTTTTAATCTTGGTGTGAGATTCACAATATCCAAGACCTATGTCAAGAAGCTGACTGTCTATGTTTTCTCCTAGAAGTTTTATAGTTTCAGATTTTATGTTTAAATCTATAATCCATTTTGTGTTAATTTTTGTATATGGTACAAGATAATAGTCCAGTTTCACCCTTTTGCATATGTCTATCCAATTTTCCAACATGATTTATTAAAAAGACTGTCTTATTCACATTGTATATATTAGCTTCTTTGTTGTAAATTACTTGACCATATACTATATGAACCACTTTTTATACTCTTTAGATACAAAAGTATTTCTTATCAAGATAAAAGACATAGACCATTTATAATGATATGTAAAATTTGCAAGATATTTTTATCAGATAGATGAGTAATAAAAATAATAATTACTTTCAGAAAATTTTTATCTTGAGTAATTTAAATTATCATCACCATTTTACCCTCCACCATTCAGAATTTTAGTGTACAAAGCTAAAGTTTCATGAATGAAACATCTAACCAAATCTATAATTGCTTCTGATAATAAATGGTGATGGAATTAAAGTTAATCATGGAGAGAAGGGTAATAGAATAAGGTGGTTTCTGCTATGTACAGATTTCTGTGGAGGGCAAGATAACCACTGATAGGTCCTGGACAGAGAGGATATAATCTTGGAGAGAGTAGAAGAGACAGAGTAGATAGAAGTGAAAAATATGAACATCAGGGAAATAAAAGGGTACTGAAGATAATTAAAAAAACACACACAGAAAGAAGTAGAGAGCAAATTGAACTAAGGATCATTCCAAAGGAATCACTGTCTTGAGCAATCAGTTTAAAGTAACAACAGTAGAATTTTATTTAAGGTTTAGTTAAGAGTAGAATTTCCTACCACAGAACCATTTGTGCTGGTCCCATGGGCTATCTCTCAGACAGACTTAAAGGAATTTCTGTATGAAATGTATGTATGTCCTGCAGACTAATTTCTAAGGCTATCTTTCAGTAAGAATTAAATATTTGCTGTCCATCAATACTATTTGTAGCCATTTTGAGATGAAAGACTCCATATATTTTATTATTTTTGTTCCTCCTTTCTATCCTCATGGATCCCTTAAAATAACCAAGTTCCTAAGGGGATTTTATGATGGTTTTCAAATCTTCACTAAGTCATTTATCAATAATCTTCTAGTTGTTAGGAGAATTCAAAGAGGCATAGAATTTAGTTAATCCCATTATTATAAATTCAATTGATTTAAGAAAATGATACTGTGATGAAAAAAAAAAAAAAACAAGATTGGCTGAGTGTTGGCATAATAAATAAAATTTGTTTAAATAATGAAAATGGCCTAAATATCATCCATAACATTTTAGCATCAAAATGGTATATTCACTACTTGTTAGTATGACTGATTTCCATATCGTTATTGATATTTTATAATTAACTAATTCAAATTTCTTAAGATAATATCTGTCTGAATTGGAAAACAGAATCTTTTATTAAGACAAATTTTTTGATATGGTCAAATAATCAAGTTTTATAAATTGATACTAAAGGGTCTTCTTTAAAAAGAATGAATAAAATATTTGTAACTTAACAAAAATGTTTTTAAATTCTTAAAGGTTTTTAGAACAGTGTTTAAAACTGTGTTTCCTATAATTATCTAATTATTGATTTATTCAAACTACTTTTCCAAAAAAATTAAAGGTAAAATTAATCTTCTAGTTTAAAATGATCTACTAAACTAAAATCTGTCTATATTTTCTTTCGCAGAGCCTTGCATAAAGAAAAATGATGTTAAAATTAATGACACCATAACACTTTGGAAAACAAGAAAAGCATATCAGTGAGTTAAAATTTTATAAAAATTTTCAGAAGATAGTACACAAAAGAGTGGTAGGAAAATTAATGATAAATTTTAACAAAAATTGCCAGAGATCTCCAAGGTGAATCAACAAATATAGAGGGCAGGGATAGGATGGGAGCAATCCTGGGTCATTATTTAGGAATCTACTTTCCAAACAACTAGGAAAATTTAACTCTCCTCCCCCCACCCCCCATACAGGTGTAAATAGAACTGTGGTTTGATAGCAAAGGCTCTTGTCTGTGGCCAAAACCCAAGAGCTGTTCTCAAAATCAAGTGGGTACATGGATGATGTTCCTAAGAAAGTTATCTTGGGAATACACTAGGGTCTAAGAGAGAAGTCACACAGACCTCAGGATAACTCTAGTCTGCCACACAGACGTAAAAAATATATATAGGTTTAAGATGATAGGCAGAAAAGCATTTTCTTTTAGTAATAAATATAGTAGGCCTGTAGGAGGTTCCTGTTCTGTAACCTGCTTTTTCCCATGGGTACTTGAAAGAAAATAGCTGTCAAAACATTCCCCTGACTTCCCCTACCTACAGGGAACCTTCAGTCAGCCTTCTCGCTCACATGAGAGGCTTTTGGGGAAACAATCCTAAACAAGAACAAATAGAATACATTCCAGCTACCTTTACTATTCAGTACAGTCCATCATGTAGAAGTGTGACTACCTCCAAGAATTTTGAGAAAGTTGAGGAAAGCCAACCATCTGAAACACAAGGTCAAATATGAACAAACAAAATGTACCAATTCATTTGTCCTTAGGACTAAGGAAAATGGTATAGTAGACTTTTCACTAGGGGAAAGATTTGATATTATTTGAATTTCTGGAAGATTATATTTACTGCAATATGAAAAATTAATTTTAGGGTCACTAGATTATAAGAAACTATATTTAGAAAACTGTTTTAGTGATTCAAGGGAGAAATAATGGTGACTGGAGAGATTGAGCTAAAGGAAACTCATGAATATAAGATGTTTAAGAGATAGACTTTTACATTGATTAGAAGTGGGGGAGGGAGAATCAGGAGTAAAGGTGACACCCAGATTTCTGAATAACCCTTTCACCATAATTATTTTCATTTTGGAGGTCAGTGGATTTTTCTCTGACTCCCTGGGCAGTTATTTAGCAAGGGACATGATGAGCCCTTGTCCAATCTGCTTTCTGCTTAAGTGAACAAAGCACTGATTCAAAGGTGGCTTTTGGTTTGTTAAATTCCTGAGTATTTGGCTTTGGTACCCAAGTTAACTTAATGTCTAATAATGTCTAATAATCAGGGTGTATTAAGTGTTTGGATATTTTATAGAGTTTTACTAAGCCCTTCATAGATAAAGAGGATAAAAATAATTTTAAAGCACAATATTAATATAAATTCTGGAAAAATTGACTGTGAAAGAACAATATTGAGAATGTTTAAGATTATTAATTATACATGCACATGCTTCAAAGATTTATATATGTATACACCAATGTATATAACATAATAAATATTCATTATTGAAATATATTTAAAATCTGTTCTTAATTGGTAAAATAATACAATGTTTTACATTTTTAGAGTGAATAAGATCCATTGTGAAATATTTTGGAATACTAGTATTAAAATTGTAATAATTCAGATTTTTATCAAATAAAGCTATCAATTATGCATATGACACGTTATAAACCCAAGTCTGTGCATTTACCATCTATGAAAACATACAGGGCTTGGTTTTGCACTACACCATATTTTGGGGTGAAGTAGAAGGGACTGCATTATGGCTTCTATTTCCTAATGCTTCATGGACTGTGGATAAACATGAATCTCAATGACAAGAAGGTAGAATATTATCTCCATTTCATTCTTATACAGGATCCAATCCTCTGTAATATTGCCTCAATTTCACCTTGAAATTACCAAAGCTGTTTCTTGGCTTCCAAAATAAAATTACAAACTCTAATAAATGATTTCTATAATATAAAATTAAAACTTTATTTTTAATTTAGTTTTTTTTTAGTTTGTTACATATGTTCAAATATCTTTAAACCCTTACTTAGAATAAGACTTGCACCTTAAATATAAAAGAAAAAAATCTAAAAGGGAGAAAAAAACTACTTTGTCTCAGTTATTGAATAATCCTGAGAAGTATATTGAGTTTCCTAGAATTATGAAAGGCAAAGAACATGCAATTGTATAAATGTATCCCAACAATTACTTTACAAAATCAAAGCTGCGTATTAATATCAGTTTTAAGAAAGTAGTGACATTTGACTTCCCTAAATCTGTATCTTGATTCCTACAAGAAATTAGTGCTAATATAGAACTAGAGAAAATATTTTAAGGCTGCAATTTGTTTCATCTTATAGTATTTGATAATTAAAATAGTTTAAATTGGCATAATGCTCCTAACTTTGTCTAAGCATGTTAGCATCTAATAGTCCAGTCCATGTATCTCCACCAGCACTCTTTTAAGTCATAGCTAGAATCATAATCCTATTTGATTCATGACAGATCTGAGACCCACAGAGATGAAGTGCTTCCCCAAAGCACAGGATTAGTGAGCAATAGGACCATGGCTAGAAAGTTAGGATTCTGATTTTTAAACTTCACCTATTCACTTAAAAATTGGCAAAATGATTATTTGAGTTACAAAAAAAAAATAAAATAAAAAGTGGTATGGGTGAAGTTCAGCATGATTTGAGGGACTTCAATATTTTCTCAACAGCCTTCCACAGAGCTCGAATGGCTCGCTCGCAGTTCCAGTTAAGGCGCTATCCCCAGAAAGTCCCCAGTTGAATGCAAATACCCAGGGTTTCTGATTTACACTAAGTTCATGTACGCAATACCTTCTTTCCTGCCACACTTTCCCACACACCAAAGCTTTACAGCTTCTGTAATAGGAACTACAGTGAAGATGAACAGGACTTTTTAGATATTCTATGGTGCAAAGGGTTAAAAATGAAAAAGGTGCCCAAATCATGAGCATTATAGATAAAGAGACCCCAAAACAAAAGTTCAGACTGGTATGATACGCCCATGTGTTGGCTGAAAAATAAATTCTTACATATTATCTGAACATTTTTTACTTTGGCTTACTATGTTGTGTTAAGATTCTGCAATTGCGTGATTTATTTGGGTAGCAACTATTCTAACCACTCTCAACCTTTGGGAGTTTAGGGGATTAACAGTCATTCTCACTTTCAGAAAATAGTGGAAATTAGTACTCTGTTTCCTATTAACAAAGCTGAGATCAGCTGTTCTAGGAGATTGACATTTCTGACCAGGAAAAGGGACAGCCAGGAAAGGAGCAGGGGTATTGAATGTAAAATACAATACATAAAAACAGTTATAACGTTATTTCTACAGAAAAGTATCTGAACAAATCCCCTGATAGGATGGGTATTTGCTTACATGTTATATAAGATGTTTACCATAGTGATATCCTTAACACATTATAGTTCACAGCACTGAGACTCTAGTCTAGAAAATTTGTAATAATAAATGAGAGTAAATAACATATATATATATATATATATATATATATATATATATATATATATATTGAGTACTTCCTAAAAATCCTACATTTCCAGGGGCACAAAATTGTGGGCTCCTGGATGCTTTGGAATGGGATTAAAATCTTAAATATACTAGAAATATATACTAGCATAATACAAAGAAATGCAGAAGTTAATTGAGCAAAAATATACTTTTCCCATTTATTAAGGACCAGCCTTAACAAAGAATAATTTTCCTGACATAACAGACATAAGAGATCTTAAGCACTATTTCTAGCCTCCATTTCACATTTTTATTTCATAAAGAAATTCAGGATGCAGGCCCACTGAAGGTTTCATCTTTATTTCAAGGCAAAATGTGAAGAAAAAAAAAAAAAAAACCCGAGAAACCTCACAAGCATCATCACACTATAAAAGCGTGGAACACAATTTTGTCTGTTTCATTTTGAGCTTCTCCTTGTGTGTACATGTGAAGACTAGAACATACCTCAATTTTCCAAACACCACATGAAAAGAACATATTAAAAGGATTTTCCTGCACCTTTAAAATGAAACCTTATTTCCCAGATTCAGTTATGTCTTAGATATCCATAGTAAACTTAAATCTGATTTTGTCCTGTTACCCAGCATGCACCTAAGTTACCTTACCTTGGTACTTATGCACTGAATCCTAATTTATGACCCAAATATATATCAGAGCGGGGGAGGCAGTGCACGAAATTCATGCACTAGAGGGGGGTGTCCCTCAGCCCAGTCTGCACCCTCTCACAATCCGGGACTGCTGGCTCCCAACTGCTCGCCTGCCTGCCTGTGTGCCTGATTGCCCCTAACCTCTCCCCTGTCAGCCTAATCAATGCCTAACTGCTCCCCTGCCAGCCCAATTGCCCCCAACTGTTCTCCCCTGCTGGCCTGGTTGCCCCCAACTGCCCTCCCCTGCTGGCCTGATCACCCCTAACTGTCCTCCCCTGACAGCCATCTTGTGGTGGCCATCTTGTGATGACATGGGGTGGCCATCTTGTGACCACATGGGGGCAGCCATCTTGTGACAACATGGGTGTGGCCATCTTGTGACCATACAGGGGCAGCCATCTTGTGACCACATGGGGGTGGCCATCTTGTACAAGGGTGTGATAGCCAATTTGCATATTACCTCTTTATTTTATAGGATATATGTATATATATATATATATAGCATTGTTTATTGATTTTAGAGAGAGATAGAGAAACATTTATGTGAGAGAGAAACATCAATCACTTGTAGCACCCTGACAGGGGATCTAACCCACAACCTGGGTATGTATCCTGACTGGGAATCAAACTTGCCATCTGTTGGTGTAAGAGACAATGCTCCAACCAACTGAGCCACTGGCCAGGGCACAAATATATTTTTAATATGAAGGTTAATTTTCTTCAAGAAAGTCCTTATTTTAGAAATAAATCTTTCTTTATTTACTGTTATAACCCTTTAGATAGATGATAGATAGTAGAGAGTTTTCTGTTTTTAAGCAAACTTGATGGAAAACTTCAACTTTTGGGGATCATGGCTAAATATATATCTAATTATTCTGTGAAGCATACACTAAAGAATATGATGATTGTGAGAATCTTATTCTTAATCCTAAATAAAATTTCAACTGGTTATATATCGTTTGGGTGCTTTCAAAGATGACTGTCTAATACAATTTATTGGCAGATATGTGGTGTTTACAAAATCTAGAAATCCCTAGGACAAGATTTCTCATAATATACAATGTTCTGTAAGTACACTTTCACATGAGAATTGTTCTTAGCTTCTCAAGGGCTTGGGTTGAGATCCTAGGTGTCCAAAATTACCAATGATACTGTATACACAATGTCAGAGATTCTACACTCTGCCTTACTGTTCCATTTAAAATTGCATTACATTTCTGCTAATAAAAGCCTTTCTAAGCATTCTGTATCACTCTTTTGCACAGCACATTCACATCATTCAATGAAAGTTGCTATTATCAGAGCAATATGCTTTTACTATTTATTTGTTACAACAGCCCTCATGGCTGCTTACCCAGGCAAGCACTAGAAATATCTAATTCATTACCACTACAAAAAATAGCATGGGGGTATTTTCAGAATGAAAGAGATCAGAGCACGAAATTCTGAAGCTTCTCATGTCCCTGTGCTTAAAAAAAAAGAGGATTGCCATTCAACAAGCACTAGTAACTTTAACTATTGAAGAGGATACACTAGGCTCTTAGTTAAAATATTGTTCAGACACAATCTTGCTGGAAATATCTATTTGCTACCCTTTTTCGTTTATGGTTTGAACACCCTTGGACGTCCTCAGGCCAGCTGATGAAAGAAAACTGACCCAGATGGAGTCAGAAACTGAAAATTCCTATTGACTTATTCAACTGGAAGTTGATCCTGGTTGCTATTTAAATCTATCGCTTTCAGTGTCAGCAGACATGCTGCATTCCTTCTGATGGTTCAGAGGGCAGACATTGGGTCAAAATATTCCTACCCATTCTGTACCTAATGTGGACTTTACAATGTTTACAAACAGCTGTTACAATAACCTAAAGATCCAAAGAAAAATGTGACACGTTCAAGAATCTGACAGTTAAAACCCAGCATTTGTTCAGCTAGCACCTTGTGGTTTGAGGTAATAAGACCCATGATGATAATGGTATTTGTCACATTCAGAGCAGCTGTATTCATGAGCGTGGAAGTGACTACCCTCTTACCCACCCAGTTACTACTTGGAATCCAGGTCTATATTTTGGCTGCCTTGGCAACAGCACAGCAATAACAACTGGAGCCACAATGGCGATGTCAATCCAAGGACATTTTTGGATGAAGCAGGGGCCTTGACATTCACGATAGACAGAAAGAGAGCATATAAAATGAACTAAGAAGATGATGTGCACAGCACTGCTATATGAGCATATTGCAACTCATATACTGAGTTGCTAGGATATTTATTATTAAAATAGTTGTGTTTTTACAAATCCAACAATTTTCTAGTGGCTGATGTTTTGTGGGAAAGAAAAACTTTTCAGAGAAATGAATCTCTGAAAAAAAAATATAGGGAACTGTATTTTTGTCTGAAACGAAACAATGAAGGAAAATTGTTCACTAATTTTGACCACATTAATCAATGTGAGTTTCTCCATAATCATTAGAATGACAGGGATTATAAACCAAGTGGAAATAGACAAAATGGACCACTCAGCCTTCCCACTGGTTGTGTTGTCTCTTGTGATTTGTCTTTTCTTTTGGTCACATGGTCGAATTGCATTTCCTTTTCCTCACGACATGAAGCCTATTTTATTTCCTTCTGACTTGCCATGGTTACTAAAATGTGAGAAGTGACATCTGTCATTTCAAGATGAAGCCTCTTAAAGAAAAATTTAATTTGCTGTTGCTCCTTTCTACCACCAAGACAACCAGCCCTTTCCAGATGACAGAAGCCTCGGCAGCCTGGAGTGAGATGGTGTGGAACAGAGTTCCTGGTTGTCTTGTTATGAACATGTAAGATGAGCAAGAAATACCCTTTTATGTGCCAATCTACTGCAATGCTGGAGCTGTTCTCTCAGTATAACCTAGCCTACCCTGATTATACTCACAGTGTGATTTGTAGAAATTTAAAGAACACCATTCATTATTGAAATAGATTTGGCATGTAACATTGTGTAAATTTAAGGTTCAATCAAAAATACACACACACACACACACACACACACACACACACACACGCAGGAGAGGGGATGGGAGAACACCATTCTTTATCTTTTTGCAGAATCAGAGGCTAAAATGAAGGCAGTTCTTAACTCTCTTCAACAGTATAAGATCAACTGTTTCTATCTTGTCTAGATTGCAGGATTATGAATTTATGGTTAAACTATGTTCTTCAGACAGAAACTTAAATATATACTTAGATCAATCCAGATGGACTGTTTTACTGTCTGAACTAACCAGAAATAATTTCTTTAACTTGTTGTCTTGTACATCCAACCACAGTTTTATGAAATAATTTTCATTGTCAACCAGACCCCTTTCATTTTCCTTTTTATTACTTTTTCCTTTCATACCCTTACAGCTTATATTTTCCCTACAACCACTTTCCCTCTCCTTTACTTAGGCAGTGTTCATTCTCCTATCTAGCAACAAAAGAAAGTGAGCATTAGTATTTTATGTAACAGATTCTGTTTCCACAGCAATTTTAACTATTTCTGCTGTAAGTGGAAAGCAAAGTTTGATCTTAGCCTTATGGAATCTTTGTTAAGTGATATCAGTTCCATTAGACATTTCTAGGCTCCAAAAATGCTTGGACCCTTTGTAATACAGGCAAAATAGAACACACTTAACTTTAAAGCGATCCTACTTGTTTCTCTGCTCATTTCTGAGATGAGCCTAGAACCGTGGTCGGCAAACTGCGGCTCACGAGCCACATGTGGCTCTTTGGGCCCTTGAGTGTGGCTCTTCCACAAAATACCACAGCCTGGGCGAGTCTATTTTGAAGAAGTGGTGTTAGAAGAAGTTTAAGTTTAAAAAATTTGGCTCTCAAAAGAAATTTCAATCGTTGTACTGTTGATATTTGGCTCTGCTGACTAATGAGTTTGCCGACCACTGGCCTAGAACAATAGCTTGACTGGTGTTTTTGTGAGCATAGTTAAATAGTAAATAATGAGGAGTGTGTGTGTGCGCACATACATGTTCATATGCTTAAAGTTAAAAAATATAGTGTAATCAGTTTAAAATGAACTTTTACGAATTTTTAATTATAATAAATATCACTATTATATTTATTCATACTTTCTCCAAAATTACTAAAGTAAAACTCCACACTTATAGACTTACTTGGAAGAAGGCCATGATGACTTTCAGAAATATCTAAATAGAGACAAAGTATACTCTATATATCATTGACTAGAAGTACATTCTTTTTCTCAAGCCACTGAGAGGAAATTTTAAAATTTTATGAAGCATTATGGTGTGGTGTAATTTATTTGAAAAGTTTATTTTTCTCATTTGCAAAGTGTTATTTTTTTCTGTAAAAAATGGTTTTGCTCAAGATTTACTAGTTGTCAGTTCTATCTGCATCATATATACCCATTCTAAACATAACAAACATGCATTGTATAGGTTAAAAATAATTATCTAGAAATTAGCTAATATCTCCCCAATTAAATAGATCTATTAATTTCAAAACTGTTTTTATGTAGCTGATTTATTTATTCATCTATTAAAATGGATACTACAAATATCTTAATTTAAAATCATTTAAATTTATTTTTATTATCAAATGTTGAAAGAGAAGTCCAGCAATTATTTTGTAAAAAAATAAAAGTCCCTCCTTTACCTAAATCTTTATATTTATAAAATTTGTGACAATATTATAACTCTAAGTATGATTTTCATGGATCATATTCCATACTCATATTTTCCTCTTTACGAATCCATGGATTGGGACTGTATATACATGAACTTGGGGAATTTATTGATAAAAGAATAATATTAATACCTTCTTTAGTAGAACTCATGGTAGTTATAGCTCTCAATAGGGGATTTTTTAAAGAAAACTCCCCTGCCGGAGTTAACCACATACAACTTTTAACTATGAAAATCCACTTTGCATTGATCTCAGGCTTTATTAAGACTGCTGACGTCAATACTAAAAATATCCCAAAGAATTTCTGACTGTTGCAGAAAATTCCTGAACAATCATTCTTCTGGTGACTGAACTGATCATATGCCATTAGATGGTCCAGGTCCAGGTAGGCAGAGGAGAGAGACTTTACTTTTTATGAGCACCCAGTATGGGCCCAAACTTCTTTTGGACACTTTACATATATTATTATATTTAGTATTCAAAATTAGTCCACGATGAAGCAATTATTGTCTCCTGATTACAGAGGAGGAAGCCAAGGATCAGGGAGGTAAGCAATTTGACATGGTAAGAAATGGAGTAAAATATATAATTTAGGTTTTGAGATTATGCTATATTCTTCCCAGAGAGTGAAACTGCTGCTTCACTACATTAGGGATTATTTTCAAATGGATTATCTACAAGTACTTGGCCAATTATTCTCCTCCTATGAAATTAACTTAAAATTTACAGATGTATGGTTCAAATTCTTCATCTATTGATATTCATCAAGAATTTGACAAATTGAAAAAAAAAATACTGAAGAAAACTTCATTAATAGGACCCCAAAACATACAAGAAATGCCTTATACTGTTAGCTGTAGCTTAAGTCATACTTAAGGAGGGCTGTACTGACTATCAGCTCAGCTTCAGAGCTAGATGTTTCTACTTCCTGGTCTCTCTTCCCAACCTCTTTTCTTCCTTTTTTTTTTTTTCCACCCAAATGATTTGGTATATTAGAGATGAAGCAGTTCCTTGATCTCTACCCACTTATCCAGGATTTGGAAAAGTCTGAGTTAGAAATATAATTTGCTTTCTCCCCATCAGCGAAAATGAAACCATGAACATGGGCATTTTATCTACTATCTATCTATATAAAAAGCTAATATGCAAAGTGTCCCCTCAGGCGTTCGTCCGGGAGACCGGGAGTTCGATTGCTTGCTATGATGAGTGCTGACCACTGGGGGGCGGCGTGGAATGAAGGAAGGCCCTAGCTGGCAGCCAGAAGGCCTCAATCGGCCCTGATCGCAGGCCAGGACTAGGGACTCTACCTGTGCATGAATTTCGTGCACCGGGCCTCTAGTCTTATATACATTTCTACTGCTTTGATTCTGCTTCCTTCCCGAATCAGGTCCTGGACATGTCTCTAATCCTAGCTTTATGCTTCTCAGAGGGTGCAGTGTTATTCTTTTCAAATAGAAAATCTTTTGGTATTTTTCCACCCATGCTTATAATTTTGACTTTGATTTGGCATTCACATTTTTTTAAATTTTAAAGTAGACCTTTGTACCATACTTGGTTCCTCATTTAAGATTTGTTTCAAAATTCTAATTAACAGATTGAACAACAAAAGAGCCCACTGAACACCCACTAATTTTTTGTGTTTTTTTTGAAGGGGGAAAACATTCTATAAAAAAAACACTGAGCACTCTAAGACACACACTGATGAACACCTACTGCTTAATGAAATTCATCACTACCTAAATTCAGTTCCTTCTTCCCCACCTCATTGCCTCTTCCCCCCTAGACACACACACACACACACACACACTCTCAAAAGACCAGTTTTAATAGCATATACACTATACTATACATTTCTAAAAGAGGGCTTATAAAACTGGAAATCTTTGTGTGTCAAACAGATGAGATAATTTCTCGGGTGTCTGACTTCCATTTTGTTGTATCAACCAGACGGCTGCTCTGTTTGTGCCATCATAATTTAAGGACCACTTAAAATGTTATTCATTTATTTCTAGAAATATGCTAAAAACTTTTATTGTAGGCTATTTAAAGAAATGTATTTTTTTTAGCAAATTAAGTAGTAATAACTGGAGTTAAGCCAAAATCATGCTGAGGAAAGATTTATAATTGTCCACAGATAGCAGCAATGTTGAGCAAAGTTTTTCTTTTAACCTAAAGTATATGACACGTAGTGTTCAGTTATTTTGTAACCTAAGTTCTAGAAGACATCACTTTGGGTTATACTTAGTATAGGTGTAAGCATATATAGCATAGATATAAGAATAAAGAAACACTTGTTTATACATAATTACTTAAGTTTCAGGAGGAAAATGCCCAATGATTTTTACATAAGCAAGTAGTTTAGCCTATAAAGAGGATAGAAATATCTTCTATTCAGTTAACAGGTTTTAACAGTTTTCTGAATACTTATGAGTAGCTCAGAAATTCATATAAGTTCATGTAATTCACACAGCATCTGTTGTGAAAAAAATAAAGTGATAATTTACATCCAATTAAAATATTTTTCATTAGATAAAATGCTTTAATAAACTAACAAACTTATACAAGAAAATAGTATTCATTGGGAATTAAACATGTCAATTTTCTATATGCAAAAAAAATCAAAGATTGGTCAACTGGAAAGGAATAAGAGTCAGTCTTTTATGTAAAATGTTAATACTACTTCTTTTAAAATTATGTTCCCTTAGTGCCTTACACTTTATGTAAGTTATTTGAAACCATATCTGCTCATTGGGTGCAACCTTATTAAACTGCTAAATATATATATATACCGACCCTCTTATAGTTACTACAGAAGTGGGAATTTCAAATGCTTCTTAACATAACTGCCTTTCTAGCTTTTAAATATTTTCCAATTACACACAGGAATATATGCAACCCTGGCTTAAAAGGAAGTTAAAGGTTGTTTTTTAATTAATTTCTTTCTTCTGATATAAGGATTCTTTACCTTTAAAATTAAGCTTATATCTAATTTGGCAGGCAATTATGCAAATGCATTCTGTTAGGGCAGATTCCAATGGTAAAACATAAAATAAACTTAAGAAAAAAGGGGGAGTCAAGTAAAGAGAAAGTTGGTGAGTCTTAATTTTTTTCACTTTAAATATTTTTAGGCATCTTTACCACTGTTGGGTCATTTTCTCTTAGCTGTACTAGAGAGCTTTTGTCAGTCTGGAGGAGGGAGCCATGTGTCCATGAATGCTTATTTAGTACAGTGAGGACAGATGGCCTGGAATTGCTGAAGAAGACCTTAAGATATATTTTTTAAGTAAAGGGAAAGAAACAATAAGAGAGGAAATAAATTAAGAGAAGAAGCAAATGTGTGGCCAGGAAAAGTATGCACACGAATATACACACACATACAAGCACACACACATGCTTACAAATGAAGACAAACTGTAACATGGTAAGTAGACTTGATATTTTTACAGATTTCCTTTCTCTGTAGAAACTTTAATTTTACTTTTGTTGATCTGTTGCCTTTTTAACAGAAATCTGACAATCACTTCTGATCTGAGCTTAGTCTGTCCTTTTGATATATAACACACCTTTTGCTTCTTAAGCATCCAAACTTGAAATATAAATTTTGATTCACACAAGCTCTGGGATCTTCTTAAATCATGCTGAATTAAATCGAAGCCCATGACACCCTAACAATAATGCTTCAACACGATTTGTTTTAGTCTATCATAATTAATTTATCTTGCTTAGCATTTTATTTCATTTTACTGTAAGAAAACATATACACTACTGCCCAATCAAAACCTCACAAAGGAATGTTTTGTATGTATTGGGAATGGGAGAGGAAGTGTGGGTGAAGAACGGATGGGCAGGGGCCTCAGTGGATATAATTGTATTTTAAAACAGAAAGACTTTGTGAGATGTTGTGAGATGATAAAAAGTGACATTAGTGATTTTTTTATGTATTTTTTTTCCTTTCCAAGTTATAAAATTAACATTTTTCCATTTTCTTCAGATTTATTCTACTTCAACCATGCTCTGACTATGCCAGGTAACAGAGGACTGTTGCTTCAATTGCCAGGTTTTCTATTTCTCATAAAATAAATATTAGATTCCAAATTTCTTCTTATTGCCTTCTGAGTTGTCATGGTTATCAAGTGACACCTTCTCTAAATTCTCTCTCACTTTAACTCTCTTCCATGCTTTGTATAAATAGGCTGCTTGAAAATCAGGAGAAAAATAAACCATCAAGTTTAGGTGCTATAAGAAGCAAGAAACACAAGAAAGAAATATTTTGTTACCCACAAATTGAAATTGTTAAGATTTTATCCAGAAGCATTAACCATCATTAAATATAAGAAGCCTAAAAAAGATCTCCTTTATATAATGGTTTTGTGAACAAGCTCTGGGAGCTTGCAGCCTGTGCAGTGTGTGACTCTTGCATTGTGGTTAGAACTCTTCTGCAACCCCCCTTCACCCCTCCTCCCGACACACACCCACCACCCTCCACCACCAGTGGGACAGGCAGCAAGGATGCTGGATCATTCTAAAGTAAATATAAGGGATATTTTTTTGGATCCAAGCACCTTTAAAAATAGAAAGGCAAGAAGATTCACAAACAGAGCCTTTGAACATGTACAATACTTTTGTCTTACAAAAACATCTGTTGCTCAGATGAGCATTTAGAACACTAAGTGCTTCAGATTACCCCTCAGAAGGTGTGCTGGGTGGTGGCTCTCTGCGGACTTGGCCCCAGGGGAGGTCAGCCTGACACCCCAGCCTGTTAGCTCAGCAATTTCCCAGTGGTCAGCCCGTCTTGCCATAATCATATGCTGTGCCCCAAGCCTGTTTCTTAACTGTACTCTGTACCTTCTAATGAAAGCATCCCAAAATATCCCCAACCGCCCAAATTCTGGGGCAGCCGTGACCTCAGTCTGGACTGAGGAACACACTGCGTTTGCTCAGACAGAATGGCTGATAAAAACCTCCCTGCCACGATGACTGAAATGCTTGCTCTCTCTCTCTCTCTCTCTAGTTTTTGTTACTTCATAGCTTGTGATTACTCGCATGAGTTCCAGAGTCTTTGACATGCAGCTGATTAGGAAGCTCAAATCCCAACAAACAACGCCACAATTATATGTGACTTAGAGCCTTCACAATAATGAAAAGAAAAAAATAGAAAAAAGTGATTATAAAAAAAACTTTTTGTGCTTGAACCAATCAATATAACAATAATAGCAACAAAAAGTAATGTATGAAAATCAAAAGAGGTAATTCTTTTCAAAGTTATTTTAAAAATGTAGTTTACTGCCCTGGCCAGTTTCCTCAGTGGTTAGAGCTTCGGCCAGAGGACTAAAGAGTGGTAGGTTCTGTTCCAGGCAAGGGCACGTACCTCACCTCGGTTCCAGGCTCAGTCCCCAGCCCCAGTCGGGGTGTGTGCAGAGGGCAACCAATTGATGTGTCTCTCACATCGATGTTTCTCTCTGCCTCGCCCCCTCTCTTCCACTCTCTCTAAAAATCAATGGAAAAAATATCCTCAAGTGAGGATTAACAAAAAATAAATAAATAAAAATATAGTTTATCTACTATACAAATGGGAAAAGATAGTATTATTTTTCCTAAAGGATCGTCCAATATTAATTAATGTATGGAGGAGCTACACTAAAGTGGCTGTGGGTAAATATGTGCTATCTGGGTTTAGTAGAACTTTTTTTAGTTACACTTTCAGAAGCTTTGAGGATAATAAAACAAAATGGGGGTGTGCCACTTGCTAATGAAAAGTTCAAATGTAATAGCAGGCAAATAAACAAAAAGAAGCTGCCTTTAAATTCAATAGGTTTTCCTCTGAGCACTTCATCCTGTCAAGCCTTTTTGTGAATCAAATAAGGTAACTTGTCCAACGTGGCTTGAACAGAAAAAATACATTTTAACAATCGTCAAGTAAATAAATGAAAAATAAACCAGATAAAAACCAAGGTTATCCTTATTGTTATTTTCTATGTTTTATATGCATTTTGAAAACTTTAAAGGCTCTTCATAATACAGAGTAGGGCAAAATTAGGTTTATAGTTATTCCTATGGAAAGGAATGCAATAATTAATAGGTAATAATACAAGAGTAAACTGTGTTTCGTGTACTCACAACTGTAAAGCTACTTTTGCTCCAACCTGTAATGTTCCTAGATACTCTATACAATTCACACAACTTGATTCTTAAAAGTGCCCTTTTGTACTTTGATAATATCAGCTAGCCTAGAGCATGTTTGAAACAGCCTCCTAGTATTAAAGCTTTCATTTTCTTCAGGGAAAAAAAATTTTTACTTGTAAAAAAAAAAAAGGATAATACAAAATATACTGACACGGTTTGGTTAAAAATACAAAGCATTATCATTTATATCATAGTGACTTTCTCCCTACAAGTATGCTTTGTAAACGTGATTGAATGAGAAGGAAAAAATCTTTTATTATCTCAACTCTGAAAAGCTTTATTGTTTAAGCTACACTTGCTCCTCAGTACAGCAGAATTAGAACATGTCAGGATGCTGCATAGCAAGTAACTAACAAGGCACCAGTAGGGATTCTTCGCATGCGTGTAAGTACAGGTTGGCAAAAATAATTCCTCTATTACTTAGTTAAAATTATAATATTGGAGGCCCACATTCTGATTTAGTGTTTCCAGAACTAACCCATTTCCTTATAAGATGCACAGATTTAAAATCCACACCTCACTTTGCTAAGAGTCAGTAAGATTACATATTCATATATTTTATATATACATATGTAATATATGTATATACCATTGTATATGTCTTCATATACATGTATAATAAGTATAGTCCACTGCCTACAACTAGAAAAGAAAGCACAAATTCACTTTAACCTAAGAACCTCCTGGGGTTTTGGCTGCTGCCTTATTTTTCTCTCTCCCCTGGGGAAGGGAGTGAGGCAAAACTGCTAGTCACCAACAGTGTAGAAAACAAGTGAAAGTCAATTTTACCTTGGTAATTTTTCATTTGCTTCTTTCTTTAACTGCAGAACCCTTTTTATTCCTCTTTTTCTTTTCAGAATCACTTAATTTTTTTTTTATTTTGGGCAATCTATTTCCCCCCCCCCAGAAAGTAACCCCTTGTGTCCTACCTTAGGCTCCTCACTGAATGATCTCCTTTTCTTCTAATTATATTTCGTCACCTTGGGAGGGCCCACAGTGCTTCAGGATAAGCAACCCAGAAGAGCCTAAGGTCAGGTGTGCCCTAGAATCTGACTCTAGAAATTACAATCGTGGAATAAGAGCAGGAGAGGGAAAGAAAAGACAGAATGGGGAATTTGTAACAATACTGAGGCTCATTCTGAGGAATAATTAACCGAACAGCATCCTATGTTACATCACTTTCTTAAAATCTCAGAAGACAGACTAAAGAATTTAGGAAGCTGATCTGACTCTGATTCCTAAAGCTCATGGGGTTAACAAATTATTATATTAAGGTCAAGCCTCTGAGTTTTATTTCCTAAGTATTTCTTGCTCTGTGGTTCAAAATCCAGTGCTATTCACAAACCAAAAGAACAGAGTGTCAAAGCCATATCACACATTGAAGATACTCAAATTTAAAATATCTACAGAAGAGGAAATGGACTTAATTTGATAGCTGGTTTTTATTCCTATTAAAAAATGGGTTCAATGAAATAGCTAATGGAGGTCAGCAAAAGAGATTTCTAAAATACTTCTTGAAGTAAAAGGGACTTCTATTTTGGAAGAAGTATGGGGACATTTGTGAAATACAGGTAGAGGAATTATAGGTAGAAAAGGGGAAAACATTAGCAGAGCTTTTAAGCCAAATCTTCAGCTGGGCTTTTGTTTAACACATATGCAAATGTGTGCACTGCTTCATTTGAATATTTATTTACTGCATTTGTGAAGGAAATTGGGGGATTATAGCCTCTTCCCAGCTGTGTTTTAGTTAATGACTGGTCAGCCTATTAGCCTGCTCCACTAAACGGATTCTCTGCATAAGCAACACCTTTTTTACCCTGACTGAAAATTCTTCACGTAAACTATAGGGGGGAAAACAGCAAACTGGATTCAGAGAGAGATGTGTACCAAACATGAAAGTATCCCCCCCAGAATCATTAGAAATAAGCAAGAAAGTCACTTAATGATGGTGACTTTTGTATTTTTACAATAAAGAAAACATTTGCTATCAAATTTGGGGGAAAGGGAGTCAGCTAATCAAAATTTTTCTTTATTGAGGACTATTTTGGGAAGCTGTTTTAAGTGGCCTTTCTATTCCTTCCCCAATACTTGTTCCTTATAGTCCCCTATGAGTATAAACACACATCAATAAAAGTGTCATGAATTACTTGGACAATTATTAATATTTGACAAATTCACTGGAGTGTAAATTTCACTATTTTCCCATATCTTCTCACTGCCAAAGAAAACAGAAGGAGAACAAGTAGACAAAATTTCTTTAGCAATCAAACCCTATATATTATCATTACTCAAAACCAACTAACTTATTTAGAGGTATCAATGCTAGTTATGAGAGGAAAGACTTCTATCATAAAAAGCGCACTTTAAGGATTAATCGTGAGCAAGTATTTAGGTCAAAAAGCTCTAATATAATAATATGTTTAATAATTTATTGTTTGTAGATTGTTATTAAGAAGAGTAGCATCTATTTTCTGTTATGTTTATACTAGAGGCCCAATGCACAAAATTCGTGCAAGAGTAGGCCTTCCTTCCCCCGGCTGATGGCACTGGCTTCCCTCTGGCACCTGGGACCCAGGCTTCCCTCGCAGCCTCAGATTCGTCCAGAAGGTCGTCCAGAAGGATGTCTGGTCTAATTAGCATATTACACTTTTATTATTATAGATGTCTCAATCAATAGGAGAAAATTCATCTTATTTCCAAAAAGTCTCTCCTCCTTATTTCCTTTCAAATTTTATTTAATATAGATCTACTTTTCTGGGCAAGAACATGCACCAATTATAACACAGTCAGAACTAATCCACGGAAATAAATGCACCAAGTTCTTACCATCAAAATTCTGTATTTTTCTGTTTGGGTCTAAGAAAAGCCTGAACTTTGATTTTTTTTATTAGTGAGGTGATCTTTATAGAACAAATATAAACTACTTAGATAGTGATACTTATCTAAGGTGATTTGCGTAAACAACTTGTCTGTGCTCGTTTACGTGTAAAGTACTGCTGCAAATAAATAGATACCAACAGCGAACCCGAGAGCTACTTGGACGTGAGGAACTGCCCCTGGAGTAAAATGGTCACTTCCCTCCATTGGAGACATGGAGTATCATACATTAGACTGACAGCTCAAATATTTACACTACAAAGCAAATAATAAAGGATGAGATGCTGTCAGACCTCAAACTAAACAGAGAAGTAATAATTATGTCAGTGAAAGAATATTACAAGACTCCTCTCTAAGCAACCTAATTTAGTGACTTTGTTGCTAAGATCACATTAGTCCAGCTCAGGATACTTAAAGACATTCAAAACGGCAGAAAGCAGCTTCAGGTACACATGTCTCCATCAGAAGTGAATGGTGTGCACATCTCAATGGCATCCTTTTCTCCCCTTCCTACAGGAGTTCCTAAACCATCTCACAAGCTTGTCAGGCATATTTCTTGTTCCTTCCTTCTGTGGGGCAGAGGCAGACAGATTGCTGGATCAGATAGTGCAATACGCTGTATACTGCATTTCAAATGTGCCTTTTTTTAAAGCAGCAGATTTATTGATTTTCTTAAGTAGAAAATATGCACCCGGACATTAGACAAACACAGACTAAACACAGACTGAGGAAAAGCTGATAATTTGATTAAACTGACTGAGCTTTTGTTGTCTGTGTTTGGGGAATTTCCAATAACACACAAGTGCCAAGTGCCCCTCTTCTTCTGAATTTAACAAATGTAATCCAGAAGCACAATGAAGTTTGCAATTACAACGTATTTGGGGGATTCTTTTTCTTTAGAAAAATCGTTTGATGCACCCATATATTCCTTTGAGAGGAAGGTGGGGTGAAAATCTTGCCTTGCTCAAGATATAGAACTTGACTCAAAAAGGAATAAGTATCAAATAGGCAAAAAAACATTTGGTCTAATGGATTATTTTATATCATCTACTTATCATCAAGATTACTGAGATGTAATTTATTAATTTGCTCAATTTAGGGGCCAGATATTTAAGATCTATAATGCTTCATAGTGTAGGTATCATTTCACATGTCTTGGAGAGCAGTTTGATTGTCTCGAGATTTGAAAAAGCTCTGGTTATTGAATTTATCCTTCCGGATGCCTGCAATGAAATTAGTGGTAGCAGGTGTGTGTGGGTGTGAGTGGACAAGGAAGAGGGAATAATAGCTAAAAGTATGTGAGGATTATTGAGTTTTATGAATTAGTTGAATGAGACCTTGTAAATTTTATTGTGAACACCTCTGTACTCTCCTTGTATCTTGTTTTTCTTATTTGTACCATGATATTGACAAGAAAATCTAATTCCCTAACATTCTGCAAGAATCAAGCTATATAATAAGCATTCCTAGCTGCTTAACTATAAAGACTTTCATCTTTAGTATTTTCTAGGTCTACACTTACTAGATATTTAATCATTCTTTTCTCATATTGTTCTGCAGCTCCATTAACTATTAACTATTCTTTCACAATAATATTTTGTCCCATTTCCATGGCTCAATCTTCAGGCTTTTATGCCTTATCATAATGATACTTCCTCTCCCTCTAATTATTCCCCACTCCAGTTTATACTGAATATCATTTCTAGAACTTTCCACTTATCCCAGCTAATTTGGCTAGTGAGATATTTGATTGCAAATTCTCACAATTATCTTGTGATTATATTTGAAACTCTGGACTCTTATCCTTAGACTATACCATATACATAGAGTGTCCCAAAAAATGTATACACACACTTTGAATAACTATAAAGACAGTGTTTATTAAAATACATTCCATTTTCAAAACTGAGCTAACAGCTGTTAAAGTGTGTATGTACATTTCCCCTAAACAAAGACTTAGACTCCAAACAGGTAATCATTGTGGTGACTTGATATAGGCCTAACCCAGAAAGTCACCAATTTCTTAACAAATGTTGATCATTGTTGGGACAGCTAAAGTGTTAGTAAGATAATCTCAATTTTGTCTTGAGTTATTTACTGAAATGAATTTCAATTACAGATTCTATTATTTATTATGAAATTTCCTTTGAGTCAGGAATTTATGCACAAATTAAGGTAACAATGAACTTTAAAATCACTTGACCTTTTTTGTATTAAAGTAGGAATTTAATGATTCATCTCAGGTGGATTAAGGAGATGGTTTTCTTTAGAGAAAACTAAGATGAATAACTAGAAGTCAGAAAACCTATATTCACCTTGTGATTCTACCTTGGGCAAGTTATTGACCTTTCTCAGTCTCTGTTTCCTCATCTGCAAAATCACAAAGTTAGATTCCAACTTAAGGATCTAGAGTCATATATTTAAGTTCTATAGATTTTATTATCTTTGTGATAACTTTTTTTTTTTGGTAATAATGAGAATCTTTGAACTCAACAATTAGGTCTTCACTACATTCTCAGACATCTGAGTATCGAATCAACCTCTGAAACGACCCACACTCCATGAAACCTAATTCAAATCAAGAAACTGTGCTGTGGGTGGTGTAGGTGTGTGCTCTTGCAGCACACAGGAAGCTTTGCCGGAAGGTATCAACTGAAAGAAGCACACATGGAAATATCCTGTCACCCATACTGAAACCTCCTGCAGCAGACCGAGGCCTTTCATGGGATCTCCCAAGCATGGCCACCCACAGCTGCCATCACACCATCCAGCTTCTCTTTTAAAAAATGACTAAATATAGACTTTTATGATGTGAGTTTTGCTGATGATGTGACTCCCAAATACCTTCAAATAACTGGCTTTTCTTAATAAGGTTTTAATGTACTTTTTAACCCAAAACTTTATATATAGAACTTGGAAAATTCTTAGATTTTGGTGGAATGAAGAGAAAAGAAATACTTTGTAGTATGAAATTAGTTCTGATAGTAACAATGTTATTTCCCATATCTAAATTTAAAAATCCAACAACACAGAACTTTGCCTTCTATAGAGCTCATTAAATTATTTTTAAATAGCAGAAATATTTTAATTGTTCTTTTAAAGTTCTCTTATTTCTTGACAAAAATTATTATCCAACATAAATTCTTATTTAAAAAAAAACTATTTTTTCTATTCAAACTTTCATTCTTCCTAACTCAGATATGTAGATATGTACAGCCAAGCAAACAAAGTTACAGTTACCCATCTTACATGCAAACATGGAGGTTTTTAGAAAACAGAAGGATGCAGCTGCCCATATAATGTCATTCAAGCAACAAAATGTATTCAAAAAACTAAAGGTTGCTTCCTCTAACGATTAAGAGTGTCATAATTATTTTAAATAGTCAATCGCCTAAGAAATATCAGTAATAAAAGTCCAAAATTTTCCTTAATAGTAATTTAATTATTTTATTTTACACTTATTTAAATTATATGAAGATTAATCTACATTATTTGAACAGAAATTAGTGGAGCCAGGCAATTTTGTTTGGTGGTGAAGAAGGAGGAAGATATAAATAAGATCTGGTTCTGGAGAAAAATATATTCTTAATATGATAGAGGAGAAAGGAGGGGGTACAAATAACTATAGCACAAGGTTGAATACAGTAAGGAATCAAAGTTTAAAAGTAAGTGTGTGTATGTGTAACTATAAAAATTTAGGCAGGTAGAAACTGGGAAGATTTCAAGTAAGGTTGACATCTGGGTTGACCTTTGGGGAAACACACACACACACAAACATTTCAACAAGTGGGAAAAGTGGAGAAGCCTCTTGACCACATGAAGGCAGCCGCGTCACCAAGGTGTGATTAACCAAATTCATTCAGCAGTGGTGTGATCTAACTGTAACAATGCAGGGAGACTGAGGGAGGCTTTAGGTGAACCATAAAAATTAGCTTCAACCTGATTTGCAGAAGGCCTTGAAAGCCAAGGTGTAGCCTTAGGGTTTGTTTGATAGGCAATGAGAATCCATGGAAGAGGATAAAGATATGAGAAAGGAATGCCTAACAGTGATGAACTTGAAGAGAGTAATGAGCAGTGAACAGGCAAGATTGGATAACCAGAAGTAAATGCATCATTTGGGGACAGAGTATGATAATGTGGGAAAAGTCAAATAAAAGTGTGAACAGAGTAATGACAATAAAAAATAAAATGCATTTCCCTTGCTGGGTGCAAGGGAAATTCCAGGGGGAATCAGAGGTTGCAATGACCATTAAACATATGTGAATGTGGGAGAAGGTAGGGAAATTGAGAAGATTTGAACTTGGATCACTGGCAGAGAGGTAAACTACTAACATAAGACATAGAGATGGGTAGGAAAGAACATAAAGATGGTGAAATCATCAGTACGCATACTATTTTAGGAGGTATCCAAATAGCACCTGGAGAAGGGGAACCGCTACAGCAGTGGGATTGTGATACAGAGATGTGGGGAGAAGCAGCAGCGCTGGAAGAAGCAGTTCAAGTGGCAAAATGAAGTGGCCAGATCAAGAATCAGCTAAGAAGTTTGTCACAGAGAATTGTCTTTATTACGTAAGTGTTCTGTCACCAATCAGCGCCATGCCCCCCTCCTTCACTGCCCTGTCCCTCCCAAGTTCTCCTTTCCCAGGCCCGCTCCTCCCCCAGGTGTGGGCTCCTGATGACGCCCTGAATCTTAAGGTCTGCACCATTAAGGAGTTGCAACATTTGAGTAAACAAAAAAGACTTACATGTCATCTTCATAGAGGTCAAAGTAAAACTTTTGGAAGTGGATGGTATCACTAAAAGCAGAGGGAATAGGTAGGAAAGGGAAGAGGACTAGATTTAGGTTTGTAGGTGCAGGGGAAACTAGAGAAGGCCTGGTGAGAGGCACTGGAGGAGACTTTGGGGAGACAGTGTCAGGAAAGGGGAGTTAAATGGAAAGGAGAAATGGTCAAGAAATTCACACTGCTTCCCTGAGATTAATGCAGAGTTCTGAGAGAGAGAAAAAAAAGTAACCTGAGATGTTCTAGTAAGAGTTTTAAGTCAAAGGCAACCTTTTCAGTTGCTAAAGGAAGACTCAGTCTATATTGACTAAGGCTGAGTAGGATGAGGTGAGCACTAGGTGGGGAGTGAGTAGATGGGTAGAAGGGATAATACTGGCTAAAGAAAGATTTTTTTAAAAAGAGAGAGAAGGTCAGAATATGTGTCAGACAGTAATTGTGCATAACATTCAATTGGAGAAGTAGTCTGGAGAGACTGAAGGAAAAAGGAAAATTTTGTTAAAATAATGTATGCAGCTGATCAAACTCAAAAGTTGTAGTTGTAGTGACAGAATATCTTAGGATGTGGAATCTTGGGGATCAAAACTTACTGGTTCTATTGAAAACTTTGCCATCAAGCTGATGAAATCAGGTATTAGATTTTGAAACAACAATCTGTTAGGGACTTGTGTCTCCCCTAAATTCATATTTTGAAGCCCCAACTCCCAATGTGATAGTATTTGGGATGGGGCCCTGGGGCGTAATTAGGTTTTGATAAGGTCATGGGATTAGTGCCTTCATAAGAAGAATCACCAGAGAGTTTATAATCTCTCTTCACCATGGAGAATGCAGAAAGGAGGTAGCCATCTGCACATCAGAAAGCACTCTTACCAGAACCTGGCCATGCTGCTATCTTGATCTCAGATTTCTAGCCTCCAGAAATGGGGGAAAATAAATTTATCTTGTTAAGCCACCCAGTCTATGGCATTTCATTATGGCAGCCCAAACTGATAAAGATAGAGTCATTGATTCCCCGATTTGGGGTATTTATCATCCTACATAATAAGAGACAAATATGCAAATTGACCGCACCTTCGCTACGCCCAAGCCACGCCCACCAGCCAATCAGGACGAGTATACAAATTACCCCAACAAAGATGGCAGCTAATTTGCATATCAAGACAGCGTAGAAAGAAGCCAAGAGCTGCAGAAGGGAGCAAAGCTGCAGAGAAGCAAGCAAGCCGGGGGGGAGGAGAAGGGAGGAGCGGAGGCGGGGCCGGGGAGAAGGAAGGAGAGTAGGCGGGGCCGGGGGAGAAGGGAGGAGCGGAGGCAGGGCCAGGGGCGAAGGAAGGAGAGCAGGTGGGCTGGCAGAGAAGGCGGGGCGGGGAAGAAGGGAGGAGCAGAGGCGGGGCCGGGGGAGAAGGAAGGAGAGTGGGCGGGCTGGCAGAGAAGGCGGGGCAGGGGAGAAGGGAGCAGTGCAGGTGGGGCCGGGGGAGAAGGGAGGAGTGGAGGCAGGGCCAGGGGAGAAGGAAAGAGAGCGGGCGGGCTGGCGGAGAAGGGAGAAAAGCAGGGGGGTTGGTGGAGAAGGTGGGGCGGGGGACAAGGGAGGAGAGCAGGCGGGGCGGGGTAGAGTGCAGCAGGAAACCCTATTGCAGGATTTTTCCTGCAACAGGAACGCTAGTATATAATAAAAGGCTAATATGCTAATTGTCCCCTCTACCGGGAGTTCAACTGGGAGTTCCACAAGAGTGTGGGGCTGGCCAACCACCTGCAGCCCCTCCTCCCAGCCATCCCTGCCCCCGATCGGCCCACCTCACCCCAATAAAATCTATTTCCCCCAATTTTATTACTTCCATATAAAGTTATACCCACATAAAATATTCCATGTTATCATTTACTTACTACCTCTAAGTCTCAAAATGGAGGTAGTAAGACAACAGGAATTGAGGCTAATAAATATATGAAATGTCTAGGAAAAATTGAGATTTAGACTTTCAAACTTATGTTTATTGAAGAATTATTCACAATAACTAACATATGGAAACAACCTACATATTCTCCAACAGATGAATGAATAAAGAAAATAATATGAATATTATTCAGTCTTTGAAAAAAATCCTGTCATTTGCAACAACATGAACAGAGATGGAGGATGTTATACTAAGTAAAATATGCAAGACACAGAAAGACAAATACTGCATGATCTCACTTATATTGGAATCTAAAATAGTCAAACTCATAGAAACAGAGAGGAGGATGGTGATTGCCAAGGGTTATGGGAAGAGGGAAAGGGGTTGATGTCAGTGAAAAGGTACAAAGTTTATAATTATGCAAGATGAGAAAGTTCTGGAGATCTACTACACAGCATAGTGCCCAGAGCTAACAATACTAGATTGTATACCTAAAATTTCCTGAGAAGAGATATCTTAAATGGAACCTCATTACGCCCACACAAGTGGTGATGGATATTTTAATTAGCTTCATTGTGGTGACCATTTCACAGTGTATAAGTATATCAAAACATAAGGTTGTGCATCTTAAATGTATATAACTTTTATCAATAAAGCTCTTAAAATTATTTCTGAAATATTCACCATTTCAAACTAGTCATTTTCTATCCTGTACAAACCCACAGTGCAGATCTAATATCTTGATTAACCCAAGTGAAACAAGGAACTTTTAACCCTCAGAGTGTCTCTCTACTTTCTTAATTGCATGTTTTTAAAAAGCTGTCTATCCAAAATTAGTGGTAACTTTCAAACTTGGATTAAAAAAATAATAAAAGGGAAATACAACAATCTTATAAATATAAATCTGAGTTTGGGTGCCCTGTTATTTCATAGAGCTAGTAACAGGCTCCTACTCTATCCAGCCTAGGCAATGTTATACTTAGCTGATTTTATCAATGAGAGCTCATTCAACTCCTCCAGTGTCTTGGAGTAACTGAATTAGGTAGCCTGTGTCTCATTTAGATCAGTATATTGTGTGGCTCTAGAATAGTCACACACTTCCTTAGGGTTCGGGGTGGTAAAGGCAAGTAAAATTTTACCAAGTGATCTTTGGGGGAATCTGTGGTTTTATACTTTTTCCAGGAATTAAAGAGCAACAGAGAGTGTCTTGATTCTGTTGGAGATGTTGCCTAATGTCCGTTAACAGGAGAGTGTGTCCCGGGCAGAGCCAGCCAACTCTGTCAGAGGCCAGCCGGCATTCATGTGGTTTATCAAGATCATCCTTGTAAATGTCACTGAGGAAGCAGCATCTCACTTCTTAAAATATCTCCTACAAAACTAAAAGGAAATTGCAACAAGCATGGCATCTGGGAGTGAGGTACACAGCTGCTAAAGACAGGAAATTTAAATTAAAGCTGCCTCTTTCCCCCTGATTAGATTCTTCTTTATATATTTTTTTCAGGTCCCATGATAATACAAGAATGAACACAGACTATCAGAGAGACTTCTGACTTTCTGTTTTCTAAGAAGTCTGAGCCAATGTGCCTCAAATTTTCCATTGGTGGTTGGTCTGATGACACAAGCAGAAGGAACAGGTTGGTAGTTTGAAGAAAAAAAGAAGAGGGAGAAAAACTTCCAATTGCTTGCAATTTACATTTGGCCAAGCAGTAAACACAACTTCTAGACTTGCCAGCCTCCTCAAACTGGCCATTTTTATCTCCCTTTCTCCACTAGCTGCTCAAAACCATACCCCAAAGTGCCCTGACACAAAACCACTGAAGGGTGTGGTCTCTGCTTGTGCTGGGCAATGAACAGGGAAGCTATTTATTTCTAGGGCATCTCTGTTCAGTGACTCTTGTTCCGACTGGAAAATTGGCCACAGCTTTCTAGCAGCTCTTTCCTGCCAGCTCTCCTGGCATTCTACCCAGTGTTCCCACTATCCCTCCCCCTCTCTCCTTGCCCAGTCTGCCTTTATAAAAGCAGACCAAAGCCCCCACTTAATAATAGTCATTGTTCCACGTTAACCTTGAGGATCTGGGAGGAAGGACAGTGAAGGGCGTAGCTGTGTGCTATAATGAGCATTTGGCGCTATAGCAGGTGGAAAAGGCTTTGGGGATCTGGGCAGATTAGGAAGAGAGGGGGCTCTAGCAGATGTTGAAGCAAGATGATGTATTGCTGCTCACTCTGGGATTCAGACAATACCAGTGCAAAAGTAGAACAGGGAAAAGGGGGAAAAATTGATCCCTTCTGATACAAACTGGGCTATAAACCAGACACACTTGAAAGTGAGCATTTAAGAAAGACAAATTTGTTTTCTTGCCCTGCATTTTCACCTGTTCGTTTTTGTTTTTTTACCTTATGGCAGATCACTTGCCAAATTGTTCTTTTAATTTGAATATTCACTACATCTAGGAGTCGACTTATTCCCATCAACTAAAGTCTCTTATTAATCTGACTTCTTTGTAGTAAAAGAAAAATAGAAGTAGATACATTAAGAATTTCATGTTGCTTTTAGAATCAAGAAGCCATATGAAGCAAAAGTGAATTAGTTTTACCACTTGAAGAAATATATATATAAAGCTATTCTTCTGCTTTGTACTAGGCAGTGAAAGTATACAGAAAATGTGGATATAAACAAATTTCCATTCACTTTACAAAGAAGGGTAAGAACAAAACTTAACAGATTTATTCTGATACTTCCCAGTTCTGATTTTTAATATTTATTTCTATGTGTTTTATGAAATTCTAGAAACAGAGATAAATTAGCTACTCTACTATATGGTTTTGCATAATCATTCACAAATATTTGCCCATACACATATTCCCACATGCAAATATATACACACATGCATGCATATAAGCATATAACATGTTCTGAATGTGGAAGAACATATGGAATAAAACGTAACAAAAAAATCACAATCTTCAAAAGTTAATGACAACTAATAATAAAGACACTTATGACCAAACATATTTTAGGGCATTTTATATATGGGGAGCTGAATTGTCAAAATTTATTTCTAGAAGTTTTAGCCTCTTTCCTTTTCCTCAACCCTCAATACATAACTCTACTAAATCGGTTTGGGTAAAAAGGGGAATAAAAATATATGTTTCATTCTAGTCAAGGATGACAAGGAAGCTGGAGATTATAACCTCTGACCTATACCTACTTGTGCTACATTGTTTATGACTAAACTTATTTAGGGATCATCCACATGAGGGAAAAATTATACAGCAAAGCAAATAGGAGAAATCTTATGAGAACCCTGACATGAGAACCTTGTATTAGTCGGGGTTCTCCAGAGAAAGAGAACCAATATATTATTTATTTATTTCTTTATTTACTTACTTACTTACTTACTTACTTACTAGTGGCCTGATGCACAGATTCGTGCACATTGAAAGGAAATTAATTAGAAGAAAGATTTATGCGGTAATTACATTATTGCAAAAAATTACGTGTCAAAATAGTATATATAGTATAGTATAAAATTAAAACACATGTGCGATTGGCACCAGCAAGAGCTTTATATGTATCACATGTGAATGAGTCAACGTTGATTTTTAAATTGCCAGTGTGCCTCATATTTACCAGTTGGCTAGTAGGTTGGACAGGCAGACGGACAGATGGTCGGCCACTTAGCCTTTTATATATATAGATTGAAATTTGCTCAATGATTTTGGAGACCAAGAATTCCCAAGATCTACTTGAAAACCAGGAAAGCTGGTAATGTAATTCACCCCAAAACAAAAGGCCTGAGAATCAGGGGAGCGGACAGTGCAAGTCTACATCCAAAAGTCTGAGAATCAAGGGCCAATCATTAAATCCTGGTCTGAGTCTGAAAGCCTGAGAAAACCTGAGGGCAGGAGATGAATGTCTCAGCTCAAACAGAGAAGCAAATGAATTAGCCTTTCCTCCACCTTTCTGTTTTATTCAGGTCCTCAGCAGATTGGATGATGCCCACATACGTTAGTGAAGACAATCACCTTTACTCTGTCTATGGATTCAAATACTAGCCTCTTCCACAGACTCCCTCACAGATATTAGTACACCCAGAGTAAGGTTTTTCCAGCTGTCTGGACAACTCTTAGCCTAGTCAAGTTGACACATAAAACTAATCACCACACACTCCCTAGTAACAGTTAATTAACTAATAACCTCTTTGAACTTAGAGTTAATTAACTAATAACCTCTTTGAATTATTTGGGTTTTTAAACAGTAGCCAAGTACTACTATTTACATTATTATAAACCTGATTTAAATCAATTTCTATAAAGTTTGTGTCTGTATTACCGTATCTATAAAGCTATTAATAGTCATTAGTCAGTTAGGTAGTGACTAGGAAAGATAAATAAAATTTTTCATGGTAAAGTTGTTAAATCTCCCATTTGAGGAGTTTAGAGGGGAAATGAAAGAACTCTTCATTTCTGTCTATATCAGATACAACAACTTAAGTGATTCAATCATTGTCATTTTTTTTTTACCATTATTCATTTAAATAACTTGGAATTTTTGTATTCAAGACACCAGATTTGTGTGATTGTAAGTATTCATTAGGGAATGTCTAGAATTTTGGAATACTTCAAACTGTTATTTTGATCTTTGGCAGATTAACTCAGGTACCTCACTAAAACTTGAGTAATAGAAAATTAAATCGCTAGTGCTAAGATGTCTGATAACTGCTGTGTAACAACTCCCCACCATTCCCCAACAGCAGCCTTTTTATTATGCTAAGAAGCTCTGTGGGTCAGAGTGGAGATGCTTCATCTATTTTATGTTTGGGGCCTTGGGAAACTTAAATGGCTAGAGGTGAGTAGTTTTGCTAAGAGTCTGGAAGCTGCTTTATTCATGTATGTTTTCTGGTGGAATAATTCCATACCTGAGCTCAGTTTTGACTTGATAGTCTCCATGTACTTTGAATCTCTTAAAAAAAAAAAAAAAAAGGTGTGTGGAATCAATAGAGTATCTGAAGAGGAAATAGCCAGAGGGTAAGTGGTCTAAGAGACCAAAGAAGAAGCTGCAAGGCTTCTCTGACCCAGCCTCAGAAGTCATGCAGTCCTTCCTGCCACATTTTTTTGGTTTCAAGTGTCACCAAGGCCAGCACATATGCAAGAGGAAGTGTAAAGACTTCCCAACTTGATGGGGAGTAGCAAGATCCCATTGCAGAAGAACATGTGAGATAGCTAACTACAACTGTAGCTATCTTTGGAAAATGCAATGTGCAACATATCACCTCCAGTTCTCATGCTTTTAAAGACATGCTTTACTCTTTATAATTTCTGAAGATCAAAATGTGTACATATAAATATGATAAAATATTATTTAAAAATCTTAAATATCTGTAGATTTCTAAATCACTGCTGTTGGTTGTGGTATTAAAATTTTTTGTTTGTTTTTTCTTTAAATCTGATAAATTAGTTTGAATTCCAATTTTGCCCACTCATTAAATGTGGGCATGGGGTAACTCTAAAATCCTTAGAGCCTCAATTTTTTTTTTTCATCTACAAAATGAGGACAAAAATAATACAAACTTCATACACTTACTAGGGTTAAGTTATATAACACAATTAAATCACACAAGTTTCAAGCCATAAAAAAATAATTGTTGTCTATGTGGGTGTAGACATTGTCTGTTATAAAAATAGGAATCCAGACATTTTTAAATATCAAAAGAAGTATTGAATATTGACAAGTCTTCTATAAAACAACAAAATGCTTTATTTTAATATGTAATAATGTTAACATTTTTATGTCATTTTTTTTCTGAGGTTTACTAAAGCCTCCAACTAACCCAATGAAACTCCAACTCATGTAGCTCCTTATGTGCAGACTATATCATTGTCACCTCTAGAGTTATTAAAACAATATTCATCCACTCAATGTCTATTAGGCATTTTAAGCCAGGCCTTATGATAATCCAGTGGTAAAGACAGTCTTCTTTTCCTTCTTTTTTATTTTTAAATTCAGAGTTTATAAGTTTCAGTAAGACAATGTCTTATATTAATTCTGCTATGAGGTAAGGATTAGGAGAAGTTAAGATGGAGCCAAGAGATACAAGAACAAATTCATTCATTAATACATATTCAATTGAGCTACTATTATAATGAAGACCCCGTGGTAGACAGTTAAGATGTAACCATAATCAAGGCACAATCTGTATTCTAAAGAAGCTCTTCTTCTCTGAAGCAAAGTAACACATGGAAAGACAATTCTAAAACAAAATTTAGTAGTAGTAAAACAGAATATTTGGACTGGAACCCAGATTCTTTGTCTTCCAGAGTCAAAGAATGAATCCACAGACAGAGGGTAGTATAGCAAAGGTGGAGATTTATTGAAGAACAAGTACAGACTCCCATGTGGGGAGAGGAAAAGAGTCCCACAGAATGGACTCCCACGTGGGGAGGAGGAGTTCCTTTTCCCTGTGGCTTATAAAGTCTGCAGATCCCTGTGCCTTTATATCCCCTCTAATTGGTCATTATACCCTTAGACTGGTTACTATAGTAACTCCTGGGCTCACATGGGACATGTGAAATTCTCCCGGCCTCCTTCCTTATTGTTTTTCTATTCCCTTTGAGCTTTCTTCTTCTCCTTCTGGATGAAGGGCTTCCTTCCTTTTATTTTGTAAATATAGACCTTTTGCTGTTCCCAGCTCCCTCATTCTATGGAAATGTACCCATTGCAGCTTTTCAGTTTCCCAATTCTATGGAAATATACCTTCTGCTGCTCTGCAGCCCTGTGCTTCCTCCATGGTCCCCTTAATTTCCTAAATTTCTAAAATTTCCTAAACCTGTCTTATTTTACCCCTAAAATTCCTGTTTCAGTAGTAATATATACGCATCTATTTGGGTGGTGAAGGCCTCCTGGAGAAGATGATGTGGGAGTTATGTCTCAGAGACATTATGAATTAACTAGAGGCCCAGTGCATGGAATTTGTGCATGGGGGGGTGTCCCTCAGCCCAGCCTGCACCCTCTCCAATCTGGGACCCTTCGAGGGATGTCCTACTGCCCGTTTAGGCCCAATCCCACCAGGCATCCCTCTCACAATCCAGGACTTCTGACTCCCAACCATTCACCTGCCTGCCTGCCTGATCACCCCCTAACCACTCCCCTGCCAGCCTGGTCGATGCCTAACTGCTCCCCTGCCAGCCCAATTGCCCTTAATTGTCCTCCCCTGCAGGCCTGGTTGCCCCCAACTGCCCTCCCCTGAAGGCCTGGTGTCCCCCAACTACCCTCCCCTGCAGGCCTGGGTCCCCCAAACTATCTGCCCCTGCAGGCCTGGTAGCTCCCAACTGCCCTCCCCTGCAGGCCTGGTCCCCCCCAATTGCCCTCCCCTGCAGGCCTGGTTGCCCCAAACTGCCCTCCCCTGCAGGCCTGGTTGCCCCCAACTGCCCTCCCCTGCAGGCCTGGTCCACCCAACTGCCCTCCCCTGCCGGCCTGGGTCCCCCCAACTGCCCTACCCTACAGGCCTGGTCCCCCCCAACTGCCCTCCCCTGCTGGCCATCTTGTGGTGGCCATCTTGTGTCCACATGGGGACAGCCATCTTGATCTTGTGTGTTGGAGTGATGGTCAATTTGCATATTATCTCTTTATTATATAGGATTGCTGTAATGGGGTGGAATAGAGGATTGGAAATAAAAGGTTAACAAAACTTGCCTTGAAGGTTTACTCTGAAATTACGCTACTTGTCTACATAAACATGATAGAGTACATGGTGGATATTTTGCCCATGCATTCAAGGAAGAGCTTGTCCAAATAATGGACATGCAATTTGCAGATAACTTTTAGCTATTAGCCCCTTCAAGAAATTGCCTCAGCTGGGCAGAGCTGCCTCATCTAAGGCCACACAATTGTCAGGGAAGCCAACATCCCTTGTCTGATGAAGGTCTAAGTATTAAGATTTGGCCATATTGAACTCAACAGGGGGAACACTGAAAGGCCTTTTTAGCTCCAGAGCTCCCAGTAGGGTCAACAGAGATTACATGGGGCCTGTGATACAGTTTATCTTCTCCCTCTTCTTCCTTCCTCTCCTTCCCACAGGTGTAGATCCCAAGAGCCCTTCTCAATTAACATCCTACTCTGCTGTCTGAGATTTTACTTCTGGAGATACCCAACCTGTGACAGGATAATAAGCAGAAGAAATTTTAAGAAATTTAATTGTGAAATTCTTTCTCTATTTAATTCCTATAATATGAGCATTTCTCCCACTTTATGTTTGTAATAGATTGCTCAAATATTAGTCACATCAGTCTGCATTGTACAAATAATTACTCAAATTTGATTAAAATATTACTTAGAAAGCACAGCACAAAGCTGAGTTTTAGTCATGAATCTCTCATCCATTTATCATTTGATCATATTTTTGGATAACTGCTGTCAAAGCTAAAAATTTTAATCAGAGCATTTTTGAGTAGGAAAAGCAGAAAGGATGCCTTTGAAAGCAATAATTCTTCTTTTGCTTCATTTTACTTTTACACAATTTTAAAATAGTGAACTGAATTTTTAAATTTTAAATTGATAAATAAAATTGCATTTCATCCTTGCCAAGTTGACTCATATATTATATGGATGAAATTAGATTAATTAAAACCACAAATACCATAACAGTATTTATTTTACTCTCTGTTTAAGTGCAAATATTAATTTTGGTCACACAATGATCATGAGAAAAAATATCTTTAAAGGTTTCACAATATTTATTATGATAATTTGTTCTATTGCATTTACATAATATTTTTAAATATTTTGTAGTCTTAGAGCCCAATCTTTCCATCTTTTGGAGAGAGACAAAGGAGAGGCAAATAGAAACATCCATGAGAGAGAAACATCAGCATGGAATGGCTATCTCCTGCACACCCCCTGCTGGGGATCAAGCCTGAAACCCAGGCATATGCCCTGACTGGGAATCAAACCGGATTAATTAGTGCATGGGTGAGTGTTTAACCACTGAGCAACACCAGCCAGGCCAAGTTTATTTCTTGATGCATGTACGTAATGGGTTTTCCCTGTTATAAAAAATATAGTGGAAAAAACACGGCACTTTTGCTTTGCTATCTTTGCTTTGGCTTTGATATGGCCCCATTTTCCTTCCGTTCCTTGCCCTGTTCCTGTCTATAAAATCACAGGGACACTATCAAAGATAACAATAACAATGAAACCCAATATTTGTTGAACTCATATGCTTGCCATTGTTCTAATTCTTTTACATGTATCATTTCATTTAATTTTCATAACATACCTTTGGAGGTGGGTTCTAGTATTGTCCCTATCTTAAAAATAGCACAGAAACCATGAATAAGGCTTGCTTAAAGCAAAGATAAGCCTTTTATTCAAGCAGTTACATGGCTGAGGTGTGACTACCCTAACATTACCGGCTCAATTGGGAATTTATGATCAGATCATCCTGTGAGGTTATTTTCCATAGAACCCCTTTTTTATCCACATGATCAACAACTGAAGACTGAACAGATTTATTATGATTCATTCATACACGGATCTTGTACTGTCATTAAAAATGAGGGGGAATCTCTGTACTTGTTAACTTAAAATGTGGTCAATAAAAAAGATAAACTTCAGAAATAAAAACTCACTTATGTTTTTAAAAAAATGTGGGAACACATCTTTTTTCTATTTTTTTCTATTGATTTTGACAGAGAGAGGAAGGGAGAAGGAAAGAGAGAGGAACATCAAAGTGAGAATGAAATATTGATCAGCTGCCTCCTGCACACCCCCTACTGAGAATGGAGCCCAAAACCCAGGAATGTGCCCTGATTAGGAATTGAACTGGAAAACCTTCAGTGCACCAGATGATGCCCAACCAACTAAGCCACACAGACCAAGGCTGTGCAAAAATATCTTTATCTAAATTTATTAAAAACTAGAGGCCCAGTGCACGGATTCGGGCACCGATGGGGTCCCTTGCCCTGGCCTGCGCCCTCTCGCAATCCGGGACCCCTTGGGGTATGTCGGATGTCGAAGAGCCGGTTTTGGCTGATCCCAGCAGGCCGGGCCGAGGGACCCCACCAGTGCACGAATCCCCCCTTCCCTCTGAGATTTATCAGTTTGTTCCATTTTTTCATGCCTGTGCATTAAGCATCTGCCCCCTGGTGGTCATTGCACGTCATAGCTACCGGCCAGTCAGCCGGTTGCTTAGGCTTTTACATATATATATATATATATATATATATATATATATATATATCTCCTATCTAATAATAGAGTAACATGTAAATTACCATCACTCCGCTACGCCCACGATTGGGGGGCGGGAGGCTGGGGGGCGGGACTCGGGGTGGCCTATCCAGCCATTGAGAGGCACGGATCTGCTGCCACTGAGGGGGGCTACCCTGCTGTTGAGAGGCGCAGGGGGCGGGAGTCCCACCTCTCAACAGCCAGATCTGCGGCCGCTGAGGGGGCCTGCTGCGGACACCCAGCTGCGCCTCTCAATGGCAGGGTAGCCAGGTGTCCACGGCAGCCCCCCTCAGCGGCCGTTGAGAGGTGCAGGGGGCGGGAGTCCCGCCCCCTGCGCCTCTCATCAGCAGGGTAGCCCCCCTCAGCGGCCGCGCACCATCAAAAGTGGGGGAGCTGGGTGCCTGTCTGCTTCGGCACCAGGCCTTTCAGAAGCCTCCGCTGAGTCGGAGGCTTCTGAAAGGCCTGGTGCACCAGCGGACAGGCACCCAGCTCCACCGCAAAAAGCGAAAGTGTGTAGGGGACCCTACACGTGCATGATTCAATCATGCACTGGGCCTCTAATAAATATATATATATATATATATATATATATATATATATATATATATATATATATTCCTCTAGGATGCTTATTGCTCTCTTTAAAAATATTCTAAAATGAGATGTATAATTGGTGGAAAATAGAGCTTTTTTAAAAAGTCAGGGTCCTAACTAACTTTCATCAGTACACATGGTTCACTGCATAAAACTGAAAAATTATTCCCGGGGCAGGGGTGGGGGGGTGGGGAGAGGAGTCTTCTTTAGCAAGGGTCCATAGTTACAATCACCTGTATATTGGTTGTTAGTATTTCTGAGATACATATGATTGATACTAAAAAATGTTTTCTGTATTTTTTATACATCTCTTTATGCACTGTAGGTATCAAAAAATAGTCATATGATGCTTAAATGAAAGACATATGTTCTATGTTCTAAGAAATGAGCATTTAGGCAATTTCGTTATTGTGGGACTGTAGTAGGTAGATAGACAGGCATGAGCAGAATAGGAACTATAGGCCATGTCACCAGGGCAGAAAGCCTCAGATGCCTAGCAATGGACAATTGTGTGTAGGACCCGCCCCCAGGGTGACTTTTCCTCCCCTAGCATACGACAGCACATGTGGTTTAGACCCTCTGACCTTTCATATTGTTGGTAATGTGGTTCCAGACCCTCCCCTGACCTTTTCTTCCCCTCTCATGTCGCTGGTCATGTGGTAGACCCCTTTAGAGGAGGAACAAGGGGGCTGAAGAATAGCCTTATATTACTCCCATGCAATCCCTTCTACAACCACTCTCTTAAACATTAAGCCCTCAGGGCAATGAAGTTCTGACCCACATTAAATAATCTTTAGATCTGATGGCGACAGAGTTTCGGCCAAACTAGAGATAACATCTAGGCTTCAGTTGTGTTTCAATTCCAGGTCCAGAAAAACAGCAAGTCCAGGTGGGGTAATGCCGTGGCTGACATCAGGACCAGCTGTGATGAGTAAGGATGCCCTGCCCTGACGCTGACTCATCAGTAGAGACCATGACCATGAAAGGACAGACCTGGAAAGCTGATGACCATTCCATTGAGATCCTCTTCAAAGGTGGGGGCCTTGTGTAGGGTCCCCACCTTTGGAGAGCAAATAAAAACCCACAGCATGCACTCTCTCTCTCTCTGGAGCATGCCTGCACCCTTCCCCTTTCTACTTCCCCCAGATGTGTTACCTTTGTCTTTCTTCCTCCTAAGTTCCAAAGACCTTTATTTCGTCTTTGTAACATGTTTTCTGAGTCTATGCAGCCCAGCCGGCACACTTCTTCCAAGACTCACTTCTACCTCTGTGACTTTCTAAATAAACTTTTGCTTATATTTGAGTCTTGGCTTTTAACTTTTTTCTAACCAGAACTCACCTACTGAGGTTGCTGAACCAAGATCCAATTGTCGGTAACATTCTGATGCCCTTTCTCCTCCAACAGAACTATCATGGAGTGAACTTACACAAACCTGGATGGTATAGCCTACTACCTAGGCTGCCTTGTATAACCTATTGCTCTGTTGGAGAGAAAAAATAATTTTCTCTTGACCCTTTTGGATTCTTGGATGAGACATCCAGGTAATAAAGGACAGATTAACATAAACAAAAGTTTAGTAATGTGTACTTCCTGTATACCTGGGAGAAATTCAAGAAAACAAAGTAACTTGCCAAAATGGCTGAAGCCACTACCATAAATACCATCTTTGACTGAAGACAATAGATATTATCGGTTGGGAAAGGTTCAGTTATGGGAGGTAAGCTGTAAAAAGCACAGTAAATAAGGGTAAGATTGTTATGCAAATTTAAGTCCTTGTCATCTGCATTGATAAGAATTTCTAGAGATAAGGCCAGCCCGCCTCTTCCTAGTAATTCCAGGGAGACACTCTTACAAATGGAGATCTCCCTTAAAAATCTTTTTTTTTAATATATTTTATTTATTTTCTACAGAGAGGAAGGGAGAGGGACAGAGAGTTAGAAAGATCGATGAGAGAGAAACATCAATTAGCTGCCTCCTGCACACCCCCTACTGGGGATGTGCCCACAACCAAAGTACATGCCCTTGACCGGAATCGAACTTGGGACCCTTCAGTTGGCAGGCTGACACTCTATCCACTGAGCCAAACCAGTCAGGGCTCCTTTAAATATCTTTTACAAAGGCTTTTATTTGCATTCAGACCTTCTTCCATTTGTGCTGTTTCTTAAAATTTACCATTCTAAAATAATCCTATGCCAAATAGACATATTTTGGGGTGACAAGTTCTGTTCTACTGCTCCTAGGCTACAAACCTGCTATTATACTAAACTAGAAAATTCATGCACTGGAGCAGGGGGTCCCTCAGCCCAGCCTGCCCCCTCTCACAGTCCGGGAGCCCTCAGGGGTGGGAGGCGACCTGGCAATCAGGAAAAAGCGACACCCCATCACACCTCTGCTGCTGCCACTGCCAGCAGCGCAAGCCTCTGTTTGCCCTGGTTACCTGAGCCTCGGGTGACCCTGGGCGGCTGTGGGGCTGAGGGGACTCTGGAGGAAGGCACACAGCAAGGCCAGGCCTGCCCCCAGGCAGGCCCAGGGGGAGGGCCCGGCCTTGCCATGTGCCTGCTGCCCTGGTGGAGGTGAGGGGACTGGGCACTACCATCTTGTGGCTGTGGGTGCCACCATCTTTGAGGGTGTGGCAGTCAATTAGCATATTCCCTCCTTATTGGCTGTGGGCACCACCATCCTTGAGGGTGGGGCAGTCAATTAGCATATTCCCTCCTTATTGGCTGTGGGCGCTGCCATATTTATGATGGTATGAGGGTCAATTAGCGTATTCCCTCTTTATTAGATAGGATACTGTAGGCAATTATAACACAATGGTATTTGTGCATTATGTTGCCCTATGACATTATGAAAGCTAAGATGTCACTAGTAATAGAAGTTTTTCAGATTCATTATAATCTTATGGGGCTACCTTTGTATATGTGGTCTTTATGCAGTGAATGATTGTACAAGCAATCCTTCTGTAGGTGGGACTGGCCATGCCCTCTTATACTGGTCTAAAAACCCTCCTATTATACCATTATTAAGTAGATAGTTATGGGTGTGTGCATAATAGGCATTTAGTAAATATATATTGACTATTTAAAGAAGAGCCTGCACTAGCACACTGACCATACTTCAAATATAATCTCCACGTAGGGTAAATGCAGAAGCCTGCTCTTAATTCTGAAACATATACTTCTATATACTAAAGTGTAAGTTTTGAAGGAAGAGATTATTATTGTTTGGTCATTACTATATCCTCAGCCTGGCACATAGTGAAATAGAAATGTTTAGGGGTGAAATAGGCAGATTTAGGGAATTTTTTAAATTAAGGGGGTCCATGGAAAAAACACAGGACTACAGAGTTGCAAAAGGGTACATTTCCATAAGACAAGGAAGCAGGGAGACAGCAGAAGTTACATTTCCATAAGACAAGGGACCTGGGAGTAGCCAAAGGTCTATATTTACAAAATAAAGAAGGAGGGCCTCACATGTCCCATGTGAGTTTTGACCTTTGAGCCCAGGAGTTGCTACAGTGACCAAATCAGAAGGTAATAGTGACCAATCAGAGGGAATATCAAGGCACAAAAATCTGTAGCCTTTATAAACCAGGAAAAAGGAACTTGGTGGGACTCTTTCCCCCTCCCCATGTGGGAGTCTGTCCCTGTTCTTCAATAAATTTCCACCTTTGTTATACCATCTTCTGTCTGTAGTTTCATTCTTTAACTTCGATGGACAAAGAATCTGGGGAAGCCATCCTGGCCAGGGAACACTGCGTTTCCCAGTTAAAAAATCCCATATCAATAGTCGATGCTCAATAAATACTATTTTTAAAAGTAAATTAATAGAGCTCAGCCAGTGTATCTCAGCAATTGAACATCGAACTATGAACCAAGAGGTCATGGTTCGATTCCCAGTCAGGGCACATGCCAGGGTTGTGGGTTTGAACCCCAGTGGGAGTATGCAGGAGGCAGCCAATCAATGATTCTCTCTCATCACTGATGTTTTTATCTCTTTCTCCTTCCCCCTCCCTCTCTGAAATCAATAAAAAATATATTTAAAAATATATTTTTTAAAAGTAAATTAATAGTTATGTAAAATATTTTTATAAAATAAACCATTTGTCCTAAGAATGAATAAATGAGGTCAGTTTCATTGTCACCATCTCACAGATTACAAAACTGACACTCAGAGAATTTAAGTAACCTATCCAAGCTTTCACAATTGGTGGGTGCTGGATCTGGGTCCTGAAACCACATGATCTGATTTTAAAGCTCATGTAAGCACACTGTGCATCCTCTCAAACATGCCACTCCAGGGGCTATACAAGGAAACAGAGGCCTACTAAACATGTTGCACTGATGTATTGCTATGCAAATATCTTTTTTTTTCTTTTTTATCAAACACTTATTGAGTACATACAATGTGTCTATTTTAGACACTGATCTTACATAGTTATAAAAAAAAAAAAAAGTCAGGTGAGGTCCCCTGTCTCATAGTTCTTACATTTTACTGGGGAAGGAGAGAAACAACATATGTGCCAACTACGGAATAAATAAGATAATTTTAGAGACTGATACGTGCTCTGAGGAAACTTTAAATAGGTCGATCAGGGATGGCTCTTCTGAGGAAGAGGAGCCCTGCCCTGGGAGATTCACAGTGGACTTAAAGGCACAGCATCAAATAGCAAGTGCAAAAGCCCTGAGTAAGAAATAAATAAGGTCGGCACGTTTGAGGATATAAAATTGGACAGTGTGCCTGGGGCTAGGGAACCAGATGGAAAGTGGAAGCTAGGTGGAAAGTTCTTCAAAATCATCTTTATTTCTTTGGAATTCTTTAAGCTACTTGAGAATAGGTGTTCAATTCAGGCATATTAAGCTAAATAATTAATACAATCTCCCATTGAACAACTAATTAATCCGTCTATGCATACATAAGAGTTATTTCAACTTTCACCAATACTTATTGTTTAAAGAATGAATAGGGAAAATAGGGATAGTCAAATCATCATTCTGAACCCAGTGAAAGATGAATTTAAAATAAATCACTAGGAATGTTAGGCTGGCTCCAGAAAAGTTTGCTTAATCCTGGCATTGGCTTTCAAGAGGAATCATGGAATCTGCTCTCTGGAGATGGCCTGAAATAGGATTAGACACATTCACTCAGTGCAGTCCTGCCTGAAAGCCTCCGCTGACCTCTCAAGGTCTTGCCAGTCCTGTGATTCTGTGATAAAATTAGACTCTTTCATTGGGTGAAAACAACCCAGGAGTCACCATGCCAGCTGCAACCTGGGATAATTGGAAGGGACTGATTTTGGAGTAGCATACCTCCTACAGCTCAGACAAGATGCAATTAACAGATCCCCAAACCTCTCTTATTTCATGCTGTACTGAGTACTCTGCTGGTCCTCCGCCAATAATGGCTGGTATCAGTGATACAAGCAAAGTCAAGTGGTCTGATCCATGATTAAATAGTAGATGTCTTTATTAGCTGCTGACCTTGCTTTGAACAGCATGGTTTCAAGAACTGTGTACCTATTAGCTGATTCTTTGATCCCTGAAAATAGGAACCAGATGAGTCCAATAATGCATTTTTATTTGGCCTCTTTTCCGCCGTTCTCAAGATGAAATAACTCAAGTTCTGATGCCATGAGCCTTAACCTCATTAAGCCACTCAGCTCAACTGTTCAGATACTTAATCATCAGCACTTACCCACTGTATTTTCTCATGTAGCAATCTCTGTATGAAAATTCAAGCAAGTATTCCTCCCCTCTCCCCCATAACATTCTCATTTAGAGGCCTTTGGGCATAGGGATTAGAGCACAACTCTGGTGTGAGGAAGGACTGGGCTTAGTGCTAGCCCCTTCTCCCCAAGAGGCTGTGAACTAGAAGTTACCAAACTCCTCTGAGACTTGATTTCTTTATCTGTGCATTGGGCATAGTATTAGCTCCTGTCTTATAGACTCGGTGCTAGAATTGAATGTGGTAATATAAAGTAACTGTCTTTCCTCATCTTCCACACTGTTGTCTATTCTCTATCCTATCTCTGGTGTTCATTTATCATAAAACACTATCAGATATAATCATACATATATGTTTACTTGCTTATTGTTCTTTTACTTCCCACCTTCACCCTCTGTCAACACACACACACACACACACACACACACACACACACACAAACCCAGATGCAAGCTCCATGAGGACAACCTTCTTTGACTTGCCTACCATTCCTATAAAGAGGCTGTACATAAATGTCCCTGAATAAATACTCATGGAGTTAGCAGGGGCAGGGAACGTCCGGCCCACAGGCCGTGTAAGGCCCGTGAAATCATTCCGTCTGGCCCTGCCAAGGCATTAGGAGTGGAATAATTAAATGTTTGACCAAATATAGAGGGCTAATTTTTAAGTTGACAATTTTGTATGGCCTGCAAATGATGTTATAAATATTCAAATGGCCCTTGGCAGAGAAAAGGTTCCCCACCCCTGGAGTAAAGGCAAGCATGAAAACTTCTTGCACAGTGGTGTCTGGTATGTGATCGGCTTTCAATAAAATGCTAGGTGATTTATTTTTCTTGGAAACAATGGCGGGTTTAGCTACATCCATCACTTTAACATCTGAAGCAGCCTGAAGTCAAGGGCAGAGTGAGGGAAGCCTGCATGAGGGACAAGATCTTGGTTCTGGCTTCAACAACAATAAGATAATTTGGGACAAACCATTTTATCTTTTCAGTTTATTCCCAGGCAAATTACTTTCATAGATGAGATTCTCTGAGATCTATATTCTTATTAATATTGTCACTAACTGTGATGTAAATACAGATCATGTTTGTTAGTGAAAGTGGTATAAAGACCAAGGAAAACATGTAGTTATGCTGACAGATGCTTTCCAGACCAGTTCCCAATGACCTGGCATCCCCAATTAACCTCATAGTAAAAGGCAGAGAGCAGGAAATAGATTAAAGAATGTATGAGTATGCGAAGCCTTCCCAATGAAGATCATCACTGCTTCCCTCTTTACCCAGTCCCACACCACAAAACACAAAGTGAGGGAAACCCCCTCAAGTCTGGATCAGATGAAAGAACCTGAGCAGCCTGGTGCTTGTTTTAGGATCACATTCGTCTGCCCTGCATGCTTGTTTTTCAGAACATGTGTCTCTTTCATGGAGTCACCTTTGCTTTTTGACTTTATTTTTTCACCACGTTCATTACATAATTCACAAATTGAATAGGGCAAGGGTGGGGAGGAGGACAGTTTATGAAAGAGAAACACCAAACCTGGAGTTTAAGACTCTAACATAGCCCCTTTCATTATTAAATTTTAAATACTCTTGACAATTCATGGTGAAAACATACGTATTAGTTTGTGTTTCCATAAGTAAATATCTGACAAGCATTAAGAGGGTGAGATAAATGATCATTTGGGAAAAGAAGGAAAGGGGGCAAGAGGATATTAGTAGAATAAAGACAAGAAAAATGTGCGAAAGGTGGAGAAAGAATAAAAATAATTTTCAAATTCAAAATGAAAAAAAACAGTATCAACAGGTGGACTAATAACTAGAAAAAGTGGTTTAAGGGCAAAGTATTTAATTTTTGAAAACCTTTTTTTCCCCAGAATTTAGCAATTAGATGGTGATTTGATTGGAGAGATGTTTTGAAAAGGGAAAAAAATGAATAGTAGAAATGTCTAAAGATGCTGATTGAGAGGAACAACAAAGCCAGATGGCATAAATGGCATCTTTAGGGATTTTGTGGCATAAGAAGCTATGCTAAAAAGTGTCCCCTCTGTCCTGAAAATGCTGCAGTCACACTGAGCATGCTCGGTGTCCTTAGATAGCCAAGTTAACCCACTTAATGTGCTTGACCCTAAAACCTCTAACTTGCAGTCCTTCGGGCTCTGTTTTTTAGCTGTCTCAGTATCTCATCAAGCTGATTTTGCTGCCCTCCTGGACATCTTAATCAATAAAAGTTGTCTTCTTTGTGAAATAGTTATGGCATATTCATACTTGATCATTTTAAGCAGTTATTAAAAAGAATGAGGTTATCTCTATGTATTGAAATTAGGTTAAAAACTTAAGTTGCGGAATAATTTGTATACTATGAGCCAATTTTGATTACTAATAAAAACATGTACATCATTTATTTGTATAATTCTACAGAAATGTGGGAAAACAGACATAAACTGCTTTCTTTAGTGTTTTTAGAAGTGAGGAGGAAGACAAAAGCAAAGAGAAATGTGGGAAGTTATTTATATATTGTTTGTTATAATAATTATGCATAATTTTGTAGTTATATAGTAATGCAGAAAAGTATTTAAAGACTTTATTATAGTTATTGTGTAGCATTATTAATTTATATGGACTATTTTTATGAGAATTATTTGGAAGCTCACTTATAGTTGGTCCCTAAATAATCCTTATATTTGATATTTACTCAATGCCAGGTTTAAACACTGACAGATATTGTTAATTGTATATCCAATAATCATTATCTCTTCTTTCTTAATATGAAACCTAACAATAGAAGAGTCAGCACAGTCAGCTTAAAAATAAAACAGGACAGAATAAAACTAAACAAAACAAAATAGAAACATTTATCTCCCCAGAGTTAAAGGTGGGCATAAGAATAAGGTGCTGCCCAAGTGACATGAGCTGATGTTACTTTGTGGGACTTTCAGAAGAAGTCCTTTACAAGAAAGACTGCTTGTGTGCACCCATCTGCCCTTCCCATCTCACTCATTCCTGCTGCCTGGAATAAAGGCATGAGAACTGGAGCTCTAGCAGCCACCTTGGGTTATGAGCTAACATTGAGGATGGAAGCTACACACTGAGACTGAAGATGATGCAGCAGAAAAAGAAAGGAAGATTTTCTGATGTCTCCATGGTGCCCATCATCACACCTAGACTGCCTGCTTCTAAATTTCTCTTATTTGAAAAATAATTTGTTGTGTGTGTAAATCAGTACTATTTTCAGATTTTCCATTGCATGCAGATTTGTCCTAATTTATATAAGCAGAATAGACAGACTAGGTGCATATGAAAAATAAGTTTCTTATGGAAAAAATACAGAATTATGAAATCAGATTCTATATCTTTGGTTTTGTAGCACAGGCATATTCTTTTTATGCTCAGGTTGTGGTTGTAGCTATGTTGTTTCCATAAAATACTGCGCATGTTTGGAGCCGTCATGGAAGTTTTTGGTCTCTGCCTTTTTCTGCTAACAATAGAAGGTTTGGATGAATTGATTAAGCAAAAGTAAAAGTGCACTGAGGCAAGGGTGTCACAACCACTTAAAGCTGCTTTTAAGGGGTCAAAGTGCTAATCTGTGAAATTTCAGACAACAAAATATTGACTGTAAATAAGAAATCTGAGCTGAAGGCTTGTTCAATGGTATGAGAACATACCTAGAAGTAAAGCCATCTAATGGGTTCTAATTCCAGCTCCGCTATCTAATTGTCATTTGTGCCTGAATGATATCATTTAGCTTTCATGCCTCATTAGTAAAATGGGATAACTGACCCATAAGGAAAGGAAATAGTACATGGCGGAATGAAGCAAGGTTGAGGGAACTTTGTGAGAGCCCTCTTTCTATGAAAGAAGGTATATTTCTGAATGCATGTGTGCCCAGCCATCCAAATATTATACTTACACTTGAAGCATGATTTGATGTCTGGCAAATGGTGTTTTGAACAAATGTGCCTGAAAGGAACAAAGAAGGTCATGGTGTATAAGGGGTTGTGAGCCGGTAGCAATTTTTCTTCCTTATTCCTCCAGATTGTCAATGTCCATGACAGTGAGAACTAACTGTAGTACTAGCTCCTTTCATTACATAAAAAGCTGCTCATGCCACATAATTAAAATAATTGTCTTCAATCTCCTGTGCAATCCTATTTCCTTTTTAAAATTTTGATTAAGCAGACAATGGGAACTATTATCCCCATTTTACAGGTGAAATCATTCAAGCTCAGAGGCAAGATATAAACTGACCCAGGCACTGATGGCACAGCTGGAAACCAAACTCAAGTTTTCTGCCTCTCAACCCAGCAGTGACCTAATCTTGTAGCCATTAAGCATGTAATATTCCAATGAGAATCTAAGATAACAATGTGTCAGAAACTTTAGAGGACAACAGGAACATCTGTCTCATTCACTCCTGATTGCTCAGGACTTAGAACAATGCCAGTTAAGTCTAATGATGAAAAAAAAAAAAAAAGTAGAAGAAAGAGATGCTTGAAACTACTTCTTCTAACTATAGGTAAAGGATCCTTTTGAATGTTGAATAAATTTTGAAACTTTGAGTTCTCCATTAAGCCACTTAAATCAGGACATGTAAAACTTAACATTTAAGAACTTTGCACAATGACACCCACAAGATTCTAAGCCCATAAAGGCAGAGAAAGATGAGTTTTCTTCATTTTACTATTGTATTCTTTGGAATATCACAGTGCCTGGTGAGTTTTAATGTTTGCAAAATTCATAAATCAATTTACATTTCCATGTAAATAATAGCTACAGTAATTTGAAATCTAATGCCTTTGAAGAGTTGGTGCAGATTTTACAATAGGTTGACTTTACACTTGGTACAACTTTGGCAAAATCAAGTACAGTCTCAGTAGAATCATTTACTTATATAGAATTAGAAATCCTAACAGAAAAACAAAATGTATGACTTTGCCATCAATCATCATTGGTTTATACCTAAACAACAACAATAAAATGAATGTTCTTTATAGCTCTAGTCCAAATACAAACATGCATGAAGACCCTTATCCTAATTTGGATCACAATTGCCCTAAGTACATGTAACAAGAAATTATTTTTGTTATTGTTACCACATAATGTGTTCCAATACTCCTGAGTTATGAAATTTCCCTGAAGCAGATGGGAAGCCCTTTACTTTAGTGAGGGCATAGCCTTTGTAAGGTTTAGCTTTGACAGGAGAGCTGTATCAGCTCAAATGAGAGAAATCTGGTGGCCCTGGAGCAAAACCCCTCTGCTAAAAGGACCAAGAAGGAATTTCTTTGGGAAGCTGACAGGAAAAAAACCCTGCAAAGGATAAGTGTAACCCAGATCTTTAGGCCCTTTCAGCTTCTGCTAAGGAAAGAATTAAAATTTTAAATGAATCCAAAGAAATTGGAAAACTGAATGAAAAATGACCTAGAATACAATGCTTATTTTGTCTATATAATGTGCCTTTCTCCTGACTGAATAAATAGTGTTTGGTGGTATTTCTTGCTACATAACCACCAGCTTTTTCTTCTTAAGGTCCCTAATAATCTTTACACTCAGTGTCATCTTTAACTGCTGTCCAGAAGGTCACTCTACATTCCTTTCTTGCAACTGGTCTCAATAACTCAGTTATTTTTCTTCAAGTTTTCACAACAGTTCTACTTGTGCCTAAATACAGTAATTTTGAGATATCATATGTAACAAAGTATTTAGAAAATATTGACATCGGAATTCCTGCAGCGCATATTCATATATGCAAACAATTTGACAATAAGAAGGGCTTAGAAGGCATCTAATTTGGTTATCTCCTCTTGAATGTAGGCTATTTATTACCCAGAGAAATTGTGACTTGTTCTGAAGCCACAGGTTTATTGGCAAATAATAACAATAACTCAACAATAAAAACTGAATTAGAGCCAACATCTATTAGATGCTCACCATGCATCAATCACTATATTAAATGTTATATGTGAATTATCTCCTTTAATCCTAACAACAAACCTATGAGATAGGTTCTACTGTATACCCTTGACTGAGAGCCTATCTGAGTGTTTCCACAGATCAAGAAGATCTCTTGTTAATGTTGAGAAATGATGATGATTCTTAGTGGTGATGTCAACCTTGTCACAGAAGTGAAATGATAAAATGCTAAGAATCATAAATATTTGCTTTGGCCATTTTAAAGATCAATAAAGTGGTAGCCATACTATAATTACACAGTTATTTTCTTAACTTTATCCTGCTGTTATTTTGCTACTATCCTCTGACAATTATGATTTGTTTTTCTATTTTATTCATTTGTCTTTAACCCAACCCTGGTTGTAAAAGCCAGTGGCTTTCATTAAGTAATTCTGAGATAATCATTGGTTACATTTTATTTTATGAAACCTGGCTGGTATATGCTAATACTGAGGTCTTTGCAGAATGTGCAAAATGACCTGCTTCATGAGCTTGTGATATAAATGAGGTCATTTCTATTTTTAGTCTTCAAATTAATCTCTAGAGCCTTCACATGCAGATTAGCAGGAACTCAAGTATCTCTCTTGGGACTCCTCCAACTCTGAATATTTCAAGAACTCTGGAGACTTTTTAATTCCAAGGGGATCAGTTCTTCACACTTGGAGGGAAAGAGCTGGAAAAACTGATCAATTCAATGGCAGAAAGTTTTTTAGTTTCTGTTGCAATTCCTTTGTTCTCGGCCACATTTGTCATTGCCAAACACACACAGCCCCAGATATGGGAATGCTATAGTCATCTGCTGCTCTGATGTCACTGCTATCCTGGAAAGACTTTCCAATTATCTAAAGTTCAGGAATTTTGTTTCCCAACTGCTTCCTCATACCACTGTAAGCATAAGGTCCAGTTCTGAAATTATTCCTACTGCCTTGGCTCTCAGCCCTGGGAATAAGATCCTACTATGTCAGGGTGCTAGGGACAAGGATGCCCCAAGCTTGGGATCCTAAAACGTTATCGTGCAAAAATATAATAGACACTGGTGTCAAACTGCCTGAGGTAATCTGTGACTCAACCACTTAAAACTTGTATGACCTTGGTCAAGTCATTTATTCTCCCAGTTTTCCTAAGGGTTAGATGTGTATCATTAAGTTATTTTTAGGTGATCTATGTAAGGCAGACAGAAAATCCATGATATAGCAATGTTATTGTTTTATTCCATTAAATAATAAATAGCATTGTCTAGAAGCACACAGCATTGGGAGAGTCTCCTAGCTTGAGACAAATTCCACACTGTCTTTGTCATCCAACCCATGAACTGAATTTAGTCACCACTTGAAGCACCCCATGTGGTATGAACCCCTTGAGGTTTCCCTGGGGAATCTCTTCCAACTGTGGACCTCTATTGTCTAACTACCTCAATTCATCAAAGTAATGTATTAGCTAGGATTGAGCCTCAAAAGGAAAATGATGGAGGTCTGGATCTCTTTTGTTCAAAAAAAATTCTTGACCCTTGTACAAAGGTTTCCACCACCTCCTCAGTGATAAACACTTTATATTAAGCGGGTATCAGAGTGACAATTTTTATTTGTTCCTTCACAAACTTGAGTGTTCACCGGGTGAAATCTGAAACTGGTTATCTTACAGAGAGGGCAAGGAGAGACCAGAGAAAGAGACAGTCCAGATTGCTAGGTGACAGGTTTAATTGACAAGACTAGTTATTTATGAGGCTTGTCTTAGTGACCACAAGATGAATAGATCTTGGCACCTGCCCAGCAGAATCTAATGTCAGAGGAGAAAAGGGTTTGGGGGCTGGGTGAAAAAGGTGAAGGGATTAAGCAAAGGAAAACAAAACAAAACACCTCATCAACATAGAAAATAGTATGGTGATTACCAGAGGGAAAAAGAGTGAAGGGTGGATAAATGGTGATGAAAGGAAACTTAATTTGGGGTGGTGAACACAGAATACAGTACACAGCTAATGTATTATTAATTGTACAATTGAAACCTATATAATTGTATTAACCTGTGTTACCCCAATAAAGTCAATACAATTTTTTAAATAGAGGCCTCAATGGGGTTCAGCCATGTATACTGTCCAGATGGTCTCAGCAACACCTTACTCTTAAAAGGCTACATCCTTAAAATGACTACTAGTGTAGGAAGAGTAGGCAGAATGTACATTACAAGGATAGGACCATGGGTAGAGCCTCTAATTGCCTGGGTCCCACTGGAGAGTTAACAGGTGGTCACACCCTCTTAATGACCTCCCCCAACATTACCCAAAAAGGACATCTTGTTTTACCCTTTCCTAGGTACATACTTGCCTTATACTTCTAAGTACAGAGTCAACCTTAAAGATACTTTCTAGATCCAAAAAAAGGAACTCCTCCAAGACAACTTTCTCTTTACACAAAGACATGGATGGTGGCTTTTTAGAAAACAGCCATTTGCTTTTTTATTGTTTTTTAAATAATTAAAGTGCTATCTAAACCATGTACCACGGTCCCCAACTATTTCATACCCTAATTACACTGACTTGCTTTCTGATATGAGAGCACATGAGTGCACCTAAAGAAAATAAGACTGAGAGCACAGTAGGATTTTAATAACAACAGAAATAAAATCCAGAATAACACAAACATAATACCTTGTGCTTCCTGAAATCATATGTATCTTCACCCTGCTATTGCTAATTCAGAGAAGGATTGATTGAAATTTTCTCAGCTGGTAAATTGTAGCAGATAGCTGTTTGCAAAGTTGCGTTACTGGAAAACTAATTGCACCCTATGCAAACATTCCTCAACATCACATCTTTTACTTGGCTTGAATATCCTAATAATGTACCTAACACTGGGTCTGTGCATCTAGTAAATATTTAATCTACTCTATTTATCACATTATTTTATTCTAGCTTTATACTATATATCCATTCATTGCCTGTGAGTTCTCTATATTTGTGTTGTCTCTTTTAAATATGAGACCAAGGTTATGAAAGACTTGATATAAATATAAATATCAAGTTTTTTAGCATGCTATACTAAGGACTAGAAAGTAATAATTGTACTTCATATAAATAAAAAAAACACACCAGAAATTATAGCAAAAAAGAAAATAAAAATATTTCTGTTTTTTTGAAAGAACAGGAGGAAAGAATGTGTTACACCTTTTTAAAAAATGGGGTGGGAGGTAATCAAATTAATAAAAAGCATTAGAATTTATATACAGGGTACATGATCTTTTGCCCTAAGAATCTAGGGTTCTCTCATCTAGTTATTGGAGAAATGATTATTGTTGGTTTATAAAGTATATTGCGGTCAGGGCATTACTTTTAAAGGAAAAACCACATGATACTTAAGTGTGAAAAGTAGATGTGCATTACTTACAGTCTTTGCTTATGACACAACAGAGTATCAACATTATTTTAACTGTCTTTGTAGCAATGCTGCTATGATGCCATCAAGAGAACCAAACTTTGGTAATCCAAGTTCATGGATACCCTATTATAATGTCATTATGGTAGGAAAATGATTTTAGTGCAAGTTAATGGAAACCACATTACACTGGTAAGCGATTTTATTGTAAGTCTGTGAAGACCACATTATAATGGTCAAACAATTTCTCTGTAAGTCTATGAAGACTGCATTAATAATGCCATTATAAGAGCAAAACAATTTCAAATAAACTCTGTGGGGACTCATTTCACTGTCATGATGGTGGCAAAATGATTTCAGTGTATGTTTGTGGAGAACCCCTCACAATGCCATTATGACAGCATTATAATAGTAAAAAAATTATGGGGAGCTCATTATAATGCCATTATAATTCCATTACATTGGTTAAAAGATTTTGGAGTAGTTCTACAGCAACATCACTACAATGGTAACAATTAGGTCATAGAAAATATCAGAGTGTATGACACTTGAAAGGAAAAACCAGGTCTAGGTTTGGAAAGATCAGATTGATATCCAGCAAAGAACCAGGTCTATTAATAAAGTTTTACCTTAGTGAATTTGTTTAATTCTATGAAAACTTCTTTGCCAATAGATTATCCAATCTGTCATCATGGCTGAAGGTATTTGTGATTGAAATTACAAATTTAATTACCTATAAGTTATTTTTATTGTCCTGAATACACTGCCATCTAGATAGAATATGGTGCCCCTTGGGAATCTGTCCTTCCTGTGGACCTCTGTTGTCTAGCTGCCACAATCCAGCAGAGAAAATTTAACTTTGAACCCCTATATAGAGTGGTAGAGGTCTTTCTATTTATTTATTTATTTATTTATTTATTTATTTATTTATTTATTTTGGAGTGCTATATAAACCATGTACCATGGTCCCCAACTATTTCATACCCATGATCTCTTTGTTCCCGAAAGGTTTCTTGGCCTTTATATATATTTGCTCTGTATTTTGCAATTGTATCAGTCACTTAGATTCATAACCTCAATTTATTGTATCATGACCATAGATTATATCCCAATCTTCATCCAGCTGATTGAAAAATATAGGCTATTGAAAAGTTGTGTAAGAAAAATTGTAAATGGCTCAGTGTATAGGCTGAATAATGGCCTCCTAAAGATCTTCACAACCGAGTACTACATGGCCATAAGAAAGGATGAAATAGCATCATTTACAACAACATGGATGGACCTTGAGAACATTATGCGAAATGAAATAAGTCAGAGAAAGCTAAGAACTATAGGATTTAACTCATATGTGGAATATAAAACTAAAACTTATGAACACAAACAGCAGTGTGGTGGTTGCCAGAGGGAGGGAGGTGGGAGAAGAAAGGGGTCCTAATATGAGGTGACAGGAGAAGATTTGACTTTGGGTGGTAGGCACATGGTCCTATATACAGATTTTAGTAATTAGTAATCCACACATGTAACCTATATGTTTATGTAGACTAATGTCACCCCAATAAAATCTTACCTAATAATAGACAAATATGTAAATTGACCGTACCTCCGCTATGCCACCACACCAGCCAATCAGGAGTGATATGCAAATTAACCCAACAAAGGTGATGGTTAATTTGCATACTCAGCCATAGAGTGACAGGGGCGGGACTCAGGCGTTCTGCCCCACCCCTAGTCTCTCAGGGCCTCTGGCAGTGTGGGAAGGAGGGGCTGAAGCGGAAAGAGGCGGCTCCCAGAGTGGAAAGGGGCTGGGCCGGAGTGGAAAGGTGATGCTGACAGCCAGGGAAAGGAAAGCCCATTCTAGCATGAATCTTCATGCATTGGGCTTCTAGTTTAAAATAATGAAAAAAAATCTTCACATTCTGCCTGGCCAATGTGGTTCAGTGGTGAGAAATATGTGAAATTCAGATAAATATTCTAAAGGTATCTCTAGAAATATCTCATTCTTTCCATAAATCTCTATCTATCTATCTATCTATCTATCTATCTATCTATCTATCTATCTTTTCCTGGCAAGGGAGATAATATATGCCTATGGAGATACTTTGGGGGCCATGACATAGGAAGTAAAAAAAAGAAGGTTAGTCACCTCACCTGGAGTGAGGCTAGAGCAAAGTTGACATGATGTGAAAAACAGATAGTGCTCAGCAAGGGTCACTGTGCTCATCCACATTTCTCAGCCTCCTTTGCAGTTGGGCTAGGGACATGGAAGTGATTTCTGGCAGGTGAGAATGTGATTAGAAGTGATGTGCACTTCTTGTTCAGAACATTTATGAGCTAGTATGCCTCTACTCTCCTTCCCTGTTACAAAAATTTGGAAGTCATATGGTGATAGGAGATGTGACAAAATGGAAGAAACCTGGATCCTTAAATTACCAAGTGGAAAAAAAAATCCTCTGCTAAACTATGTTGGATAGCTACCAAGATTTTGGAGTTTGTCTGTTGTGACAGCTAGCATTTATAACCCTAACTAATGGCATAGAGGGAGCCAGAAAAGGAGTTAAAAATTCCTTCCCAAAGTTGTTCTTACATTGGGAATAAACTCCAGTTTTTCCTGAAGTATCTGCTACCCAAACAAAAGTAATATAGCCCTTAATGGCCACACCAACCTAAGAGAAAGGGCAATAGGAAATGTGATTTAGAGACAATTCCTCAAAAAGACATAAAGAATTGAAATCCTTGATCCTTATTAAATATTGTGGTGAGTATGTTACAATAAAACACATTTTATAATTATTGTTTACTTAATTTTCTTAAAAGAGACTTGGGGAAGGATTCAAGAATAATACAAAAGAAACTTTTGAGAGGTAGAAGAGTTTACAAGCAAGGAAAGCTTGGGAGGCCTACCTAATCTCAAAGGTATTTGCACAGAGAAGGGCGATAAATCTACTCTCATATAACTGTGTGAGGTGAATCACACCAAAGCAACAAGTGTCCCAAAGGAAGATTCATGTTTAAAAACTTCAGGTCCAAACAAAATGATCACACTCTCTCAATATTCAAGAATATGCTGGGTGACAAGATGCCAGTAAGCTCTCCCTGCAGCAGGCGCAGTTAGCTGACAGCCTCCAGCTTTAGCACCTCTAGACCCACTGAGCCATTTGCACTGAGTGCATGCTTCCCCAACCAATGACTAAGCATAAGGGGGTAGTTGAGCCCGGTCATTCAGTGACATAGTGAACAGCCTTTGCTAGGAGATTCCTCTCAGGCCTGGCTGAGAATTTCTCAGAATTGCAATGAATCTAAAATGTTCCCTATCCTATTCTCATTTCTTCCCGCTCTCCTTTTACAAATGTCAGGTGTGCACTGTGCCAGAGGCAGGTTTTACTCTCTTCTGCTCCCTACCCCTTCAAACTTCACAGATGTATTCCAACTTGTCATCCAGTGTTTCTCAGAAGACCTAAATTGACACAAATCACACTGGAAGTTTAGTTCTAAGACTGGCTACCTCCACACCCAGAAAGCAATGAGGAAACCCAGCCTTGGTGTAATAAGGAGCAAGATCAAACCCCAACATAAGGTGACTGCTCCTTTCTTAAATACCAATTTTTAAATAAGGATGTGTTGTTTGTTTGTTTGTTTGTTTTCTTATTGCCCTACTCAGGGGTTTTGTTTTGCTTTGGGCAGTCCAGAGTTGCTCTGCGCCAGTAAAGACTGAAGCTGTATCAGTGAGGTACAGTGAGGTTTCAGCATTAACACTTCCATGCTCAACCTACTTTTCTCATATTCCTTTTAGCCTGAAGAATCAGGTAAGTCAGGCTTTCTCACACTCCCACCCCAAAGTTGTCTAGCAAATCACTGCATGCACGTATATGCAGTATACGTACATCTTCCTTTAACCTTCACGCTTTGTCTCTCTCAAATACTGGTCTTGGGAGACAGTGAAAAGAATAGGTCTCCTGATCCTTTCACACACAAGGGAGCAGAGCAGGCTGGTATGCGGACCAATAAAGATGTCCTGGGTGTTCTCACTATAACGACCCTTGAACTCATAAGCAGGGGATGTATAGCTCTGCTTCTCATGGAAGTATCCCTTCCTGGCCTCCCATGTGGTATTTAACTGCAATTATGCAGCAAATAAAAAGATTCGCAAAACATTTTATTGAGCATGGCAGGGGTTAGGGAAATGAGAGAGGGTAACGAAAGGTATAGAGCATTTGACTTCAAAAATAAATAATTATTAAATTTGGAATCTTGTATGAAAAGCCACATACTGAAGTTCTCAACAGATATTGTCATTTGCATATTCATCTGTAGAGTAAGCACTCAACAAATGTTGATTGCCCTTAACAAAATTAAAAGGAACATTATATCCAATGCCAAGAGTGTGTGAAAAGTGTTCCTTAAAAATATAATCCATAAAGAAACTTTTGGAAGTAAAGTGGAATACCAAAATAAATGTAATTAAATAACGATAGAAAACAAATTACTAAAAGATAGATTAGGATAGCCCGCTGAGCCTGTCATGCAAATCAGTCTGCCTAAAATCTAAGTTAGGAAATGTTTGATATCATTGATATGGGACTATTAAATATAACGTAGTAATGGTTCAGGACTGTTTAGACTTCTAACCAGATCTGATCCAACAAAGGTTGTAGGCAATCCATGTTAAAAAAGCACAGACTCATCCCCCAAATTTTATAAGGCCAAACCTTTGTTTTCTATAAAGATTTATTAATGGTTCTCTTCATAAAATATATGCTAACATAAAAATATGCAGAATAGAAAAGCAAAGCAAAATATCCTCCTGGAAATAGAATAAATCAGATTTAAGGTTGTCATTACACATATTCAAGCAAAATTTTTCCTTAATTCTATTTCATATTTTAAATCTTTTAAAATTTATTTTTATTGATTTTGGAGAGGAAGGGAAAGGAAGAGAGAGATAGAAACATCAATGATGAAAGAGAATTATTGATCAGCTTCCTTCTGCAAACCCCACACTGGGGTCAAGCCTGCAACCCGGGCATCTGGCCTGACCGGGAATCAAACTGTGACCTCCTGGTTCATAAGTCGATGCTCAATCACTGAGCTATGCCAGCCAGGCCTATTTCATATTTTAAAAACAAGGCATTCCATAGCATTTATGCTCCCCCACCAATTTTCCAAAAGTATATTTTGAATATTTATGGTTTGATGAAGTCCAAAAATTGTTTTAATCTTTTTCTTTTTAATATTAGCAACTAAATGCAATTTCAGATATGTCATCCTTATGTTTCTAATTCATTTGCAATTAAAATGATTTAAAAAGTAATTATTGAAGTTTTTAGAACATTTTCCTCACGAAGAAAGGAAGGGCATGCTTTGCTAAGAAGGCATGAACTTGAATATTTAAAAGTTTGTTAGATTTAAAATTTCAACCATAAGGACACTGGGCTCTGAACTCAAGTGAATAAGTTTCCCAATTTTTTATATATAAACTTCCCAGGGTCAGGACATGAATCTTAGCCAACAAATTCAAGCTTCTCTAAAGGTGAAAGATGATTGGATTTTGTGAGAGCTCAAAAGCTATGTTCTAGGTAAATCCATTTCTACAGTAATGTTCAGGGTGTGGGAGAGGGCAGCATTATACTTCTGAAGAACAGAGCTGAGCACAAAACTGTAGATTCTACAAACCCACTGGCACCACATGTACTTTCTCCTGAGTTGTGACAAATACTAAGATCTAAGAGGCATTCCCGAGCCATGTGGCCTTCCAGTGGGACATCCTGGGAAGCCTCCTCTCCCCTAAACAGTTGAGATTCCACAGAGGGTTATTAAAAGCTAGATCTAGGCACACTTTGTACAACACCTCTGCTTGATTCCACTGAGCTAATGTTAGGTTGTTCTTAGACTACATGAATAAAAGTGAAGGTTACATTGATCTCCAGAGAGTTTCTGACTTTCTTTTTCTAAGAAAAAGCATCAAAACATTTCCAAGAAATCATCAGATGAACTTCTGCCTTTAAGAGGAACCTGGGTCCAGAGCTGAGCTGCACCAGGAGAGCTCTCTGGCATCTGCACCTTTGCCTTCTGCATGGCCTATATTTCCCTGATTTTCTAAGGGCAGCAGAAGATAGAGAAATGGCCCGTTGCCCTGGAAACTGCACAGTGGTCTGCCACAGGACTTTCCTGGCCTGTGTGGGGAGGTGGACGAACTCTACTTGACTGTTGTCATTATTAAATGCGGGAGGAGAAAATAGTAACAGTTAAGTGCTTCACAAAATGCCCTACTGTTTATACCCACTTCTGCCCTCCCAGTTGCCTTTAAGGACAAGGGCTGGGACAGAGTCCATCTTTATTTTATGCACAGCAACCATCACTGACAAACTAGCAAGGGCAAGAAGGAATGTGGTGAAAAAGATACTGGATTGAAGAAAGTCATAAAATTTGGTATTAGCCACAAACAAGTTTTGTGACCTTTAGTAAATCACATAAATTAAGCAGTTCCCACTATTCTCGTTTGGAAAAAAAAAAATAACCTGGTGATCCTTTGGGTTCCTTTTGTGTATATAAAAGTACAGCTCTGTTTTCAAAGTGGTAGGCACAAGGGTTGGTGGGAGTTACAGAACATCCTTTATTAATAAATTATTTTCAAGGAAAGGTTAGGCTGGGTTTGGGTCATGCTGAAATTAAAATTGCATCCAATTTCTTGGTGTTTCAAGAGGGTGGAATTGGTGCTGCTGGGAATACAGATAGATGAGCTGTATGAGGTCAGCTTGGAAAAATATTCTGGTTGCATTTGATAGAGGCCATAAGTGACGGGGAAATAAAGTCCAGTAGGTTCATCTCATGTCATACTTGAAAGATCACTTGTGCATGTGTGCATTTATGCTTAAAAGAGCTGACTCAGGAATGCTGTGACAGCTTTTAAGTTAGAATTCTCTTATTTTCCTGGATTTCTGTCTCCTTCTTAATGGTATTTTAATGCAGTTTTTGTGTTCAATTATAATAGTGTTGCTAAATACAGTAGGTCTGATTCCACAGAAGAAGAATAGTTTTTTCAAAATCAGCATTTTTCTGCTGATTTGCCAGCTGCTTCAATAAATACTCATCTCCCAACTTCAAAGGCGTATATTGCACTCTTACTAAATATAAATGCCAGCTACTGTATTCTGGCTTTTGAGTTCTCCTTAAAATCACACACAAAATCTGCACTGCGAGAGAACCCTCTCTCGACCGTGTGCAAGTGATTTTGCTGACTCAGGTGTCCTAGAGAGTAATCAATGTTTTTCTAGTCATTTCTTCACAATGTTCATGTCTGACTATAAGCGAGTGAATTAGCACCTCCTTTTCTAGTTTTGCCATCTCTATTATTTCTATCTGTAAACCATAGGAAATTATTAAGGACAACTTAATTTTGTAATAATAATACAATGTTGATTTCCTATCTGTTTTTTTCAAAAAGACTTTCAACCTTCCTGGTGGAATAGGATCAAATATGCATTAGGCATCAAGCATAAATTTTTACTTTTGGACACATAGAACAATAAGATTAACAAGCATTGTTAAAAATTAACTAAATGATAATATGGAGTACCCTCAATATAGTAATAGCTATATTGTGCTTTTATACACAAATATAGTAATAACCCTCGATAAGGATCAGCAGGAATATCAGGCTATATATTCAGCCGTACGTTATTTTTCTCACAGTTCTCATTGAATTGTGTGTGTGCATTTTCTTATTTTTTAATCGGCATTGCAAGAAATACAACCAATTAAGCCTTTCAATATCTCCTAACAATAGTAAAAAGGCAGCTATAGTAATTGCAGTAAGCATATTTGTTGGTGTTTGTATTTAGAAAAATACTAGTTGGTCTTTTATTTGACAGAAACTAAAGCTGGGGAATTGTTACAGAAACAAATGCAATTCAAAAGCAAAGTCAATTCACTTTTAAAAAATTATGCAAGTCTGTGCTTTAGAGTAAACATTTCTATCTAATAGCCTATTCAGGTTAATTAAAAGAAAGTATGAATTGCTGGATTCTTAGGTGGCAGCCCCTGCTGGATGATTCTTGGATTGATAACAAACCTCCTTGGTAACTATATCCACAAACACCAGGTTGACTGTTTTCCAATCAAACTATTTTTTCCCACACCTTCGGAAGATGAGAAAAAAATGTAAGGCTCTAAGGTACTGAGCCTGGCGTACTGCATTCTCAGACACATGGGTGGCCAAGAGCAAATGGCCAGAAAACACTCTTATTTGGTAACTTGTTTTCATAAAGTGACATTAGTGGCCCACCCTGAATTCTTGATACACAGACTATCTACACATAGCACCAATTTGAGGGGCAAGTGGGCTGAATGCAAACAACCAGGTATTGACTAGATTTGGCCACTTTGGGTTGTTGGTTTTGTCAAAATAACTGGCCATTTAAATGAATTCAATCATTTTTAAAATCAGTTTGTGGATGCAGACACAGCCACAATCTAACATAGTTGACATTCTTCTCCTTGCAGCTGGAATTAGAAATTAGACACTTTTTTAGACTCTCATCCATTCAGAGCCCATTTTCTTTGCATACTTTATGGTTTGAGATTTCTAAAATAAAATCTTATATGCAAAGTTTGATTTAAAATGTTGTAAGTCAATGTAATTGGAATTGTTTACAGTATGAAATTGATCATCATACTTACACTAAATCATAGACACTGGAGACATTCTGAAGTTTGATATGAGATTTACAGATAAAACATCTAGTTTAGCATAATTTTTACACTTTATCCAGAAATTTTGGTACTACAAATAAAATCTGCAATTTGAAAAAGAGATGTCTTTCTGATTATTAAAAAAAACTTATTGATTAGAAATTTTAAATGGCTCTACTTTGTTAATTATTTAGAATCCAAGTTTATTTATTTATTACTCCCTTTGGGATGTAAGCTCTCTGAGGACAGGGACTTTGGTTATGTTTTCCATAGTTGTAAGCTCATGCAGCATGCACCTACCAAATATATATTGTATTTGGGTGTTACATAAAATTTTATTATATGCATGATGCATTCCAAGTGCTGTGGCAGATTCTGGGGTCACCAAGAAAACAAGGTTTTTGTAATAAGAAAGTTAAAAGTCTAGTAAAAGATAAAGATTATCATAGTATATGTTAAATACCCTATTAGTTATAAACATGAAAAGGTGTGGAAGCACAGAGGAGAGGTCCCCTAACCCAAAATAGAGGAATCAGGAAAAGTACCCATAATAAGTAATGTCTCAGTTAAGATTTTAAAAAATATATTGAATATATTTTTATTGATTTCAGAGAGGAAGAGAGAAAGAAAGAAAGAAAGAAAGAAAGAAAGAAAGAAAGAAAGAAAGAAAGAAAGAAAGAAAGAAAGACAGAAAGAAGGAAAGACATAGAAATATCAATGATGAGAGAGACTCATTGATCAGCTGCCTCCTACACACCCCACATTGGAGATTGAGCTCACAACCCAGACATATGCCCTGACTGGGATTCAAACCATGACCTCCTATTTTATAGGTTGATACTCAACCACTGAGCCACATGGCCAGGCTCAGTTAAGATGTTAAGGATTCACAGGAACTGACCAAATGAAGGAGCTACAAACCAATGGCTAGAGAAGTATGTATGTAGGAACCTAAATCTTGAATAGCTATGTGAACTCAGGGGGGAAAAAAATGACTGTAATTTGAAGAGAACTCTAAAAGTTTATTTGGGGGGAACATGAAAAGAGTATTAACTGCAGTTTGTAGAATGGGTTGGAAGAACCACAGACATGATACACTTGGGAAATAATGCAGATCTAAAATAAGGCAGTGGCTTTGGAGCTGGAAAGACTTAAACGCATTTGAGAAATATTTAAGAAGCATGATGGAAAGAATTAAGAGAAATAAGTTTAGGGATGGGATGAAAGTGTTGGTAGAGCTAAGGGTAATTCCCAATGTATAGCTTGGAAGACTGGATGGATGGTGGTGCCATACAACAAGACAGAAATATAGGACAAGGTGAGGTTGACAGGAGATGGTTGTTAGGGGAGAACCATAAAATTAATTTGGCGCATGTTGGACTGGAGATGCCAGTGTCACGCGGAAGTGGAAGTGCCAGTAGAAAGAAAGATATGTGTGTGATGCTGAGCAGAGTGATGTAGGATGACAGAAGGGACTTGGAAGTTATCAACATAGAGAGGGAAGTGAGGACACAAGAGAAGATTAGATTATGAAAGAGAGATAAAGCTGAAACCTTGAAGAGCACCAAGAAATAAGAATAACCAGTGAAAGAGAAGCAATCTAAATAAGAATTATCAGGAGTATTAGAAAAGACAACATGTAAGAAAGAAATGAGAGAAATAAATTTTAAGGGGAATAGAATCACTGTCAAAAGTGACATTAAATCAGGTAAAATGAGGACAGGAAAAAAAATATTGAAAATAAAAGTCTATCTGACTTGGCAATTAGGTGGTTATTGGTCAACCACACTGAAACAGAATAGTGCAGTCAGTGGCCTGGAAAACAGAGAGGTTAGGAAGTGAAGGACAGACAGACTCCTTTTTATAGACATGGGCCAGAGCCTGAAAGAAATTCAGAAGCTTACAAGGCATAAAAGATTTACAGAGCAGCATTTTAGTTTTATCCATAATTATTTGTTTACACATTTATTTGCTCCAATATCAGGTAGACTTGAAAGAGAATAATTAAAGGAATGGGGTCTCTGAGTCGGTGGAAGTCCATGGGAACCAGGTCACAAAGGATGTTATTTGCAACTGGATGGAAGAGAGGCAATATTTTCTGAGATGTTAGGGAAGGGATGAAGTGTATGTGGGTACAAATAAGCTGGTAGTATGGGGTGGGGAGAGGGCTTTACGGCTTCCATTTGATCTTTGAAATCAGGCTGGTGATGGGGTAGAGACTTTAGTAAGCTAGTAATTTTTTTGAAACAATTCCTGTACAGACAATAGAGACATCCTGGGAGGCATTTGGCAATATAGCAGCATAGTTTTAATCTTATGCAACTTCAGGTTTTCCTGCATTTTATATGTTTAGTGACAGTTTGTTAGCATCTGTAATCAATGCTAATTTTGTCCAGACACATTATGTCTATTGCAGTTCATTTCCAGTGACCACCTATGCAGTGCCTCTGGGTAGGAGATGGATGAAGTGGTAGTAACAGTAGGGAAAAGGTAGTAGACTAGTATGTAACTGACCCTAACTTTGAGACCTGTTTCTCACTGTTTACTGGGTGAATCAATTACTATAGCCCATGAAATTAATCTCTTAGAATCTATCAGAGTCAAATGGGAGAACACATTTGCCAATATTATCACCAATAAGGGTTTAATCTCCAACATTTACAGGGAACTCATACAACCTAACAAAAGAAAGATAAACAACAGACATAGATACTTTTCGAAAGAGGACATAAGGAAGGCCAAGAGACATATGAAAACATGCTCAAAGTCACTAATCATCCAAGAGATGCAAACCAAAATGACAATGCAGTACCATCTCACACCTGACAGAATGGCTATCATCAACAAATCAACAAACAACAAGTGCTGGCGAAGATGCGGATAAAAAGGAATCATCCTGCACTGTTGGTGGGAATGCAGACTGGTGCAGCCACTGTGGAGAACAGTATGGAGTTTCCTCAAAAAACTAAAAATGGAACTCCCATTTGACCCAGTGATCCCACTTCTAGGAATATATCCCAAGAAACTAGAAACACCAATCAGAAAGGATATATGCACCCCTATGTTCATAGCAGCACAATTCACCATAGCTAAGATTTGGAAACAGCCTAAGTGCCCATCAGCAGATGAGTGGGTTAAAAAACTGTGGTACATCTACACAATGGAATGCTACACTGCTATAAAAAAGATGGAATTCTTACCATTTGTAACAGCATGGATGGAACTGGAGAGCATTATGTTAAGCAAAATAAGCCAGTCAGAGAAAGATAAATATCACATGATCTCACTTATTTGTGGAATATAATGAACAACATAAACTGATGAACAAAAACAGATCCAGAGACAGAGAAGCATCAATCAGACTGTCAAACCTCAGAGGGAAGGCAGGAGAGCGTGGGGGTAAGGGGGAGAGATCAACCAAAGGACTTGTATGCATGCATATAAGGCTAACTAATGGACACAGACAACAGAGGGGTGAGGGCATGTGTGGGGGTGTGGGGGAGCAATAGGAGGATTAGGCATATATGTAATACCTTAATCAATAAAGAAAAAAACCTTTACATTTATTCATCATTTATATATGGTTTGTCTAGAGCGGTTTTTTTTTTTTTCAAACCAGGATAGGAAAGCCTTTTGACACAAGATAAGTTTATGTGACCCCACATTTTTAAAGAAAGTGTGTTTCTTATTATACAGAGACATTGTCTCATAGACATAAAATTATTACTGAAAAGGGATATATGTATGTGTTTAAATATGAAAGTACTTTACTGCATGGTTTCAAGTATACAGGACACTCCTCTTTAAATAGAATTAAATGATTGCTCATAAATGCAAACCTGCTACATTATATTCATGCATCTAATTGCAGAAGCTGGAAAGAGGCCTAATAAATTTTTTTAATCAAAACATATTTGTGAAAGAATTCACTCATCTCTTAGCTCTATTAACCCCTGCATGAACCTTAGCTAGACATAATCCTGGACACAAGGAGAAAAAAATTCCTTTGCATTCTAATTTTTCTTACCAGGTAAAGCCCTGAAAAGGGCTGTGAAAAGATGTGAAGATTGCCTTTGTCATCATTATATTGTTTGTTCTATTCTCTTTCTAGGGATAGCAAATTAGATTCTACAATGGAATAATTTTAGGAATCAGTGGACACGATTTGGAAATCAGAAGGGTCTTTGGGAGGACACTGAAATACAGTCTGAAAAGTAAGACCTTTTATTCAAAGATAAAAATGACATGAGTGAAACTGAGAGGCAGGAAACAGATAGCACTTAAAAACAGACACAGATGCAAGAGACCGGATCCGCTATACTTGCTTTAAATATGGATCCTGGGAGAGTCTTGGTCGCACTGAATTTAAGAGAATCTGAATACATAACGCACATTCTGTTCCCTTAAACTTAAATTCACGGTTTAGCATCTTTAATTGTTCTTATCATTGAAGTTTTATGGTTCACTGTTTTCAATACATGCATTGTTTTGTTCCTTTCGGTAAACCATAAACTCTTTAAACCCAAGGTTGTATCTTACTCATCTTTGTACCCTAATTATGTAGCACAGTGTTTGCTTCATAATAATTGCTCAATTAACATGTAAATGAATTGACTAGATAAACAAATACATATCTTTAGCAGGGGGTTCGCTGGTTTTGCTCTACTTAAGACTGTTTATGACCTGAGCATGGGCGTTTTGAATATTGACCCTAATCATATGGGTTGTGTGGCAGTGCCTTTTACAATGATGGCCCTCCAAAATGCTTCCCCTTCCCTGGGGACTGTCTCCCAAGCAGAGTGGGGGAGTTCCTCTCAGTGGTTTTAGCCCTTCTTCCTGAGCTGGTTTGTCACAGATGACTGATCTAGGAGCAATCACCTGAGGGCACTGGACTCTCTCTGACTCTCTCTTCCAGGAGGTTTGGTAGGTAAAATCCCCAAGGCCAAGCCAGAGTTGTTGGAGCAAATCCTCAAGAAGAACAACAATCTAGGAAGAAAATCTACAAACTTCTGCTGTTGTAGTTTTCCTTCTTTTAAGTCCCAGTTACTTATTTTCTTAAAATGTATACGCTATTTTTTGTGATTCTACTGTTTTCTCATAAGTTTTCTCAGAGTTTTTGCACCTTATGAAATGAAAGAACTAAACTGGTAAAATATGAGTGAGGAGTGAGTCTGCACCATTTTTCTCTCCCATTCCCTATAGTTGTGGTTTGTATTTATATTCTGTCTCTCTGAGAAGCCCAAATTTTCAGCTCTGTTTTAGTTTTCAGGCCAAGTTGCTAGTCTATGAATGGCACAGGGGTATTCTTTCTAGAAATTCAAAAATATTGGGAAGGGTGATAAGGCCAAAGATCTAAAAGTAATAGGGAGGACTGTCATTCACCAAGAAAACTTCTTTGACAAGAAAGCCTAAGTTTTATTGTTATTTCTATGGTTACCATTTTCATCTCCAAGTTTAAAAAAAGAGACCAGTCCTTTTGCAATTTTTTTTTTTTTTTTACTTTTCCCTCAGGGAGAACAATCTGTTTCCTTCTGAATTTCTGTTACCCTGTTTTTTACCCTTCTATTATAGTGTTTTGAAGTTATAAAGCACTATTTCCATTACATAAGACTGTTTAAACATAGATAATGTGGTATAGACCTTTAACTTCAGACACCTACACAAGTAGAACAATAAGATGCGGGTCACAGGCAAGAAAATCTGATATTCTGCTTGAATTAGAAAAAAAATCTCTGTTAGATAATTTAAAATAAAGGAAAGCTTTTGTTCAACAAAATGACCAAGGAATATTAAATGCCACAATTAGGATGGTAGACTCAAGGTAAGTAAATAGTGTATAACACAAAGATGCTAAATTAATTTTACATTTTATCATGTGTATTAGAGAAATACTATATCCAGAAATCAAAGAGACTCTAAATATATCTAAACATATTAACTAGGAATGAAATATTCTGTGAATTGCACATTTAATTTCGTCAGAGTAATAATTTTAAAAGGGAAAAAAAAGAGTATTGATACACACTGGTAAAACATACAGAATTAGTATCCATCAGCAAATGAGTGGATTAAAAAACAGTGGGACATCTACACAGTGGAATACCACGCTGCTATAAAAAAGAAGAAACTCATCATTCACAACAGCATGGATGGACCTGGAGAGCATTATGCTAAGTGAAATAAGCCAGTCGGAGAAAGATAAATATCACATGATCCCACTCATTTGTGGAGTATAATGAACAACATTAACCGATAAACAAAAATAGATCCAGAGACAGAGAAGCATCGAACAGACCACCAAATCTCAGAGGTAAGGCAGGGGAGGGTGATGGTGGTAGTGGTGAGGGGGGGGAGGGTAAGAGATCAACCAAAGGACTTGCATGCATGCATATATGCACAGACACTAGGGGGGACGAGGGCATGTGCTGGGGGGTGGGAATGGCCAGGAAGAGGTCAATGGGTGAAAAGGGAGACATATGTAATACTTTAATCAATAAAGAATAAATTTTTAAAATTTAGATCCTTATAATGATCTTATGTTGTGATAATCATATTATTATATTATTCTTATCCTATCTAATAATAGAGTAACATGTAAATTACCATCACTCCGCTATGCCCACGATTGGACGGCGGGAAGCTGGGGGGCGGGACTCGGGGTGGCCTATCCGGCCATTGAGAGGCACGGATCCGCGGCCGCTGAGGGGGCCTGCTGCGGACACCCAGCTGCGCCTCTCAACGGCAGGGTAGCCAGGTGTCCGCGGCAGCCCCCCCTCAGCGGCCGTTGACTCTAATCTTTACCACAATTCTGTAAAGTAGCCAGATCAATTTACTAACTGATATGGTAAATTGAGCACCTCCCGCCCCCTGTGCCTCTCAACAGCAGGGTAGCCCCCCTCAGCGGCCGCGGACCATCAAAAGTGGGGGAGCTGGGTGCCTGTCTGCTCCGGCACCAGGCCTTTCAGAAGCCTCTGCCGAGCCGGAGGCTTCTGAAAGGCCTGGTGCACCAGCGGACAGGCACCCAGCTCCACCACGAAAAGCGAAAGCCTGTAGGGGACCCTACACGTGCACGATTCAATCATGCACTGGGCCTCTAGTTATATTATATTATGATGATATAACAAATTAACCTTCAAGTGTAAAAGTAAGAAGACTGATGATTTCCAAAGTATTTACAGCTTTTTAAAATTTTATGAAGTACTTCACTCAAGTATATTTAAGCAGTTAAATTGGTAAAAACAAACAAACAAAAAAACAAAGCAACACTGATGTTTGTTTTTGTTAATTTTATGGCCATTGGTAAATGTGTGCTCATCTATTCAGCTATGACCAGGAGATACTCAAAATGCAACAGTAACTATAAAGGTCACTGTCCATGGACGCTGGACTCTACTCTCACACAACTTAAACCTAGCAGGGAAGTGATCATAATACAACATATGGAAAACAACAAATACTTAAACACCATGCTCTCGGAGTTCAGGAAAAAAATATTTTTTAATAATGTTTTTATTCTATTTCTAACAGATATTAAGCCCCTCAAATTTTCTTTGCTATTTAAACCCCTGATTTTTCATTACTTTTTCGTTACTTTAAAAAGCCATAAAGAATTCTTCAATTAGCTTATGATCAAATGTGAACTCTTGCTCTTTGGTAGCTTCTCTACCCTCTGTGGGAAACTGCCAAGAGTGCTAACTAAAGTTCTTGCAATTATTATCCTATCTTCAATATCTCATTAGCACTCACTTCACTAAATACAGAGATAGTTCAAAGTTAAATGTCATCCTGTGGCTTCAGGTTTTAGGACTGATAACCTGGGGCACATTGAGAGGAAGAAAGCTTGGGAAGAGTATTGCATTGGTTCAGGATGTGCTCCCAGACACAGCGAGACGAGGCTGGATTTACAATTTTTGCTCCCCCACTTCACCCTACCCTTGCCAAGGCAAGGCTTTTAAGACCTATTGATGTAATTCTCCCACAGCTCAAGCTTGCTCCCTGGTTGTAACTTTACCTACCATTGGAAGCTGCCTCTCTCAGGTCACTTGAGAACTGCTGTATTTAGGTCACTCGCAGGCAGGACTTACAAAATAGTCCATAATACGCTGATTCAGCTTCCTAATGTGCCTAATCTACTTCTGATAAGGTGTAGTTCAGAGACTAAGAATTCTGATTTTATGCTATGTGCTTTTGAATTTACCAATATGTTGGGTAGCCTTTGTTCATTTTAACTTTTACTTTTATTAAAAACATTTTCTTTCTGTTCCCTTTCTCAATCAGATAATTATAACATTATATAAAAATCTTATATAACAGCTAACTACTGTTTATAAGAGATGAAATGTAAATAAGATTTGTAATATTTCAGGAGCTACTAACCATATGCAAATGTGTATGTCTGTGTTTTATTCTCTTAGTGGTAATCTAAGCTAGTACTTGGAGAATGTTAAAGGTGTCTTTAGAATACCCCAAAAGAAAGATTGGCAAATGACATTATGTTAATTCACAAAGGAACTTCATAAATGTCCACTAAACATATGAAACTATCCAATCATAAGGCTGTTATAGAATAGTAATGTAACTGGATCATCAATGGGCCTGTGCTGCCTGTCACTGCTTGAGCCAATTAAGCAGAGACAGAGTTGAATCATATATGAGTGTTTATTCCAGTACTGCCAGCAGTATGGGAGAGCAGCAAGTCATCCACAAAAATCTACTCTGCACCCCACCATAAGCCAGTTGCTTATATTGGGTAGAAGAACAAAGATTACCTGGGGAAATAATGCAGGCTGGAGATTTGCAAAGGCCTGCAGGTATGCAAAGGCTGGGGGTTTTCAAAGGGCTAGTGATATGCAAGGTCCCATTTTTTCCAACTTCCCAGTGAGCCAAAGCAGGCCAGCCTAGGATCTCCTGTTGCTTCTTCTAAGGCCTTCCTTGTTTCACTGTTCTAAGTATGTTTTTGCTGCAGTCAAGAAATTCTTGCTTTTCTACACTTTGTCTCTTAATTGAAATCTTTCAAGAAGACAAGAACCAAGGTCTCATCATCTCATTGGTAACAAGGATATTAAAATATTTTAGATTAAAGCAACAGAATTTTTATATGACAAATAATTTTTTGATAATTTTTAATACTCATGTTGGCAAGGGTAGAGTGAAACAGGTACTCTTACATATTCCTGATGGGGTTGCAAATTAGATCAAATTTTCTGAAAGGCTAGTTGCCCTTTTATATCAAAAGCCTTGATATTCCCATGTAAAAGGGGGAACTTGCACAAAAGCATTCCCACGTCTTTTCTTTTCTTAGTATTTTGCCATCCATTGTTCTTACTTGCCTTTTGTAGGGTCTTGCTTTTCTAATGGAAGAGATTCTATCAGGATATTTAAACAAAACTAAAGGAGAGATGAATGTCACTGATGATGGAATCAGAGAAGTGATATCCATGACATGTGGATATAGGGCAGAATATGATTTTGAATTATTTCCCATTAGAAAAAAGGTTAAAGTGTGGGATAGATGATTGTGTTATATCAATTATATGTTGTAGAAGAGAATTTTGGGCAGCTAAGAATTAGATTGCACATATATTAGTTGTTGAATATAATTGAAAGGTTATTTTACTTTTGCTTTTTTTTTTGGGGGGGGGGGAGAAGTGTCTCTCACTCTATGGTATAAAGTTCTGATAATTTGGAAGCTTCTGAAAGGAACATGATGAAAGTTAGAGTTATATGCTCTCTTCTAGGAATATGGATCTTAAAAGGAGACACACAGAGACAGAAAACATTTGGCACTGAATCATTCAATGGCTAACCCTTAAGAAATATTCCATAGGTCTCAGGGATTTCTCTTGTTGTTAAGACATGGAGATTATGATTTACTTTTATTCTATGAGATATACAACATTAGTCCAACAAATCTCTTTCTTACTTAAAAAAATGAGAAAGAAAAATGAGGGGAAGAAGGAAAGGAAGAAATAATTTGCTCATAACTTTGACTTAATAATTCCACTCCCAGGAATTTTCCTAACCCTACCAGACTGCTGTACCGATTTTTCGGTAATTTCCGAATCTGCCGCTATACCGCTGGAATATTGGCACTAGATGAAAGGTAGACCTATTTTATACAATGTCTCCAAGTTCCATCTTATTCTAACCACTTGTTTGCATGTAACTAACATTTTTCTATATCATGTTGGATTTTTCTCTTTAATGCTCAGGAGCCCAGGTATAGGGGACAGTTAGGTTCAGGGCCTCAGGTCTGGTAGGGTTAAGAAAAGTATGAGACATAAAAAGAGTTTGCATACAAACTGGCAGCATTATATAATACTAGAGGTCCAGTGCATAGGATTTGTGCACTGGTGGGGGGCGTGGACTGCAGGGATCGGCCCATTGCAAGAGCAGCCGCTCATCCAGGTCAGCAAAGGAACACTCCCACTGTGGAAACACACTGACCACAGGGAGCAGCTCCTGTAATGAGTGTCTGCCCCCTGGTGATCAGTGCATGTCATAGCAACTGGTTGAACAGTCTTTCTGGTCATTCCACCGTTTGGTCACTGGGCTTTTATTATATAGGACTAGAGGCCTGGTGCACAAAATTCATGCATTGGGGGGGCGTCCCTCAGCCCAGGCTGCACCCTCTCCAATCTGTGACCCCTTGAGGGATGTCTGACTGCCGGTTTAGGCCCAATCCCTGTGGGATCGGCCTAAACCATCAGTCAGACATCCCTCTCACAATCCGGGACTGCTGGATCCCAACCGCTCACCTGCCTGCCAGCCTGATCACCCTTTAACCACTCCCATGCCAGCCTGATCGACACCTAACTGCTCCCCTGCAGGCCCAGTCACTCCTAACTGCCCTCCCCTGCAGGCCCGGTTGCCCCCAACTGCCCTTCCCTGCCAGCCATCTTGTGGTGGCCATATTTGACCACATGGGGGTGGCCATCTTGTACGAGGGCATGAGGGTCAATTTGCATATTACCTCTTTATTATATAGGATAATAGTGAAATATAAAAACCAATGAAAAGGGTATATGGAATATAGTCATACTATTAAAAAATCATTTCAAATATTAAAACACTGGAAATCATTGTGTTAGCTATAACAAAACAAAACAACAACTAGAATATAAACTACATACTACATACAGTGAAGCAGAGAAATAGACACTCATATAATGTCATGGAAGAAAATCTACCCCACGTTGACAGTGGTTATCTTTGGGATAAAGAATTATTTGATTTCCCAATGTTAATGAAAATGTCATTATTAGTTTTATTATAACAAAGTCCCCTATAGTTCTTTTGTTTTTCACATTTTATCTATCTAATGAAAAAAAATGACATTTATTCAGTAAAGAATAACAAAACTATAATTTAGTTTTCACAACTTTCATAGTGAGACTATGAACTTTTAATACTTCTATTTCAATTTATTTCATCTAATTCAAAAAACAAAAATAATTTTATCTTCTATGTAGCTAGGTCAAGGGTAGAGGGGTTGGTGAGGATAAGTATCTATCAGAAATCCAACTCTCTTTCTTTGGTCTAAACCACTCCAGCTGACCATTCATGTGCCTCTCCAATCACTTAAATGAATTCCTACCCTTCATAGTCTACATTCTAGTCCCTTAGCAACTCTGGCCACCAACCTCCCACTCTCTACTTGTCAATACACACACTACTATTCTTTATGGCTACATGTATGTCTGTTGCATTAAACATTCAAGAAGGGTAATCCTATATAATAAAAGGGTAATATGCAAATTGACCGAACAGCAGAATGACCAGTCACTATGATGTGCATTGACCACCAGGGGCAGATGCTCAATGCAGGAGCTGCCCTCTGGTGGTCAGTGCATTCCCACAGGGGGAGCACCGCTCAGCCAAAAGCCAGGGTGATGGCTGGCGAGCACAGTGGCCTGCCTCTGCAGTAGCACTAAGAAAGTCAAAGCAGGGAGCGGGCCTAAGCCATCAGTTGGACATCCCCTAAGGGCTCCCAGACTGTGAAAGTGCACAGGACCTCCTCCCTCCCGCCCTCCCGGGTGCACGAATGTCATGCACCGGGCCTCTAGTAGTAATATAAAATGTTTGCTTTGTTCTTATTTTGTTTAATTTCAATGCTACTAATATTTTTTCTATTAATATTTTTCATTTGCATGCTGTATTAAGAAGAACTTTCCTGAAAACTACTATTTATAAGAACCTTCCTTTAAAAAGTCTTTTATATTAAAACAATCAACTGAAAAATATAATCTTTGGGGGAAAATAAAGAAAGTTGAAAGCTTTTGTACTCAGCTTACATGGCACATTTTGCACCTGCACTTATGTGATAAGTGGTCTTATGTTGGTTGAGCGTATTATCTCCTCAACTGGACTATCTATTCTTTGAGGGCAAGGACTAATCTTTCATTCCCTGCATCTCCCCTACAAAGTATTTCACATAACATCATATGTAGAGTAGTAGCTGAAAACATTTTCTAATCTACTTTATCTCTTTGTATACCAGGATTCAGAATTTTAGAACAACTTGTTTCAAAGCCATTAACAGCAGTACCTGTGGAAACAGTAGGCACCGGAGCAAACCATGGGGTCATTTTTACCTGTTCCCAGCGTGCAAAGACCTACTCATTTCATATGTGGGTCCTTTAGTTTAGCTTGTCCAATAATGAGTTCATCTTAATCTCAAAGTAGTTTTTTTTAATAGAATATTTTAACATTTAAAACTATAAGACCCAAATTAAATAGGAAGAATGTGGCTTCTAAAACTCCATTTATTTAACTGCTTATTTAGAATATGAGTTGCCACTTGATAGGCAGCAGCCTAAGATGGACTTCTGTGAACCAATTCACGGAAGTGAAACAGAAAAACAATTTCTTTAAGAATCCCTGAATTTGTTCAGTAAAACTTCTGTTATTCTACCGTTTATCTAAAAAGAGAGAGAGAGAGAGAGAGATGACGAATACAGCTCTCTCTCTCTAGTTATATTCACATATATACACAAGCACATACATTATTTGTTTGTCTTAAAAAATGGAAAAGTAAACTTATAAAAGTTGCTATGGGAGAGGAATAACAGAGTGAAAGGGATAGAAATAGAAGATAGATATCCGAAATAAACGTAATTTCTAAATATTGGTCTTTGAGTTCATGCAAATCTTTGAACATAACTTTCAAAACAAAGTCAAATTGAAATAAACACATCCAATACCTAAAAATAAAAAGCAAAATGGAACAAATGAACCAAATTGAAAATTGTATTAATGACAACCTGACAGAGATACATGTAAGTGGCTTTAAACAGTGACAAACCTTCCCGGGTAGTAAATATCTTAAAGGCAAAAAGTACTGGGAGAAAGAAAATTTAATTAATTAATTTTTTTTAAAAAGCAAAAAATTTTAAGCCTCTTTCAGTAATCATATTGTTCTTTTCTAAAATCACTTTATGGAAATACGATTAACATATAAAAAGCTATACATATTTAATGTAGACAACTTGATAAATTTGGGGATAAGTATATACACGTGTGAAACCATTACCATTTTCAGAGCCATAAATATATCCAACACATCCCAAAGTGTTTCCTCTTGACCCCCTTCATTATTACTATTTATTTTTGTGATAAGAACACTCAACAGAAGATATATCCTCTTGGCAAATTTTAAGTATGCAATACAGCATTGTTAGTATAGGCACTATCCTGCATAGTAGATCTCCAGAACTTCTTTCTCTGACACAACTGAAACTTTGTTTTAAAAGTAGTTGGTTGATAGAGAGTAGGCAGACAGCTCTGGTGATGGGGAGGGTGTTGGAGGGATAGAGGGATTGAGCAAAATGAAAAAGAGAGAGAACGCATGGACATAGACAACAGAATGGAAATGGTGGTGAGGGGAGGGAGGGTAAAGGTGGAAGAGGGCATAGAAGGGATTAAAGGGTGTTGGAAAAAATAAAAAATAAATAACATAAAATTAGTTCGTTGACCAGTAGAACACATTTTCCCATAGAAATGACCCAACAATGGTACCTTGCCAGAATGAGGTTTGGCCTTAAAAAGAAGCCATGATATTTGCTACTGGTTATAAAACTTGCAGAGGGCCAAATAGTCAGCAAATCAAACGAACCACAAAGATTTTAGCATATTTTCTGGCTTCATGATGAGATTAGGTTTAAAGATTGGTTGCAGTTATGAAAGAATGTAACTCCAGAAACATTTTGACACTGCCTCAGATTTATAATTATACTAGTTTACAAGTTATAAATGAATAAGCCATTTTCTTTATTGATACATATGAAGACCTTCTTCTAGAGAGTAACATAGTATAAAACATTTAATCTTCATTTGGTCAATCAACAATTTATTTACAAATAATATTTCAGCAACATGGCTATTTAACCAAGAACTGTATATTGATCAAATATGAGTGATCATTAGGGGTATTTAAGCGTATAGCTCTAAAAACAATTATCAATAAAAGTAAAATAAACTTTAAAGATGTAATTTAAATAAATTAAATATATCTCTAGATATAATGAATCTACTACTGTATAAAATTCACATTCATTACAAATCTCATTTCTTTTATTTATAAACATACGGTCTTCCTAATTTGGGATTGCAAAGAGTTTAGAGTTTCAAATGTGGATTTTTAACAAGGTCCCTACCTGAATCCACCACTTATAATACGTGAATTCAGGAAACTTAACTTCTCTGTGTCTCACTTTTCTCACCTTTGATACCTGGATAATATTAACTTTCTACTAAGCTTGTTAAAAAGATAAAAAATATTAGCCAATGAGAGTGGTTAGGCTAGTATCCTGGACTTAGTGAATACTCAACACACTAACTTTAATAACTTCTTGACTGGCTTAGAGTACAACCTTTCCATGAAGAAAGCATATGATGAGGTACTGGCTTCCACTTCAGTTTCTTTCACCCCCTGGAGCATTACCTCCTGCGCTAGCCTTTCTAATGTTTCCAGACTTCTAGATAACTTGCATGTCTAGTCTCTGGAGGACAATTTCTAATTGCTTAAAATACCTAAAGAAAAAGCATTCAGAAATCTCTTTTAGTAGACCCAAATTGAAAATTTAACTACACAAAGTGTTGCTAACTTGTAATATGATTTTCAAATATATTATGTTTTCAAATGATGTTTTATGTAAGAATGTTTTATTAATTATGCTTTTATTATATGCCAATCACCTAGAAGAGGAGAACTAGAGAACAAGATATGTGCACTGACTTTCCTAAGGTAATACAAAACCTGGAGGATAATTCCTGGTTCCTTAAATCCCTGAATATCTAACCTGGTTATGTGCTTGGATATTTTACATTGGCCCAGATCACAGGGCTTAAGTAAAATTTGTTTATGTGATGTGTGGCCTGGCTTAGCAAACATCTCCAAAGCATAGATTTTTCTGATATAATCATTTACTAAGTATTATTGTATTACTTTATTAGGAGATCAAACCGTCTAATTTGTTTTCTGATATTTGTATCTTCAAATTCCCCATTTCATATGAGTGAGTGACTATCATTAAACAAAACCAAAACAAAAGAGGGAATTGTAGAATTTCTTGAAGTCTTTTTCAGGAATTTCCAAATTTGGTTTTAACCATACTGTGTGATAGCCCAATTGAAAGATTTGCTTCTAGAATTCCTACAGGGATTTTTTTTCTAACAGAAAAATTGCTTTTGAGTATAAATTCATTTCACCTGAATATTAAATAACCTGGAAAGAAAAAAACTGCAAAAATATATAATATAGTAGTACCTTTCCCCAGGATGGGCAAAGCAAGAATTGAGACAGCACCTGTGGGAACTTCTAATGTCACAAGTCTAGGATGGATTTGACAAAGGAATCTCTATGTAGAAATATAATTTTAGTGGGAGCCTGGGTAGCTCAGTTGGTAGAGCATCAAGCTTTAACCTATATGATTTTATTAACCAATGTCACCCCATTAAATTCAATAAAATTTTAAAAAAAGAATTGAGAGCATATATTCTAAAATAATTCTTGTTTATTCTGAGGATTGTACAATAGATTACCTAAGTGTTTGTTTATAATCATAGTGATCTCAAATATTTGGATGATGCTCCATGGATGTCCATATACACGTGCACAATAGTCAATACACACCTAGCCTTAAAGACTACATTTTTATATCAGAAACCACCCACACATAGGAACCCACCTTGAGCTATTGTGCATAGAAAAGACAGTATCTGATCTGTGTGAGAAAAGTTATATTTCCACTTTTTAAATAAAATAATCTTATTGAATCCATTTCAGAAAAGGTAAAGAAACCTCCACCTCCAATCCCCAACCCTGGCCCCGGAATACTTTCCAAAGCTCAGATATTATCCATTACTTTGTTGTTGTTTCTTCTCTCTATTCCTTTGCAATTACTGTCTCTATGGAATTATATTCTTCCATCTCTTTAGGTTTGTTTCCTAGAATGCGGTCCTTCAATTATCGTAAATGAACCTGGGGAATCAGAGTTTATTACATGCAGTTAGTTGTGTTGAAAAATTAGCTGAGAGTTTTTGGTATCATAATTTAATCATTCCTGTAAATTTCTGTCTGCTTTCTATTTAACTGAGATCATGTCACTTTTCCTGAAAATAAAGTTCACAGAAAATACACAAGTTTTATAAAAATAAATGCTGTCAGGAAGTGCCATGTTTTAGTATGAAAATACTGGAATCCTGTTTGCAAGCAGACCCATTGAAATACTTAAGTATTAGTGAATTTTTACTTTAAATTCCTGAAAGCAATTTATTTCTATACCTGTTTAGTAACTTAACTAATTCATTCAGAAAACATTTAAGAAGAACTCAGCTAAATGCTGGTAATAAAAAGGTAAGTACAATCCCATCAGGGAGGAGGTGGATGCTTTGATAATTCATCTTTAAAAATCTATGTTTTCTATTCCAATGAATGGTCTCTGTGGGAGTGCATGGGTGTGAGTGAGCATTTTTATATGTAAGACTCTAAACAATAGAGGTCAAGGACACACGCTTTGGTGTCCGACCTGGTGACAAGTCCAGCTTTGTCATGACTAGCTGTGTGACTTTGAGAGAATTGGATACCACCCTCCCTCCCCCTCAACCCCCGCAAGCTCAATTATTTCATCTGTAAAGTGCAGACTATAGTGGTATCCTTGGCACCTACCCCTAGATATACAAGCCACTTTTCATGGCTTTCTCATTTATGGAGCTTAAATATATGATAATGTTAATGTCGATGTGTATAAAATATTTCAAAATGTATTAGTTAATGTCTGGCCTCTCCCTAAAATATAGAAAGCAGAAAGGAGTGTTGCTTCCATCCCACCAATATAAAAGAAGACAAAATGATAGCTTTTCTTGCACCTATGAGGTTGGTAAAATTAGATGACAATTAACTAGCCTAAAATCTAAAGAAAGACAGGAGCTTCCAAGGAGCTTTGAGTCTCAAACACTGACTCACTGGGAGAAGAGCAGGAGAGGAGATGGGGCAGGTAAGGAGAATTCAGCTAAACTTTAACCCATTGCTAAAGTGTGGGCTGACATGAGAAACCCTGGGGGCTGAAAACAGGGGATGCTACATCCACTCACAGGTTCTTCTCCATCAATCCAAAGGCTCTTCTCCAAGAATCTTCACAAGTTTCCACAGAGATACTGGAATCAGAGAGGAAGACTGGAGAAAGCCTCCCTCACAATACAATCAGGGCCCTCGCTATAGAAGGCAGAAACCCTGTACAGATCCTCTCCCCTATGGATAAAGAGCTTAAGGTTGTGAGAAGCACAACCCCTGTCACTCCAGGGTGCAGGTGTAGACCCAGTGTGACTGGGAGGAGAAGGGAAGAATCCATTCACTCCTAAGGGAGAGTCAAGAAACTGTAGCAGGGCCAGATCATTAGAAGTCTCTTACCTCTGAGGGATGGGCAGAATACCGGAGAAAACCTCTTGCCAAGGACTAAGGGACTGATAGAATATAAAGACAACAGAGAATCCTCCTGACACTCACCAGTAAGCTGGCAAGCACAGAGGAACAACAGTAGTACACCTCTGGAGAAAGGACAAGAGCATGATGAGAGACCCTCTCTGAGGTGTAGGCATAGAGGGAAAGCCTAATACTGACTGAGAAACAGTGTGAAAACCCTCAGGCAAACCAGCCCCACCCTAAGAACAAGGTTGTGCTGGAGAAATCTGAAGTCAGAGGGGACACTGAAGGTAATCAAAGCAATGGCAGAAGGTAAACCCATCTCACCTTCTGACCAGATTGACTCCCACTCTCACTCTAACAGCCAGGGAGAAGGAAGCTCAGGCCTATTTCTAGGCATAAATGCTATTTACAAATCACACAAAGTGCATTATCATAACAAAATTTAACTAGGAATTAATAACAAAAATAAATATGAAAAATACCTAAGTATTTGAAAATTATGCAACACACTTCTATATAACTTGTGAGCTAAGAAGGAAGTCTTAAGGGAGTTTTTAAAGTATTTGACATTGAATGGAAATAAAAACACAACATCTCAAAATTACTAGGATGTAGCTAACTCCATACTTTAAGAAAAATCTATAGCATTAAATGCTAACTTTAGAAAAAAAACCCCACAAAAGTCTGAAATTAAAGTTTCCATGTTAATAAACTAAAAAAAGAAGAAGAAATAAAAACATAAGTAAACATATGGAAGGGAATAATAAATATAAAGCTATAAAACAATGATTTTGTAAATAAAAATCAATAGAGAAAATCATTAAAAACAAATAGCAATATCAGCTAAAAGAGAAATGAGATCACTAAAGAACTCACAGATACAAAAATAATTTTAAAAAATCCTATGGACTTTATGCCCATAAATTTTGTTAACAGATGAAATGGACAAATTTTTTGAAGGATCCAAACCAACTAAGCTCACTCGAGAAAAACAGATAACCTAAATAGTCTTATATCTACTAAACTGATTGAATTTGTAGTTTAAAATCTTCTAACAAACATCAATTCAATATAAAAATTTACATAAAATCTAAGAGAATGTTCCCAAACTATTTTATGAGGATGGCATTACCCTGAAACCAGTACCATTAGAAGGAAACAAACAAACCTACAATTCAATATCTCTCATAAACATTGATGCAATTAAAAAAAACAACAACTGAATCTAGCAATATATAAAACTATTAATACAATTCCATCATACAAACAGAAAAAAAAAGCATAGATCATCTCAATTAATGCAGAAGAATCATTTGACAAAATACAATGTCTGTTCATAATAAAAACTCTCAGCAAACCAGGAATAGAAAGGGAACTCCCTCAGTTTACTAAAGGGCACCTAGAAAAACAAAACTCACAGGTAATATCACAGTTAATATTGAAAGACAATTAAGTATGAAAATGAAATATAAAGTTGGAAAGTTCATATCATCCTACTTTAAGAGTTACTTTTAAACTGCAGTAATCAAGCTAGTGTTATATTGGAGAAAGAGTAGAAACATAAATCAATTGTGAAGAATAGAGAGTCCAGAAATAGATCCACACATATATGGTGAATTGATTTTTGACAAAGTTGTAAAGGCTATGGAGAATAGATGGTCTTTATAAGTGAGGCTGGAGCTGCTGGACATTCATAACCACAATAATTAACTTCAAGTTATACCTTGTACCCTAAACAAAATTAACTAAAAGTTAATTATAGACCTAAACGTACAATCTAAAACTAGAAAACTTTTCAGTAAAGCATAGGATAAAATCCTTGTGAACTTGAGTTAGGCAACTGTTTCTTAAATATTAAACTATAAGCAAGAACCATGAAAGAAAGATTATGATAAAATGGACCTTACTAAAATTAAAAACTTTGCTCTTCAAAAGATAATATTAAGAAAATATAAAGACAAGGCACAGATGGGAGGATATATTTGAAAAACACTTATCTGATAAAGAACTTGTGTTGAAATGTATTTAAAAAACTCCCCAAACTCGATTATAAGAAAACAAAGAAACTAATTAAAAAATGGGCAAGATATTTCAATAAAAACTTCACTGAAGAGGAAATAAAGTTAGCAAAAAAGTATATTAAAAATTTCTCAACATAATTAGTCACAGGGAAATGCAAATTAAAATTAAAATGACTATGTAGGAAAGATTCTTTTTTATTGAATTCAGTAGGGTGACATTGGTTAGTAAAATTTTATAGGTTTCAGGGGCACAATTTTATAATACATCGTCTGTATATTGTATTGTGTGTTCATCACCCAAGTCAAGTCTCCTTCCATCACCATACACACACACACACACCCTTTACCCTATCCTACCTTCCCTACCCCATTTCCCTCTGGTAAAGAACTCATAAAACTCAATACCAAACAAACAAACAACCCAATCAAAAAATGGGCAGAGGACCTGAACCGACACGTCCCCCAAGAAGATATACAAATCTCTAATAGATATAAGAAAAGATGTTCAACCTCACTTGCAATTAGGGAAATGCAAATCAAAACTACAATGAGATACCACCTCACACCGGTTAGAGTGGCTATTAGCCACAAGACAAGTAATAAGTATTGGAGAGCTCATGGAGAAAAAGGAACCCTCAGACACTGCTGGTGGGGATGCAGACTGGCGATTCCTCAAAAAATTCAGAATAGAGCTACCATATGCCCCAGCAATCCCTCTACTGGGTATATAGCCCCAAAACACAAAAAGATGAACTCTTGAAAGAGGGGTTAGTAGTCAGAAACAGAGGACATCAGAGACATGCTGCTGCTGGCTTTAAAGAAGAATTAAGCTGTCATAGTGTGAGAGTGCCAGTGACTGGGAGACCTAGAGGAGCTGAATGCGACCTCAGGCCAACAGCAATAAGAAAACAGACATCAACCCCACAATGCAAAACTTTGAATTCTGCCAGTGACCTGAACGAGCTTGGAAAAGACCCTGAGCCTCAAAGGAAGCTGCCACCTTACTGACACTTTGATTTCAGTCTGGTGAGACCTTGAGCAAGCAGACCCGCTAACTTGCGCCTGGTCTCCTGAGCCACAGGAGCGTTGCGATAATAAATCCATATTGCTTTAAGATGCTAAGTCTGTGCTAATTTGTCATGCAGCAATATAAACTAATATGAAATACCACTCATGCAGTTTAAAATGATCAAACAAAAACTAATAACAAGTGTGATTTGCAATGATGCAGAGCAATGGGAACTTGTACAGTACTGATGAAAATTAAAAATTATACAAATACTTCACAGAACAATTTGGAAGTTTCTTATAAAGCTGTACATACACTCATTATATGATCCATGGTCAGGTATTGATTCAAGAGATGTGAAAATACTAGTATATGTTCACACACAAACTCATAGGTGAAAGTTTACCGTGGGCTTTATTCATAAATTCCAAAAATTGGAAGAACTTGAATGTCCTCCAACTGGTAAAAGTTTAAACAAACTGTGGCACATTCATAAGAGGAACTCTCACTCACCAATAAAAAGGAATGTACACTTGATTTAAGCAATGACGTTGTTGGATATCAAACATATGCTAACGACCCAAAAGTATACACAGTATATGGTGCCATTAATTTTAATATCAGAAAAGGCAAAATTAGAGAAAAGAGATATCAGTGGTTGTCAGGGGTGACAGTGTGCAGGAATATTTACTACAAAGGGGCATAAGTCATTTTGGAGGGTGAGAGAAGAGTTCTATATCTTAATCGGAAATTTGCTGTATGTGTATATCAAATAATGTTTTTCTGAACCAATAGAGTATATATTAGTCCCAATTTTATACTGTATGACATTTTATGCAAGCAAAAGTGAGAATGTAGTATTAACATACAGCATGCTAAATTTCTGGGTTCTTTTGACCAAATTTGATGAAGTATTAGATTAATCCATTCAAATAGCAAATTAATCACTTGGTTAATAATTGATTAGCAACTAATCTACTTTAAAACCAGACTTGTCATGCAGCATAAAACTTAAGAAGCACTGACATCCCTAGGAACACAAAAGGCCCCCTCAAGACCCTCTACCTGACAGTGCTTGGTTGTTGATTCTTCCTCCTCACTTAGTCCCAGTTTTCCTCCACACTATTACTTTTCATTAGAATTAAGCCAGTACTTTCCTTTCATCTTCGTTCCACTGATTAGTCTCTCCTCAAAATTAATTTTTTAAAATAACGCTCAAAGCTTTTGAAATATTAGGCTCTTAAAATTTAATTTTCCTCATTTTGTTTCTTATTTATACTCCGTAAATAAACATATATATTTCAAATTGAGACAGACCTTGAAACATAACATGTCTTTATATAGCTGTGATACACCCACTCAGAAGAAAACAATTCATGAACATGGGGATTAAAATACATCATAAAATTCACACTTCATACTGTGCCAGTTTAACAAAAAAATGCCACATCCCTTGCATTAATAACCATAGATGACGACTGATAGAAAAAGTTCATAAGAATGAAATTTAAAATAAGATTATAGATCAGAAAATAATTTGAGCAATAAATATATGGAAGAACCATGTCAGCACTTACTCACAGATAACCAGAATCTACAATTGATTCATTACACATTTGAGGCAATAGGCAATTAAGCCATTTTACTTTCCCCTGTCCTTCCAAAAGGACCAGAATATCCTTTTTAATATTTTTTCCTCTAGAAGCTCATTAAAACAATAGTTAAGTGATGTTCGTAGGATGAGAAAACAATTTTAATTCTAATTTTCTACAAAAGATCTCTCATCTATCACCAGTGATTTGTGGGCTACTAGACAAATAAAAAGAAACTGATATTTAGAAAACAATGTTAAAATTATATGACTCTGAAACAAAATCTCTTTGTACATTATGAAATCTGGTCATGTTACTCACAAACCAATCCTAAAAGAAGAATTTAAATATTAAAAAATAGGTGATCATTAGCATTTTTGTGTAGGTGCTATTATATGAGCTATCACATAGCAACCAAAATACTAAGATAAAGCAAATTGTATTTATTTTTTGTTTTAATTTCTCTGAATGACTTTCCAATCTAAGTCACTAAATACTATTTTGAAGAGTTCATCAATTTTCAAGGTTTTCCCAAACTTGAAGTCAGGAACCAAATTGTTTATCTCTACATACTTTATATCAGGAAAGTAAAATTCTTTCCAGAATTAAAACAAAACTTATGATCCTTTAACATCTCTCAAAAGCTTTAGCAAAGGCTGCAACACACGCACGATGCTGGCTGATATTTGTGAGTATGGACAGAACAAACATGGATGATCTCAGCTCTGGAGGAGAGAAAGACTCCATAACTGCACTAACTTAGCAGGAGCTTGGAGTCAGACAATGTAAATCCCCTAGGAATAACCTAATTTTCCTGGAAGCACACTGGATTTTCCACAGACTTGTAGGGACAGGCTAATTTTAACTGGAACATGGTGACCTCCACCCTCATTGGAGTTAAGGCACAATAAAAGGTAATTCTCCTGACTAGTGCCCAGATTGCATAGGAATAGCTAAAACGTAAAACCCTTTAATGTTTGTATAACTTAAAGTTTCTTGTGTATTTAATATTATTTAGTAATTTATCGTGTTTATAAATTCATTAGTAATATCTCTCAAATCTTAATCCTAAAAATTAGAGGATTGTTTCATTTAGAATCATACAATTTATTAGAAAAGCAGAGGAAACTAGGGGAGGTTTTTGCAGACAACATTTTGGAAGAGACCATTTGGAAGGAAACCTAGGATCAGGTGAATATTTCAGAAAGTTGATCCAGGGATATGGTTTTATGGCCTATTTCCTTCTGTCTTTCCACTTGGCCAATCTTTTGTTTAATTATTTTTAAAAATATATTTTTATTGATTTCAGAGAGGAAGAGAGAGGGTGAGAGAGACACATCAATGATGAGGGAGAATCATTGATCATCTGCCTCTTGCATGCCCCCCACTACAGATCAAGCCCATAACCCGGGCATGTGCCCTGACAGGGAATTGAACCATTACCTCCTCGTTCATAGGTTAATGCTCAACCACTGAGCTATGCTGGCTGGGCTCCAATTGGCCAATCTTATTGTGCTTCACACCCTGGGTTTCATTCATACTCAAGAATTTGCCCAACCAAAATGCTCAAAGGTGAGTCTTAGGCTTTTTTCATTCTGTTAGCCCACTGAAATGCCTCTTTCTGCCTAGTGACAACTTCTGCAAAGCCTTTTTTGATCCTTCACAATTATATATATGAAGGACTGGCATATTATTATATTTTAACTATTCAATGACTATGTGTTGAATGAATGAATGTGTGAAACTAATAAATAGCAGAATGAGTGGATATTCTTGATCTATATGCTGATTTCCAATTACAAAGTCACTCTGTTTTCTTTAGCTACCATCTTGTCAGCACTTGTGGCTGTCTCCTGCACACTAATTGTTACACAAGTAATATCAGCCTTTAAAATCCATGAAATGATCCTTATTGAAACTGACATTTTTATCCTTTGATTCCTTACCACTTTGCTATTTCACAGTGGCCAAGACTTTCAAAGCTTAGACTGAATGGTGGTTGAACCTTTCCATACACAGAGCTGGTCTGTGTCCTGAAGGCACAAATCTGGCTTCTTGTTGCAGGGCATAGTCTCCATTTAGCCTACAAAATCCCATAATCCTGACTGCAGTCAGTACCACTTATTTTAACTTATTTTATTTTTCCCTTGCTTTTATTAATCATTTAAAAAACTTTCATGGGTTGTTTATGACACATGCCTAAAAAATATTGAGACTCATCTTAATAATCTAGTAGCTAATATAGACAAACTATTTTGTTTACAAATGCATTCTAATAGCTATGCCAACTTTTAAATGATTACTGTGTGTCCATCTGTAATTTAAAACTTTACTGATATCAACTCATTTACTTATCACAACTATGTTATGTAGATTCTATTAATATTCCCACATAACAGATATGGACTGTGAAGGAGAGAGAGATTAAAAAGCTTGACTTAGGTCCTAAGACTAGTGCAGGGCAGAGTTTCAGTTTGAACTCAGAAAACCAGACTCGGAGAACCAGGGAAGCTCTTAATCACTTCCCTATTCTAAACAAACATACCAAAAATTACTTTGACTTTTCAGAGTAGTCCTCTAGGGAAGTAACACTTATTCAAATAATTCTGTATTTTCCCATAACATTAAGTGCATTTCAACTTTAGGAATTATCTACAGAAGTGGTTTATTGGTCTCAAAAGCACCATAATCTGTATACTCTACTGTAACACACATTCTCCTCGTTCCCTATACTTTCCTTCTGCTCTTCTCAGCTTGTCTTAACTCTGGTTTTTGGCCAACAACCAACAGAACTCCAGAAAGTGGGACTGGGCTGAAACATGGGGCCAGTAACCCCCCCTCCCTCCTATCCCCCACAGAGGAAGTGATGAAGGGCCACTCTGAGAGCAGAACCTGGGGATACTTAAGCAGAGTCCTTCAGGAAGCAGGCTTAGAAGGCAAAGCTGTGTTTTGCTCCTTCTCTTTCTAGTGTGATAAATTGATAAGCCAGCAGCAAAAGTCATTAAATCAATTCATCTTAAATTGAGAATCTCTGTTCTGCAGAGTCTGTTGATAGTTATAGTAGATAGGTATCTGTGGTGTTACCTGCTCAGTATTTTTATCACAGTAATAACACCTTAATTTTCTTTTAAGGAACATACTTCACCCTCATTTTTCAATTCCTATGTTGTGATGATCTGACCTCTGTAGTTTAGGGTTGCACCTGTCAGCCAGCCTTGACCTGTGAGATTCAGACCTAGAACTTTTAGGACAATTGTCGTGGAAAGACCTTGCCAGAGTAAAAAACCAACACAGTTCTCAGAGATGGAAAGAGACAGATAACTTACTTTACCATTTGAACTCCTATATCCATTGTGCCTAAAGCCAATTAACTGCTCTGGACTCTTCAGTTGAATGTGCTGATATATCAGTAAGGCAGGGTTAAATAGTTTTGGCAAACCAAAATAGTAATGACTACCAAATAATTAGTAGCAGGCCTATGCCAATCAGGTAATGTTCACTTAAACTGATTATCAATGTGACTGGCCAAACCTTAGCTAAAGCACTTTTCCTAACTATCTGCCAAACATATATCAAGCCTCCTGTGCTCACACAGGTCATTGGCCTTCCAGTCTTCAGAAGAATGTTATAAAGTGAGAAAGTTCTTATTCATTCATAACAAATATTGATTAGACACCTACTATGAGTTTGCCAATGTATTTGACAAGAGGATACATTATTGAACATAATCAAACCCATTTTCGGGCTTAATTGAGGCCACAAACTTATAGCAAGGCGAACATCAAGCACATCACTTCACAAATAAATGTAAAATCACAAATGTTCAAGGACTGCCATGCAATGATCTGATAGCCTATCCTATATATATATATATTTAAAAAAAGCCTAATATGCTAAGTGTCCGACCGTTTGTTTGACCATTCAACCAGTCACTATGACGTGCACTGACCACTGGGGGGCAGATGCTCTGACTAGTAGGGTAGCTTGCTGCTGGGGTCTGGCTGATTGGGACCGGGCAAAATGGGCCGGACATGCCCGGAGCCCTCCCACAGTCCCTCCCCGGCCCCGATTGTGCACTGTAAGGTCCTTCGGCCTAGCCTGCGCCCTCTCACAATCTGGGACCCCTCGGGGGATGTTGGAGAGCCAGTTTCGGCCTGATCCCCGCAGGCCAAGCTGAGGGACCACACCAGTGCATGAATCCATGCACCAGGCCTCTAGTAAAAATAATAAAGGCATTTGACCTTATCAGGGAGGGCAGGAACACCTACCTTTCCTGGGTAAATGACACCAGGTCCATCCCTTTTATGGCCAGACATGAGTTCTGTTGAGGCCCCTGGGCAGCCACCCACCACTGAGATCTTCATGCTCATTTGACACAACCTCCACCTCCTTCTCCTCCTCTGGAAAAGTCCACTGGCACCCTCAGGAGAAAGGACCTGAAGAATCCTTTAGCACAGCCCCAGAGAGTGATCACAGACATATCTGAGCAGGAAAATTCTGGGGTTCCAAGTGCCCAAGAGGTCATCAATTGTCATCAGTTGGGGCTCCAACAAAGCTTGTCCTCTGAGTCAGCCCAATGGACTCTGTCTACCTTGGGAGAAGTCAGTGGAAAGATGGTCACAGTGAGGGCCTCCGAAGAATAGGACCCAGAGCAGTAGCCACACTGGACCAAGTCCAAGGGAAGAAGGAGCTCTGAGAGCAAAGCCTGTAAGTGGGACAGAAGTGCAGAGGACATGGGTGGGAGCAAAGGGCAAGGAAATAGCTTGGACCAGCATTTTAGTGAGAAAACATGTTCTTCATCATTAGCAAGGTAGCCTGTACTTCAGGTTTATGCTTTCAAATGTCTTAAACGACTTGCTTATGTTTTAAAATGTCATAAATATGAATATGAACAATGCAAAATGCCACTCAATGTAGGTGGACTAAAATTTCTGCATAGTGTAATTTTCACACCAAGCTGTTGTCTCAAAATAACCAAATCACACAATTACACACGGAGAGAAATGCACAATAAATATAATAACTCCCCTCCCCTGAAAAACTTCTTGGTTTCGAAAGAAATGACATAGTCTGTATAGCCTTCAGCTACCTAATCATTTGGGGACTGGTTTTGCTGAGTGACAGTCACTGAACCTGTCCACAGCCTCTATAGTGACAGGAGCAATTTACCTGCACTTTTCTTGTTTAATTGAATAGTAATCAGTGAGTGGTAATTTAGATGCCCATATATATGGGTATATGAGAAAGTATGGCAGCATGATTTACTAAACTCTTACTTAATCATATTTAAGGCACTGGCTAAATTTCCAGGAGTCAAGGCACTTAGTTAGGCCTGCTGTTGAACTTGAAAGGATTTATAGCTCTACGGCATGTATAGGTCTATTAAAGGCACACATTAAAGCCATGGACATAGAGGTGATTCAGTATGTAAAAAGTACTTTTTTTCTAAGTACTGGGAGATGATCTCTCCACAGTATTTTCTATTTTGGCTCTGAGTGCTGCAATAGTGGCAAATTGGTTATGAAACGGTTTGCTCCTCTTAACCAATTTTATCAGTTACTGCTATTAAGAATAAACTTTTTTTTTTAATGGTTGAGAGTGCACATTCTGTAGACACTTTAAAAATAACACCTTAAAACAAGTCTTTTTGCTTTATAAACTAGAGTTTTAACCAGAGGAGAGTTTATCTGATTTCCTTTAGAAAATGTGTATATTCATCAGTCATTATCATAACATCAAGTTTAGCAAATTTTGTCATTTAAATAATTTCAGTTATAAATTCCAGTTTCCTCCTCTTATGTAAATAGCCTCAAAATTGCTTTGGAGCAGAATCTCTCCAAATATGGTCTCAGCCTAGAGGTGATTTTTTTTTTTAACGGAAAGATTTTTTTTTTTTAGTTACATTAACTCTCTAATGTAAAAATCCATGAAACCCAGTGAAAAGAGAATCTGAGAAATACTTTCACTTTGATAAATCCGAAATGTTGGAACTTTCAAGTTTAAAATTTTCCCTGGGGCACTGTAAGAAAACTGACAGGAGATAAGTTTTAAAAAGAATGTTATAACATTTAGAAGTTATAAATAAATTAAACAACATAGGTCATTGCATAAATGAGCATTAACTATTTCTATCAGGCCTGAAATTTTCATGACCCACATTTCTTCATATTATATTGTGAAGTCTATATTCATTCCCAGAGCATTTTTTTAGAGCTCATAGAGCTGTGTGGAAAAGAGGTGAAGCAAGAGAAGGTTAATGAGAGTGAGTGAGAGCCTAGGCTCACCCCACCTTTCATTCATGGGCGTTTCAGGTGAGGGGCTCCTCCTTTCAGGACTGACAGTCAGGCACCTTGCATTACTCAAAAATGAAGCCACATTCCATTAAAGTAAAACGGAGACATTTCATATATAGCAAAGGAGGCCAAACCCTTTGAGGTGTAAAATGTTATTTCTCCATCCTAAGTAAAGGTAACAGGGATGACGCAGTTTCCAGCTACCAACTCACCAAAAACGGCACTGTTTTCCATCCCTTTGATGTAGCCTATATAAAGGGTGCTTTTGCTCTGCAAACCTGTCTATGGCATTCTCCTTCAGATTCAATTCTAACTTGATTTTTGTAAAAAAATTAAATTAAGAGCTAGGTTAACAGCCAAATAACTCCAATTGCCATGTGTCCTACACTTAACTAAAACATTCCAAGGCAAGTGTGTCTTTAAGCCAGGAAAGCTATACAAATAATGATTGTATTTATTTTAATCTCTGTGTCCTTCTTTGGGGTGCAAAAGGGCTGGAACATTTGGGGTACATATTTGTTGAATGGACGATGGAATAATCATTGGCTCTTTTCAAAGACAGCAACTAATAAATCCTATGGCAAAGAACAAAGCAGAGCCAAAATATGCAAAGTGTAAATGTTCGAAGTTCCAGAATGTCAACTTACTGAAACTTAAATAAGTCATCTACTAACACTCACAGGCTGCGTCTTCCCCTCTGCTCCTGACAACTCCCAATTTCATATCATTTGCAAATTCAATTAGCCTGCTCTTTACTCCTGTCACATAGCCCATCTGACCTCCTCTGTCTTTCTGCTCCATTTCACCCTGCTATCCCCACAGATTCTCCTAGGAACAGAGGAATACATTTTGTAAGTCCAATTTATCTCTGCTTCCTATTTTCTCTGTTGTGCTCAAAGGAGAAGAATTATGAGAACATGTAGTTTTGTACATTTGGGCAACTAAACAAAATCTCTGGAACCATTCTGTCTCTCTCCTTTTTATTATCTAATGTATGCAATAATTCAATGAATTTGTACGTGATTAATAACTACACAACATTTCTATGTGTATTTATTATGTACTATTATTATCTACAAATGGCCTACCACTTATAATTGCCATGTGGGGAAATTGATGGTACATGACTGTGACATCAAATTCACATTGTGTATCTCAGTGTGCACAGCAAAAAATAAATTTGTCTTGGATACTAAGCTACCTGTGTGGTTATAGGCACAAATATTATCTTTAAATAAAAGAGTATTTATGTGCCGGCATTGACCTTTTAATTAAATGGATATGGCCAGAGTCAATCATCTATTGACAGGTATTTACATAGCAAGTAATTATAGGGTGAAGAGATTATTTTGGTTATAAAATCAGAGGGCAAGTCACACAAACTTTAGAAATAGAGTCACCAAGTAATCTGTAAGAACATGTAATTGCTATGTTTTTTAACCGGCATTTACCAAGGAAAACTAAATTCTTACGGTAAGTAATATTGTCAAGTGACTTATAATTGAGGGCGTTAGTATGGTTTTTATTTTCTTAGTGATTAGGAGTCTGAAATCTCTAATAATATTTACATTTGTACTAATATGTGAAAGAATATCAGCATAAAACTTTTTGTACAACTACTCTGCTCTATTGTTAGGAAGCTAGGGCATTTCAAAGCTGCAGTGGTGGGGCGGGGGAGGGTCATCTCAGCTCATCCTAATTTTAGCCCAAGGACAGTACTTCATACCTGTAAATGCCCTAGAAATATTTCTTGAGAATTCTATGTCCAGCATTTATAAAAGACAGCACTAAACCTATGGAGAATTATCAGAACATAATTCCTGGCAATTTGAAGTTTTGATGCATAATTTTTTAAACATATTGTATCTTTATATAAAGTTGTCTGGATCCAGAGATTGGATCAAATCTCAGAAGAGAACAATACTCTTCTTCCATCTACTCCCTCCCTTTCTAAACTCACCTAAATAGTTACAAATTATTATTCAGTTGTCCTAGTCTCTAAATTCAGAACTTCTTATGCTTATTACGAAGGTACAAAATAGGACCTATTGCTACAGATATAATGATTTTAAAATTGTTCTGAATACACATTTGCTGAACTTATCTACTCAAGTTACCACTCAGTTATTTATGTAATAATGAATGGCTGTTTCCAATGTCCTATTGTTAATTCAGAGTTTCAGTGGACTATGACTTCAGGCTACTGTAGGTCCACAATACAGATGGTTTGTCAAATGAAGACAAATGCTCCAAATTAACTTCTGCTCAGGCATAATAGTTTATATGTCTTTTTGTCTTAGATATTGTTGGAATTTGAGGGAAAGTGTCAACAGATTTTGGGGATTTCTCAAATGAGAAAGTCCTACCCAACTCTATGAGTACAATGAACCAGGAGACTGAGAAGATGAGAAGAGTACAAATGGAAAAGGACAGGAACATTCAAACTCAAAACATGCCTTTTTAAGATATCACTAAATGATTGTTAAAGGGGGTGCATATACACTTGTTTAAATAATGCTTTTACCTGCATTTGCAGAGGTAGAAGAGTAGTCTTTAGTTAACATAAGTAAAACAAATTCAAATAATTTTATCTCAACACAGCAGCATTGGTCAATGAGAAATCTAAGTAAAAAACTTACTATAATCAGATTTCCTAAGTCTATTGGCATTTCCAAGAACTAAATAACAGCAACCACAAGAGATGGAGCAAATGATTTTGAGTACTTGCTATGTGCCGGGCAACCTTGAGTACTTCATACCTCTTAACTCATTAACCTTTTTATATAAATGGGGAAACTAAAGCCCTGAGATTAAAATTTTCAATTCTGGGGTCTTTTATCCTTACGCGATTCTTCTGGATGTTTCTGCTTCTAACATTTCCAACTTCACGAAGACCAATGGCTTTGGCCCTAGCTCTATTTTTTTTCTTTTTTCATTATGCTTACTCTAGGAAGCCAATTTGCAGAAAATAAAGTTTGGTATTAATCTGGCTTCATACACTGAGGAAAGGCTGAGAGAAAGTATGCATTTAACGATAAAATATATACACACACAATACATTGTTAAAAGTTAAGTGCCCTCCCTTTTTTCCATCTTCTTTGCTTAAACACCCCTCATAAAAACGGTATTTCTTGGCAAGAGAAACCATTTTTCCTTTATGTCAGAGTCACTGTTAAGTTCACATTTGTGTTTGCAAGTTCTGTTTCCAACTTTCCACTCCAGCTCTGTCCCCCACAGCAAGACGAAAATCACGGAATTTGCATATTGTGCTTGTGAAGTAGAGTAGCTGTCTCAGAGAGAAGCACCGAAGGGTTAGAAATCATGAATATACACACACGTTGTCACAGAATCCTAATCCAACATATTTGCCCTCTACTTTTATATATTTCTCTGCTTTCAATTAAGACGCCTTATTAAATAGCATTCAAACATGTGAAAGCAAAGACAGAGCCTGACAGAATTTCAACAGGTTCTGTGCATTCATACTGTATGTCACCTCTTAATTAGCAACCAAAATGCAACGAACAGATTGTACAGTTTACCATCCTAGCCCAGCTCCTACACTTGCTATTTGTGCGTACACAGCATATTTAAAGAGACCCCCATCCAGTGGGATTTTCATACTTGCTCCAACCGTGGAACAGAACCACCATCAACTAAATGCCACTTCGTGGATGCCTTAGCCTGCAGCAGCAGCTGGCATTACCAAGCAGTTGAAAGGACATTTTAATCTCCTATTTAATGCATTTTTTTCCACCTGGGATAAGAAGCCAAAATTGCTGTTAGCAAAAAATGCCTTAGTCATTAACTGAAAGTGCCTTTTTTAAAAAGTGTTCCATTACTCCCCTACTGGGAAATTTCAGACTTTATTAGCATTTTTTGAATTTGTATTAGTAGTACCTGAGTGGTAAAATGCTAACGGATGAACACTTAGCTATTTTCCACAGATTTCACTTTGGGGCTCTGCTTGTATAGGAGCAAAAAAAAAGAGAGAGAGAGAGACAGAGAAAGGGGTCAATATATCACATGCTCATCTAGCTCTCCAGGATTAAAGTCCATATGCAGAGGAATCATCTTAATTTTCTATTATTCTATCCCTGCAGAGGCTCAAAAGAATGAATTGAAGGACTCCTTTTTACATAAGGGCAACTAAGAGAATATTAAATGTGCTTTGAATACAAGTCTGTGTATTTAAATAACATGCATGCTGGGCTGGTATTGCCTCGTCTTGGTGGTCAGACAGCATTGAATTCAGGCTGAAAGAAAATACAGACCCCCCCATCCAAACACTTGCTGATAGTTAAAGGATGGATTTGTCACTTCAGAACAAGAGACCTAAGTTTGAAATATAAGAGCCATTCAAGCCATGACTTGAATCAAACATAATTCAGATTGAGATTTGATCACATTTTTTTATTATTTTATTTGTATCTGTTAAACAGCCACCTAAATTTTAGAAATCTTCTAAAATATCAAGTAAGCTTGATATGGTTGTGGTTTGCTTTGGTTTATTTTCTGTAAGGACTGCACTCATTAGTTATGGGCTAATATAAATAAATATAGAAATGTAATATAGCCACTTGGGTCCCAGATTGAAAATATATTGAAATCTACTAAAATCCTCGATTCTAGTAAAAACTGAAGAGGAAAAATAAGAGGTCAAAACACTTTTGAAAATAATGTATCCCATATTTATTTCATGCTTTATTATCATATTTAACCAACTGAAAAATATAGTATCATCTTCTATAACTTCCCAGAGACCCTCTATCTGCCTGAAGTTTTACTTCTGCTCTTTCCTGGTTTGGTAATTGAGTAAGCAAACATCTTTTGATATGCAGAAACTATGGTTTCCTTAAGGTATAAATGAAAATGCAGTCCTTTTCTAATAAATGGTGAGGCAGCAGGGATAAAAATAGACTATTGGATTTAACAGGGATTAAGGCTAACAAGGCACAAGTCCCCAAGGATGTGTTTTCTAGTGAAGTATGAGACAGTAGGGCACTAGGCCTGACTTAGAGACTATATAGGACATATAATGAGAAGATAAATGATTAGGCATTTTCTAAAATTGCTGCACAGAAATCAAAATTAAAATAACATTAAAAGTCACAAAATAGTAGCCTTTCAGTGGGTCAACATAAATATTCCATACCAATTAGCTATATCTTTATTGCATCCCTGACTCTAAGTAGCTTAGATGTGGTGAACAAAACTTCAAATGCCCAGTTTGGCTGGCTGATTAGAACAGTTAGATATGTATACAGATAGACAGATAGATAATAGAAAGAAAGATAGATAGATAGATAGATAGATAGATAGATAGATAGATGATAGATAGATGTTCAGATTCCATTGAGGTGTTAATCTTCCCAAAGCAGTCTCCTGAGTGATTCATCAGCAAATTGGACTGCATCTGTTATGCAATATGGCTTCATTGTGCATTATTCAAAATTTTAATAGATATTAAGAGTATGAAATTATGACTTCTCTTTTATAATCTAATTAGAAAGCCTCTATAGTAACAAGACCACAAAAACATGGCCTTTGGAGTGGAAGTCAATAGAATACTTTGTATACACTCCAAAGGTCCCCCAAATTCTATACTCAACTATCTGGATGTTTTCCAAGTTTTTAATTGATTAATTCCTTTTACAAAAAGCACATCATTTTGAGGTACCCTCTTACTATTTTTTAAAAAAACCTTTATAATTTTATGCATATACTAGTGGCCCAGCGCGTGAAATCACGTGCAGTAGGCCGCCCGCTGCTTCCTCAGGCTCTGGCGGGAGCTGCAGCGCACCTGTGGGAGCCGGTGGGAGCGTGGGAGGGAGGCGTGAGGGAGCCGCACCACTTCTGTGTGAGGCAGGAGGGAGCCATGCCACTTCCATAGGAGGCGGGAGTGAGCTGCCGCCGCCCACAGAAGCCGGGAGGGAGCCGGCGCCACCGCCCATAGGAGCTGGGGGAGGGAGGGGGGACTGAAAGGTGCTCCATGCATCTCCTGGTGATCGGTTGCGCACGCAGCCCCGCCCACCCGCACATGCCGGCTGCGCACACAGCCTCCTGCTGATCAGTCGTTACGCGTGAGGGCATGATGACAATTTGCATATTAGCCTTTTATTATATAGAATAGAATGTGACAAGAATATTATTTGAAAAATATTTTTAAAAAATGTATAAAGAACTCGCAACTTAACAAAAGGAAGACAAAACAATACAATTAAAAAATGGGCAAATGATCTAAATAGGTACTTCTTCAAAGAGGACACACATATGGTCAAGAGACACATGAAAAACAATGCTCAATATCTGTCACTAATGATCAGAGAGATTCAAATTTAAATGACAGTGAGGTATCACCTCACACCTGTCAGAATGACTACCATCAACAAATCAACAAATGACAAGTGCTGGCAAGGATGTGGGGAAAAGGGAACCCTAGTACACTGCTGGTGTGAGTGCAGACTGGTGCAGCCACTATGGAAAACAGTATAGAGAAGTGGTCGGCAAACTCATTAGTCAACAGAGCCAAATATCAACAGTACAACGATTGAAATTTCTTTTGACAGCCAAATTTTTTAAACTTAAACTTCTTCTAATGCCACTTCTTCAAAATAGACTCGCCCAGGCCGTGGTATTTTGTGGAAGAGCCACACTCAAGGGGCCAAAGAGCCGCATGTGGCTCGTGAGCCACATTTTGCCAACCACTGGTATAGAGTTTCCTCAGAAAATAAAAAATGGAACTGCCATTTGGCCCAGTGATCCCACTTCTAGGAATATACCCTAAGAATCTTGAAACTCCAATAAGAAAGAATATATGTCCACCTATATTCATAGCAGTGCTATTTACAATAGCTAAGATTTGGAAACAGCCCAAGTGTCCATCAGGAGGTGAATTGATCAAAAAGCTGTGGTACATTTACATCATGAAATAATATGCAGTTGTAAAAAAGAAGGATCTCTTACCTTTTGAGACAGCATGGAGGGGCCTGAAGAGTATTATGCTAAGCAAAATAAGACAGTCAGAGAAAGATAACTATCACATGATCTCATTCATATGTGGAATCTAATGAACAAAAATAAACTGCTGCACAAAATAGACTCAGAGACATAGAATCATGGAAAAGACTGTTAAATCTCAGAGGGAATGCAGGAGTATGTGGGTGGGTGGGTGGGAAGAGATTAACCAAAGAATTTGTAAGCATATATGCATAACCCATGGACATAGACAATAGTGTGGTGAAGGTCAGGGGTGGGGGCTAGAAGGGGACAATGAGGAGAAAAAGGGCACATCTGTAATACTTTCAACAATATAGATTTAAAAAATAAAAATAAAAACATTTTCACAAGCATACACATAAGAGAGCACTGAGGAAAAAGAATCTCTATAATTGAAAGGCAATGGCTAGAGCTATCCAAATGGAAGAAGATAATTTAATCTTTGAAACAGTTTCTTAACAAGCCCTACAGGGTAAGTAATGTCATTGTTGAAAATAAAATACCTCTTGTCTGAAATGCCTAAAAAAATAAAAAATAACAAAATAGAGAAATATCAAAATGATCCACACAGTGGCTATGTAGAAATTAGCACCTATAATCTGAATTATAGAAAGCAAAACATTTCTAGTGGCTAAAATGGCAAAGTATAAAATTGTTGTGCAGCAGAATTTAAAATGGCATAGACATGTTTATTCAATGTAGTATGAATGTCATCATACATACTCACTAGATGCTAGTTGTTGTGCTAAAACTTTTCCAAAATTAATTCATTTAACCTTATAAAACCTTATATACTATAACAACCAATAAATTATTATTCCTGTGTTACAGATAGGAAATCTGATGCTTTTCTAGTCAACTTGCATACAGGCATACAACCAGTAACTAGTGGAGCTCTTGATCCAACTAAGTCTGAACCTAAACACATGGCATCTAAGATCTTCCCTGTGACGTTATGCTTCTTCAATACATTTGGCCAAGTCACTGCCCAGCTTCTCTAAGATAAACTTATTAGAAATAAGTCTAAAATAAAATTTTTACTGGAAGTATTTCATTTGAGCATTAAGATAATTTCTCTACTCTCTCTCTCTTTTTTAAATATTTTTAAGGGAGAGGGAGAGAGAGAGAACCATCCATGTGAGAGAGAAACATCAATAGGTTGCCTCCCATACACCTTGAACAGGAATCAAATCAGTAAACTGGGCATGTGCCCTGACTGGGAATCTAACAGGCAACCTTTCTGTGCATCGGAGGATGTTCAATCACTGGGCCACATGGAGGATGTTCAATCACTGGGCCACATGGAGGATGTTCAATCTCTGGGCCACACTGGCCAGGGCACTTCTCTCTCTCTCAGTTTTTTTTGTTGTTTTTTTGTTTTTGTTTTCTGGAAAAAGAATTGGTTTTTCTCATATTAGCCTTTCAGCAGTCTTACCTTTAGACAAATCAGATCTTATTTTCCCCAAATGAACACACAAATTTTGGTAACAGTAATAATAAGTATACCAATATTAGCAGATTTCCGGTTAAATTTTATTGTCTTGATTGTTCTAATATTTTAAAAAATTGAACATTTTATTATTTAATAATTATTACAACTGGAGATGATTAATTTAAATATGAATAACTGGATTAAACTTTTCATGTAAGTTTATTTAGTTTTATTTATTTAAAAATTCGGGTTTGGGAGAAAATAGCTATTGTTGGTCAAATTTCCATATATTCAAAAAAGATTAAAAGGAAAATAAAATTCTCAATCAAAATCTAATATAAATGGTAATAAACTATATTAATAACTACATTTTAGCACAAGAAATAAGGGTTTCTCTAAATATAAGGACTTCAATAATTTTAAGGAGCAAAGACATACTTTGTTTTTCTTTCACCCAGACTACAAAGTTGTTAAATTATATGCAAAGCTATTCCTTCTCATTTTCTTTATACGTTTACCACAGCAAAAAGTGTTTTTATTCAGCATTCTAAATACTGCTTTCAAGGCAATAGTACGATTTGGTAGTCCTTCTCACTAGAGATTGCTTTGTTTTTTAAGAAATCCCCATTAATGTTCAGGTCACAGAATTAAAAGGGATGGGAAATAGCCCAGCAAAATGAAGGGTTCAAAACAATGCCCCTGTTCAGCACTGGCAGAACCCATTCCCACTTCCCAAGATGACAGAGTATTTTGCAGGTAGAATAGGGAAGGACAAGTCCTGGCTGTCCTGCTTCTTGACAGAGGAAATAAATCACCCTACACACTGGAGGATACCTTTCCAGACTGCACGCTGGGAACTTCATTACACAAGCTGTGCCACACATTACTATGCATATTGCTGCTGATTGGACATAGAGGCATATCCACAGCCTATTTTTGTCATTGTTTTATGGGGGAGGTATCCATTTTTCCTCCGTAGGTAGATACGGGCTTGAAAATGACATGAAGACAATTCTGTCATGTGCCCAAAAGATCTTGATCTTCAGCAAAATATGCTCTTAAGTAATGATTTGTCTAACTTACCCTAACCTTATCTCTTGGTGCATAAACATGATCATATTATGGGTTCATATTCAAACAATCTTATTTTGATTGTGATTGCTATCAAACATAAGTCTTATTGCCCCTGGTCTTGGCCTCTTTAAGAGGACAAGTGTTCACAGAAGAAACTGCAGTGCTTTGTTCTTTTTTAATGGGTAATCTTTTGGGTTCATTCATAAAAAATAAACTGCATTTACTCAGTTTTGCTCAGATGCCATGAATGTAGTTTAATCCAATTTGGACTAGTTGTGATAATGAAAAAAATTGCAGAAGAAGACATAATCTTCAGGCTGGAAGCACAGTGTCATTTTCACAGTCAACAACATAAAATTAATGAACCAAGGGAGAGAAAATTAATGAACATAACTATTAGCAAGTTTCCTGTAGTTTGAGAACACTAATGTAATTTTAGTTGTAGATTCCTCATAATTTAGCCTCTTCTTGAGGAATTTTCTGTGGAGAAATGCATCTGCCACTTCTGCTTTGGTTGAATAATATTGTCCACAGAAAAAAATACATGCAACATTCTTGTTGCTATGTATGACACCTTAAACATTCTAAAAGTAGAGGGATACAGATATTTTCCTGAATCTTATGCCAAATCAATTTTCTGAAAATAAAATAAAACTATAGTCTCAAATCACCAATAAAAAAACAATAAACAACTAACTAACAAGGGCTTGATATACCAATATCTTGCTCATAAAATATTGCTTGTGGGTAAAAGTCATAAATAATTTAGATTCTACATTCCTTTGCTACCAGCTAATATGCCATTTTAGGCTGTGTTTATGATAGTTGAGAGAGATGGTTGCTGTTAAACAGTTTCCACTTTGATTAACATCATTACATCTCTCATCAAAGAAATGCTTCCAAAAGTCTGTGAGAATTCAAAGATGAGCTTCTGAGTGGCAGATGTCTAGTAATGCATTCATACAATCAAATTATTCCTATCAGACTTAATTTTTGAGTTATAAATATTTGTAATTTACTGAATATTGACATTTTCTGTTGATTGGCATTTGGAATCTGTCTTACTAGCTTTGGTCTGCTTTTTGTATGTAACCCTTCTCTTTAATCCCTATAAATAAGAAAAAAATATGCATCAAATAGCTAAAAAGGGAGAATAGAGTTATACTAATTCTTTTTTTAAATATATATATTTTTTTATTACAGAGAGAAAGGGAAAGGGAGAGAGCGATGAAAACATCAATGAGAAGAGAGAATCATTGATCAGCTGCCTTCTGCATGCCCCCTACTGGGGATCAAGTCTGCAACCTGGGCATGTGCCCTGACCAGGAATTGAACCCTGACCTCCCGTTTCAGAGTTTGACACTCAACAACTGAGCCACACCATCCGAGCTCACTAATTCTTTTCTACTACAATCTTAAGTTCAATTCTTCAAAATGAGATGTTCTCTTTTATCTTTTAGGAAATCAAATTGTATTTTTTATTTATTAATAAGTCCACTGGTTTTTGTAATGTTCTTTATACTTTAAAATAGCAATTATACATTCTAGTCCCCTGCTTACCTTAATTAATGTCTAGTTTGTTAATGAAAGGCATCCCTTCAGCTTTACTCTAGGGCAAGGAACAAACTACCTACAAACTACTGGTGATGGATCAGCCTGGGGACTAATCATTAAGTGTATCTTGGCAGAATGTAAGATTAACTTTCCTTAGATTATTTAAATAAAAATCAGGTTTTTCCCTCTGTCTCTCTTTTAGTTTAAGCTCTAAAGTTCCCTTATATGCAGTCAAGAAATCATGTAGTGGAGAGTAAGGATGTAAGAGAAGGGTTCATCTCCAAGCTACTTTGGTACTAAGAAGAGCTAACATCTTCAGTGTGCCAGGCAATGTTCTAAGTGCTTTGAATATATCAAAGCCTTGAATCCTTCCATATTTTTGAAACAAATACTATTATTCTTTGCATTATACACTTGTGAAAACTCTGAAGTACTAAGTATTGTTAATCTAGAAAGTGGTCGAGCTGAGCTTCAAATCAGACACTATGATTACAAAACCCACGCTTTTCTACTGTCTCTTAGATTTTGTTCTGTTAAATAGCAGCACCTTACCTTCAAACATACAAGGCTTGCCTTAGCTGATTTGGCTCAGTGATTAGAGCATTCAAATCACAGATCAAAGGATTGTGGGCTCGATTCCCTATCAAGGGTACTACCTGGGTTGCAGGTTCTCCCCGGCCTGGAGTCAACTAATCAATGTGTCTCTCTCACATCGGTGTTTTTCTCTCCCTCTCCTCCCTCCCATCCACTCACTAAAAAAATATCCTCAGGTGAGGACTAAAAACAAATGAAAAGAAAAAGGTTAAGTACTTATAAAATTCAAGCTTAAGGAATAGGAAACTGTTGTGTAAGGTAAAGTAACATTTTATTGTGAATTATTCATTTGTTCAATTCAGCAAAATGCCATTCATAAGTTAAATAGTTGTCTACAGCCCTTTTTTTTAAGTTGTCCATTGTTTAATCCACCAAAACAGGTCATTGCCATGTTATTATGTTGTGGTAGCTAGTAGAGATAAGGACTAATGGCTTTGGGATCACAGTCTAACTTTAATCAGGGTAGAATTCTTTGATTGAAAATGTGCGTTTGTTTGCATCAGCTTTATTTACTTTTTATCTCAGGAGAAATTCTTTGATGTTAAGATATTCAAAGTTAAGATATGAGACAGATGAAAGTCTGAAAAGATTACAGGAGAAAGAGGATAGTTTCCTGGAACTGAAAACATACAGACAACACTTTCTGCAGGATGAAATAGGAAAAGAGCCCATCTCTTACCTCTCACAACTGTTCTTCCAGGTGCTTCCACTGGTAGGAGCGGGCCATTTGAGGGTTTCAATAGGCAAAAACTTACCACTCAGGAGACAGACACACTTGAAAATTAATGGATTTCTGGAGATGTTGAATGACTCCTGTCTCCCCTTTTGGCAAGCTCAGCACAGAGCATAAAGGCCTGGGAGGAAAACAATTGAATTATCAAAACTCATTTCTCAAAGCTGTAGATCAAGATTATAGGTTGGTAAGGCCATGAAAATTAGTTACTTTATTTAGCGATTGCTACTAATTACCACCCAAACTTTATACATCACAAGAATGAAAATATTTTTATTTTAAAATTTGTTTAGGGCAAATATTTCATGGTAATTAAACTGCTAATTTCAAAGTGCAAAAATGGAAAAATGTGATGGTTTTAACCAATTACCTGATAAATTCTATTAATTTTGATCATTTATTTATATGATTATATTAGTCAATTAGCCAGTTATTAATCTAATGGCTTGACAATAAAGATGTTTTTTATAGTCTCTCAGCAAACTCAAATGAAAAATACCTATGTACTGGAATTATTCTGAATATGCATCCTTTTCATAAAGCACTATTTAATCCAAAATAAATAACTGAGATTTTAAATTGACCTTTCATAAATGGTGATGACTCATCCTTATACACAATCATTCCATGAGTTAGATCAATGATTTCAAGCACCCTTGTAATATTATTGGAAGGATATAGCAAAAATAAACAATATTCAATAGTTTCCCCTTTTTAATAAGTAGGTTTTTTGTGTGTTTTCCAAGCCCTGTTTGCTCAGATTATTCATAAGAGAAGAATGAAAGTATTTGGGGGAAAAGCATTTTGCCACGGTTTGCAATGCAGATGGAAATGTAGAGTAGCAATGCCAGCAAATCTCCCATTTGTTACATTGGCTAACTTGAAAAGTTGCATTTAGGTGGTTTACAATTAGTCTAAGTCATCCTATTTGCATCATCAACAAATAATGACCTTTCTTTCAATGGAATTGTTCTTACTTAAGCATCTTACATAACTGAAAGACAATGATAAATGCAATTTTATCAATGTCAGCCCTTCCTATGACTAGTAATGATTTATTTTCTTTGTGCAAACTTATCAAAATAATGGTATATAAGATTTTGATGCTTCTTTATTTTTAATGGAGGCTTAATATATATATTTCTTGAATTGGTATTTTCCCTCAACATAATTAATTTTGTGGACATTTGCTACCACAGCTTGCTGCTTTAGACAGAGTTGTTGAGGTTGTTATGACTCATTGTACAAATGAACAGGAGGTGGCTCAACCTTTCATGAGAGATGCTAGAGACTGTTATTACAAACAACTTAAGCTCACAAATAGATAAACCAAATTTCTAACTTTTAAAAGGTAGAAAGTCCTCTTATTTCTTCAGAGGAAGAATTATGGGGCAATATTACATGAGTTGTATTTAATTTTGGCTTGGCAGGCTCTGCCCATGAAATTTCTATTTAGCCTATCAAAGATAAATACTATTTGCAGCCTCCTATCTTGTAAAAAGTTTATTCTTTTATTTTCATATTCTTACCATATCAAAAGAGTGGCCTAAAATCATTCTCTACTTGCAGTAAAAACAGAACTATCAGCTTACATTAGTGATGAAGCTAAAATTATTTGAATTACAACCCATATATAAAGATGGACTAGTAGGTTTTTCTTTTAGGGACTGATGTCCAGTCAATATTAAAGATACTATAGCAACTAGTCCAAATTGATCATCTCATTGCATAAAGCCACTTTTTCTTTTAAATGAATATTTTAGGTATAATTTGCTTTTATATATCAACAAAATATTACCTTTCCAAAAAGACTTATAGAAATCATTATAGATACTGTTATTTGTTCCAAAGGTGGAAGATAAACTATATCACCCTATTTATTTTATACTGATTTCAAGATACCTATAACACCTTTCTGGAAAATATACTACACACTGACAAGAAAAAAGACACAAACACCCATGTTAAAGGGAATAAAAAATGCTAACTAGAATATATTTGAATAAGGCAAAACTTCTCTCTTCAAACCATACATAATTAATCAGCTTTATTACCCTCAAAACACAAAGGAGTAACATTCCTGAGCCCCAAAGAAGAACATCTGCTTTGCACCCCACTCCTATTGGGCTTGTTTATCTGGGCTCCATACTGCTTAAATATTAAGATAGATTTCAGGGGTTTCATAGCAACTCTAATGAAATGCAGAAGATAATCAAGATGACACCTTGGGGAAAACTGAGATAAAGTGCTCTATGGCCTTGCTTGACCATGTCTGACACTTTTGTCTTCTGCATTCCAATTGGTTGCGTTAGCCCTGCAGGGTGCATGTGTGCGTGCGTGTGTGCGTGTGCGTGTGCGTGTGTGTGTGTGTGTGTGTGTGTGTGTGTGTGTGTCTCATGCACATGTCCAAGTACTCTAGCATATATTAAATAAAGGACAAGTGGAGAAAGATAACTTCATTTGTGGTGACTACAGCATACAGGCTTATCAGTTTATGAAACTAAAGTAATGTTTCATAGGTCCTTGATATTGGAATTTTCCACACATATGTATCCTTTCACACAGCATCAAATGTTAGTGCATCAGAGTAAGCTTGTAGGTTTGGCTTTGGTGTAAGGAAAATGCAAGGGTTGAATATTTTGGCAAGAGTAAGGCAAATCCTCCCCTTCACTTTCTCTTCAAAAATATTCCTTAGAGCCTCCTTTTATGGCTGAAGGTTTGCTCAACATTTTGCAATTAATGATTTGGCAGTGCTAGTTTGGATGTAGAGGGATTATTTGTTAGCCAAGAGGTAGGCTGAAGCACAGACTTCAGAGATTTGTAGATTTCAGGAAAATAGATTCTTCACCTGGGCTCCTTTATTTTCTATTCTCCAAGTTTTTTTGTGCCCCACCCCTGCTTTGGATGGCTTTGACAGGTACAGAGCTAAAAGCAGACAAAAGGTAGATAAATGAAAACATTTTGACAATTAATTTGAAGAGTTCTCTGATCTGGGAAAGAGTCTAAATGATTTCCAGAAGAGAACAGAGATTCAAGGCCAAGTTCTTTAGCTAAAGAAGATTTAGGCCAAAAGACTGAAAAAAAGAAGATTATTTACCCGATGTAGATAATCAAGTAAGGCTAATTCATCCCCTTGGCCATATTAGTGTTAGTGATAAGTTGCTTATTAGTCAATGTGACAAAGATAGGATTGACGGTGGCACAGGTAGGAATAAATGAGTTAGCCAGGCCATTATTGAGTAAACAGCTTGGGCTCAGTGTTGGGGGGCTCCACCCTCATTCAGAATGGAGTCAGAGGTACAGGACATGGACCTTTTGCTTCCTGTGCATAATCTCTGACCAATTCAGCCTTATTTTGCCCCATTTGGATAATGTAGTATTTTGGACCTCTTTATTCATGTGTCTCTCTTATAAGGTCTCTCTTGCAAGGGCTCAGAGACACTAGGGTCCTGAAGTCTCCTATGTCCTTTTACTGTTGAGTTGTGTCAGAGGACTAGCCATGGGCATGAGTTTCTGTAGTGGGCACCATTCTTCCTTCTGTAGTTCATGAGAGAAGTTAAGAGCCTATCCCAGATGTAGGAGAGACAATGGCTGCACTTGTTGCTTTCATTGTTATTACAGTGGCTTCTCTTGTTATTACCATGAAACCAGAAGAAAAAAATGTTGGCTCTTATCCCAACATTTTTCAGTGCCAGTCCTTGAAATTGGCTTGATCAGAGGGAATCTTTTTTTAGTGTCACCACTGTGACACACAGTGTCTGTCCACTCTGACTCCCTTTCTCACTCTTTCATTCCCTTAGACCAGTGGTCGGCAAACTGCGGCTCGCGAGTCACATGCGGCTCTTTGGCCCCTTCAGTTTTTAGCAAAGGCCAGCTTAGGAGTACCCTAATTAAGTTAATAACAATGTACCTACCTATATAGTTTAAGTTTAAAAAATTTGGCTCTCCAAAGAAATTTCAATCGTTGTACTGTTGATATTTGGCTCTGTTGACTAATGAGTTTGCCGACCACTGCTAGACTTTCTACCATTTTTTATGTTAAGAGGGTTTGTGTTGTAAGTGCCTGTGGGTTTGCTTCCTATATACCAATAAAAATTTTCTGGTTTTTTTTAAATTTATTGGAATATTGAGGAACATTGCACTGAGCTAAAGGGCTTACTATTTCTGTCCTCCCAATAGCTTCCCTGGTCAAACTTGTCCATGTTTCCCGTGGGGATGGAGAGAGGCAATTAATCAAATGTTGGTATACAAAATACCATTCTATGTTGGACATAGGGGTTCCAAGTCTGAATCCAGCCTTAAAACTTCTGCAGATTATTCAGTAAACATATGATCTTCTCATTATCTAATTCTACTACCAAGTAGAGCACTGCCCACCACTCAGGAAAATTCCAGGCCAAATTCAGTTCCCATTGACTATTAGAAAAATATTATATGCCTATTTCTATCGTTGCCTTTGAATGTTGCATTGTAACTGTCCTCTATCTGTTATTCCTCTTTGACCTACTTGAAAACAGGAAGTGAGCCTTGGTTTTTATACCTTTGTATCTGTATGCACAGACTTCATTAATTGAAAAGTTGGAGGCAAAGGGTAACTATTGACCCCAATGCATTATTCTGCCTTTAATGAAAAATAACTCCTAATTAATGACTTAAAACATCCTAATAAAGCCTTAATTGACTCTTTCTTTTTACAAAAAAGTTGGACCCCTATATTCGAGTATCCTTTATTTTCTCTTCCTACATAATTAATAGAAAAAATAACAACAATTATAGATAAATTTTTCATCACTTGTTATATCTCAGGAAGTTTTCTAAGTGTTTTACACATATACATTTCTTTAAGTCACACATCAATTTCATGGAGCAGATTCATATATTTCTATTTTATATAATAACTTAGATTTGCAAGATGCCCTACATTTACAGTTTTGGTCTTTTTTAACCAATACAGTAGCCTTAAAGTTCCCCTCACCTTAACCAAACCTTACTTGCCTGAATACAGACCTTTGACCTCCATTTCCTTAGAAAACTTGTGAATTCTTTCTGTCCCCCTGAAATATAACTCTTCTCTCAGTTTCTTGCCAGTTTTACAACCTAAGAGTTTCTCTCTCAAGAACCTGGGAGCCATCCTTTTGAAATGTAATCTCCTCCTCTCTGGGATGGAGAGGGGTCTACCTTCATAAGCAAGAATTAGTAATCAGATGGCCTCATCACATTGAACAATCTCCTCCTCAAATCCTCCAGTAGTTTTTGCACTAGCTCTCCTCAGCGTTTAAAAACTCTCCTAAGACTCAACTAAGCCTGAAATAAGCTTTACATTGCATAAAAAAACCAATGTATACTCCAGCTGGATGGCCCAGTTGGTTGAATGTCATCCCATACACCAAAAAGGTTACAGGTCTGGTTCCCTGTCAGGGCACATACCTAGGTTTGGGGTTCAATCCCTGGTCAAGGTGCATACAGGAGGCAATGGATCAATGTTTGTCTTGCACATTGATGTTTCTCTCTCTCCCTTCCTCTCTCTAAAAATCAATGGGAAATGTCCTCAGGTGAGGATTGAAAAAAAAAAAATCCAAGGTATAGATGGCATTTATTTTACTCTTTCAGAATAATTTTTTAAAAATATGTTTTTATTGATGTTAGAGATAGAGGAAGTGAGAAGGAAAAGAAGAGAGAGAGAAACATGATCAGTTGCCTCCAACAAACCCCAGAACAGAGTTGGACTGGGAATAGAACCCAAAACCTGAGTATGTGCCCTGACCCAGAATCTAACGGGCAACTTTTTGATACACAAGGTGATGATCCAATCAACCGAGCCACACTGCCAGAGCCAGAATAATTTTTTAGAATAAAATCTTTAAAAGATTCATGGAGAAAGGAGATAAATAGGAGTTTACCTGATGTTCAATAAGTGGGAGAGGGATGGGTGAAGCCTTGTGAGGGGCAGACATGCTCTGTACTCTTTTCTCACATGATGGAGGCATCCTGCAAACATCTTGCATTCCTAAGAGAATTCCTGGTATTCATGACATTGTTAATAATAATAATAGATTTAAGAAACCAAAGATTCCCCTGCTTCTCCCACATGAGAACAAAGCAGTCCTAATTATCTAGCACGAGGAAGTCGGTGCCAGTGTGGATTTATGTTCCCTTCCAAACTAGAATATAGCATCACAATTGATTTTCTTTTTTTCCAATTCTAATTTTTCAGACCTATTAAAATGACTCTAAACCAAACTGCTTCGAAAGAAATAATATTGGCTTTCTCCCATTATTCCTTTCTTTTCTCCCTCGTCTCCTTCCTACTAAATCAAATTAATCTGCTTTAAAAATAGAAAAGATAAGTGATTATATAATCTTCTAAGGGAGGCAGGAAGCTGTGGGACAGAAGGCACAAATGAAATGCTCACACATAGGGCATATTTAGACAATGCGGCCTTCGGTGGCCTGGTACTGTGGGGATCAGCCAGTAGAGTGGGGAGAGCCTCCCTGTCTGGGACCCTTCGTGATGTAAAGTGCCTTCTGGGGGAAAGGAAATGCTTCCACAAGCCCAGAGAAAATGTTAAGATGCCACTCGGAGCTCATGTCGCTCAGAATTACAGCCTGGAGGCAGTGAGGAGCCCCTGCGACTTAATCCTGACACAGGAGAGGAAGGGGGACTTTTTATCAGCTCAGCTGGCACTGTCATTGTAGCTTTAAAAACCTGATTTTGAGTCTTGCTTGTAATTTATATGGAACACACACATGAGAGAGAGAGAGAGAGAGAGAGAGAGAGAGAGAGAGAGAGAGAGAGAAATTTAATCATTCCAGGTAAATAGTGGAGCTTCACTGTAACAGAAGCAGGAGCTCCTCAGCCCCTAACTCCATTCCCTAAAATCCTGCCCATCCCCCAAAAAGAAAAGTCATTGTCCAAAGAAGTCAGCTGAGGTGGAAGGATGATATTCAGGGTGAAGAGAGTTATTTTAAGAAGCCACAGGCATTTGCATTTCTAAACTATTAGGAGATAAAACTAAGGGAGATTTTAAAATGCATATACATATATACATGTTTTAAATCTAATTTGGGGTCACAGCTGTAATTGCAAACGCTTTGAACTGTGTGTCATGCTGGAATAATGTCGTGTTAGTGAATGTAAAGCATTCAGCATTACTTTACGCCTCATTGCACCCTAAGTGTGATGCTATTTCAATACAACACCTACCACTTTTAGGTCTTTATGCTTAAGTATGTCTTGCTGGATGAAATCAAGCTACAAATTGGATGAAATTGGGTCCTTCCAGTTGATTCTACTGCTAGAAGTTCCAAAACCCAATTGTTTTCTAAATCCAGTTTCATGAATTCAGAATTCAAATTATCATGATTTCTTGCACTGAAAAATAAATACAAAAGCTCAACTTGCTGCAGAGATGAAAAGCAGATTTTTGGCCACAAAAATAGTTAACTTTTTTTTTTCACACCAGCATTAAATATGGCTCAGAAATGGAGCAAGAAATGCTAGAGAAAACATAACCTGCAGAAATTTGAGACATAATGTATCCATTGCTCAGGCAAAAATGGTCCTTCATACAAACAATTGCATCAAAAATACTTCACTGAAAACTGCTCTGTGCTTAGTTTCCTTTCATCCTTGTATGATGGCTCCAGTCATTCCATTGCCACCTAAATTTGTGGTTGCAACAAATTACCTATTTTTAAATACAATATTCAGATCACAGCGTCCTTCCATTTGGCATTTGAAAAATGACCATGTTCATAGAGTCTGACCACTTCATCTTCAGACAATTTGTTTCACTAAACTCTACAAAGGGTAGTGAGATGGGGTACAGATTTTCAGTGTGGCAGAGAGAATTAAATTGAACCTACCCAGAACTGAATCCAGGTTTCAAATAGTAATTATTAATGTTGATTTTGAAAATCCTTAAATTAATTATCCAAAATCCTTTTCAATGTAGAAACAACAGCTCTTTAAAACTGTAGTATTTTGGCTGGCAATAATTTTGGGGGGACAACTCTAATAAAACAATAATCAGTCAGAAGATTTATTCCATAAATATATTTTAATTATGCTATGTGAATGTTGTATTTTTTTCTTTTTATAACATATATTTTTTATTGATTTCAGAGAGGAAGGGAGAGGGAGAAAGAGAAAGAAATATCCATGATGAGAGTGAATCATTGATTGGCTGCCTCCAGCATGCCCCACACTGGGGGATGAGCCCGCAACCCAGGTATGTGCCCTGAGCAAGAATCCAACTGTGACCTCCTGGTTCATAGGTCGATGCTCAACCACTGAGCCATGCCAGCTGGGCTGAAAGCTGTATTTTTAAGAGAAAAATAGCTAACCAAAAAGAAAATATTGTTCTATCCATGAGTGGGTATTATCCTACCTAATAAAATGATAATATGTAAATTACCATCACTCCACTACGCCCATGATTGGGTCAGCGGGAGGCGCAGGGGGCGGGACTCGGGGTGGCCGGGGTAGCCGATTGGGCCAGCGGGACGCTGAGCGCGCGTCTCCAGCAGCGGCGTGAGCTCAGCGTCTGCGCCATGGCTGTGCTGCGGCACAGAAGGAGTCTCTGGGGCAGCGAGCTCACTTCCCACCGCGGACCATCAAAAGCGGGGGAGCTGGGTGCCTGTCTGCTCTGGCACCAGGCCTTTCAGAAGCCTCCGCCGAGCCGCCGAGCTGGAGGCTTGTGAAAGGCCTGGTGCACCAGCGGACAGGCACCCAGCTCCCCTGCGATCGAAAGCGAAAGCGTGTAGGGGACCCTACACGTGCATGATTCAATCATGCACTGGGCCTCTAGTAGTAATATATAAATTTATGCTTGATCCTAGTCATCAAACATAATTAAATTTAGCGACCTTAAGGGGAAAGTAGACTAAAATATAACATTGTAAGTGGATACATTTGTGTTTGTGGTTTTTTCTCTTTATTTTTATTGTTGACACTATTACAGATGTCCCTATTCCCCCTCCCCATTTCATCCCCCTCTACCCACTCCACCTCCCTTATTTTTGTTTCAATGAAATAGAATACTGATAATTCAGTAGGCAAAAGCAGTCTGGTAAATGACAGGAGCACTGTGTAGAGATTATCTGGTCCCAGGTCAGGAAGTAGGATCCCCTGACAGGGGTATCATCAGCCGTCTTTGGAGAACCATGTGTTCTTGGGAGAATTAGATGGAGTTAGATTAAACTAGAGAAAGAAGCTGTGTCATTGACACTAGATAAAAATAATTCAAAATAACAATAATCACCAACCGCTGTGGGGCACTGAAGAAGTAAAATGGAAACCCACAGGCACACACAGGGTTGGAAGTAAGCACTGATAAAACTCAGCTTTCCACCCACACCCACACCCTCAGGAGTAATCCAGGTGCTATTTGGGGTCATAGGAGTAGTTTGTGATTCCTCCCTCTGTGCAGTTCTGATTTCTGTTCACAGACTATACCAAGCTGTCTAGCTTCTCTCCTCTTTCCTCCCCATCATTACTGCCTCCTCAGCTTGGTTGCTAATGTGATGTAATCTAGTGGCTGGTTCCAAGCCTATCTTCCCTGTGCTATACTGCTGCTGCCAAGCCCTTAACCTAACACCTCCACAATTACTGGGTAATCTGTCTTGATGACTTTACTTACTGACTGACTTCATTTATATACTAGTCAAGACAACTAACATGGTCTGTTGGCTTCCCTGCCAAATCCTCACTGCCCACCCCCGCCCCCCCCCCAAAAAAAAAAACATATCTAGGGAAATGATAGGTGTGAGAATTATAATTCCAGAGTTGGGGATGTGTGTGGAGGGATGATGGGGGAACATAGGCGGGAGAAAGAGAGATGTATATATTTCTATAGACAATTTATACAGAGTCAATCCTCATTATTCATTCATAGATTCATTATTTGCAATTTTCCCTCTTTCTAAAATTTATTTGTACCCCCCAAATCAATATATATATAGCATATTTAGTTATTTGCAATCATGTGTAGAGAGATTAAAACTTTGAGTCTCCTAATGGGCTGAGGTCCAAGCAGGCGATGCTCTGCCTTCTCTTTTCAGTTCATATTGTAAATAACCATTCATTTTGTTGTCTATTTAGTGCCACAGTTTTCAAATATTTGTGCTTTTTTGGGTGTCTTTGCTGCTTAAAATGTCCCCCAAATGCTAAAGTGCTGTCTAGTTTCCCTAAGTACAGGAAGGCTGTGATGTTCCTTACTCAGATAAGCTTCATTCAGGCATGAGGTACTGTGCTATTTTTAATTAAATGATAATAGTAAGAGCACATGCCAAAATTTGTGAAATGCAACCAAAAGAAAAAAAAATCACTGATTAAGAAGTATAGTTTTGAGTACATCTATCTGGAAATTAGATTAAAACTAGTATTTAATAACAATTTGAAGGAAACTTTAAAATCAATGATATAAACATGGTCTGAATAAATGGAAATTTTATTTTCTTAACTAGGACAACTCACTTTAATAAAAGTGTCAGTTTTCTCTAATTAATGTATAAATTCAATACAATCCCACTCTTATTTTCAGCTACAAGGTCATGGAGTAAAAGTCATGCAATAGCACAAAAACAGACAAATGGATCAAAAGAATATTCAGAGATGACATATGAAAAAATGTCACTAATCATCAACTGATGCAAATTTAAATGACAGTGAGGTATCACCTCACACCTGTCAGAATGGCTACCATCAACAAATCAACAAATGACAAGTGCTGGCAAGGATATGGAGAAAAGGGAACCCTGCTGGTGGGAATGCAGACTGGTGCAGCCACTATGGAAAACAGTATGGAGTTTCCTCAAAAAATTAGAAATGGAACTGCCATTTGGCCCAGTGATCGATCACACTTCTAGGAATATATTCTAAGAATCCTGAAATACCAATCAGAAAGAATATATGCACCCCTATAATCATAGCAGTGCTATTTACAATAGCTAAGATTTGAAAACAGCCCAAAGGCCGATCAGTGGGTTAATGGATTAAAAAAAACACACAAAAACTGTGGTACATTTATACAGTGGAATACTATGCAGCTGTAAAAAAGAAGAATCTCTCACCATTTGAGACAGCATGGAGGGATGTGGAGAGTATTATGCTAAGTGAAATAAGTCAGTAAGAGAAAGACAAGTATCACATGATCTCACTTACATGTGGAATCTAATGAACAAAATAAACTGATGTACAAAATAGATCCAGAGACATAGAAGCATGAAACAGACTGATAAATATCAGAGCGAAGAAGGCAGGGAGGAGCACAAGGGAGGAGAAGAGATTAATCAAAGATATGTATGTGCATATAAGCATAACCCATGGACACAGACAATAGTGCAGTAGGCCTGATGTGGGAAGGGCCTAGGGTGGGGTGGAGGGAGTCAATGGGAAAAAAAAAGGGGGACATCTGTAATACTTCCAATAAAGATAAATTTAAAAAAATAATATTCAGAGATAAACAAATGTATTATCTGGGAACTTAATATAGATTTAACCCAATAGGGAAAGGATGATTTGCTTTTAAATGATGTGAGGCATAGCAGCTCATTCTGTGGAGCAAATAAAACTCACTCACAACACTGTATACAAAGTTAGACTCAAATGGATTAAAAGTCTATCAAGTTAATGGGATAAAATGTAAGAAAATATCATTGTGAATAAGATGGCCAAAAAGGGAACATTTTAAATGAAATTTATAAAACTAATCATATGACAAATAATTATGAATGGGCAAAAATAAAAGGCATATGATACATTGAGGAATGATATTTGCAATGTTTAAAAATGATAAGTATTGAAATCAACAAGAAAAAAGATAAAAACTCAATGGAAAAATATGAAGTAAATAATAAGCAGTTTACAGAATAGGAAATTTTAAAAACACAAACATAGAAAGATGCTCAAATTAATTAGTAACTAGAAAATGAAAATTTAAACAATATGATTTCAACAACCTATCTCTTTAAACTGGCAAAATTTAGAAACCTGGAAAACACCAAAAGTTGTTGAGGATGTGAAGTTATGGAGACCCTCATGCAGAAGGCAAACTTTGATAGTCCTTCTGAAGAGTAACCTGGCATTACTGAATCAAATTTGATATATTTACAACCCATTGTCCAGTAATCCCCAAATCCTTTACAGTGTTGAAGAAGATTATCAACCATTATATTCTTTGTCAGGGTGTCAGAGATAGTCAGCATATCAATCACTGAGATAAATGCACACCTCAAAGTTCTATGAAGCAGCTAGGAGCAACAGACTAAATATCCACCTACCCACAGATGTTTAAAAAATAGTACTGAGTAAGAAAAACACACACAATACTATACCCATATATTAAAATGCATCCAGACAACAATACACACTTGCATGGAACAATGATGATAGATATTATGAACTGGATGATATAATAGTTTGATCCTATACAACTGATACACATATAGATAAGTAATTTTAAAAATTATATTAGAAACAATATCATTACTAGAGGCCCAGTGCATGATTGAATCATGCACGTGTAGGGTCCCCTACATGCTTTCGCTTTTTGTGGTGGAGCTGGGTGCCTGTCCACTGGTGCACCAGGCCTTTCAGAAGCCTCTGGCGCAGCAGAGGCTTCTGAAAGGCCTGGTGCCGGAGCAGACAGGCACCCAGCTCCCCCGCTTTTGATGGTCCGCGGCCGCTGAGGGGGGCTACCCTGCGCCTCTCAACGGCCGCTGAGGGGGACTGCCAACACCTGGCTACCCTGCCTTTGAGAGGCGCAGCTGGGTGTCCGTGGCAGGCCCCCTCAGCGGCCACGGATCTGGCCGTTGAGAGGCGCAGGGGGCGGGAGTCCCGCCCCCTGAACCTCTCAACAGCAGGGTAGCCCCCCTCAGTGGCAGCGGATCCGTGCCTCTCAATGACCGGATAGGCCACCCCGAGTCCCGCCCCCCAGCCTCCCGCCGCCCAATCGTGGGCATAGCGGAGTGATGGTAATTTACATGTTACTCTATTATTAGATAGGATAGACCTTCATCCCCTGAAGAGATGGCATTTTAGTGAGCCAGACAGTTATTTATGAAAAGAAGGTCTGATCAGAGAAAACCACTCTTTGTGTCTCACAGATCAGACTCCAATGGAAGAATTTAGTCTTGATTTGAGGCTCTCACATTAAGCAGAATCTTGTATAAAGGACCTGTTAAGTGAAAGGACTGCAAATCACCTAATATGAAGAACAGGGAGGTAATATGGAACTGTTTTACCTGGAATCATAGAAATTATATGTACAATAGTTTCCCCTTGTCCATGGGGTATATGTTCTAAGACCTCCAGTGGATGTCTGAAACCACAGGTAGTAACGAACATTTTTATGCTGTTTTTTCCTATACATACACCTATGGTAAAGTTTAATTTATAAATTAGGCACAGTAAGAGATTAACAACAATGATTAATAATAAAATAGAACAAATGTTAATAATATACTGTAATAAAAGCTATATCAATGTGGTTTCTCTCAATATATCTTATTGTACGGTATTTGCCCTTCTTCTTGTGATGATATGAGCTGATACAATGCCTGTGTGATGAGATAAAGTGAGGTAAATGATGTAGCACTGTGACTGAGAGCTAGGTTACTACTGACCTGACAATTGGGCAGAAGGAAGATAAAATCTAGAGCAAATTTCTTTTTTCTTCATCACAATTTCACAGATAGATGATTCATTCTTACCATAGGTCTTGGCAATCACTGCATATTTTTCTTTCTTTCCTGATTAAGTTAAAAACTTTTACCTTTTCGCTTAAAGAAGCACTTTGCATATCTGAATTGTCAATGTCAGGACTCTTGCACTTTGGGGCCATTATTAAGTAAAATAAGTTACTTGAACACAAGCACTGTGATTTTGCAACAGTAGATTTGATGACTAGGATGGCTGCTAAGTGACTAATGGAGACATTGGGGGTAATTCACATCTGAGCAGGAGGGCATGAGATTACATCACTACTCAGTACAGTGAGCAATTTAAAACTTATGAATTGTTTATTCCTGCAAATTTTTACTTAATATTTTACTTAATATAGTTGACCACAGGTAACTGAAACCTCAGAAAGTGAAACTATAGATATGGGGGGTGGGGGGGAAATACTGTATCTCTCTTCAATTAACTTATGAGTTCTCATGTAGAAGAGAGATAGGGCCTTGCATATTGCTTGGGAATAGAGGTGGTAAAAGCAACCGGTGGACCCTATGGACAAGTAGATTTAGGACAGGAACAAAGGGGAAATTTCTAAAAGTGAGAAAGATATAAAATGAGCATCATTATAGCATTTTTCTACCGGAAGGTAGACATCATTTGTCAGGAATGCAGAGAGATTCTTGTCTTTGAAGGAAGTGCCCCTTCTACCTTTTAAATTTTTATAAATCTAAAGACTTTAAAATTCTCAATGCAAAGAAAAGTTAAGTTTTAAGTAGTCTGTTTTCTTTCTCTCAAATTTGGAGCAAGCAATGACTCTAGTGGCTAAATATGCTATTGAATTTTTAAAAATGGAATAACTTGAGAATCTTCTTTCTCTCTGAACTATTTGTAATGTTTGTATGCCATGCTTATTCATCAGTTCACAGTGAAGTTAGCGAGGAGACACTTGGATGGTTGCAGGTATTTACTCAGACATCAATCTATTTTCATACCTATGATTAAAAGCTCTCCGGAGCCATGATCCTGGACCACAGGCATCTGTTTTTCTCCATTGGGTTGGGAAGAACAACCCCAGGGTGTGACATAATCAGAGGTGGAAACTCCCCATGTCATCATATTATTCTGAATTCTGTATTAAAACTGACCATCAGCCTTATAGCATGAGATCCCTCAGAAATTATATCAGTACCACTAGAATTTGAGTTATTCCAATGGAATATTATCACACAGTGCCTGAAAGATAAGTTTAATTCACTCCTTTTCCTTCTTTCTAAGTCTTACTCCTATTTTTCTTTCTCTTACCTCAATCAAATTAAAACTGGACCTTAAGGTATCTAAGGCACTCTTTTAAACTTGATTTTCAAAATAAAATGTGTAATGGTGAACTTCATGTCTCAATCTTGTTTGCTCTATAAAACGTATGTTAATACATTCTTATTTTCACTATATAATCACATGGACTAATGTGATTATATAGTGAAAATATAACTCAAAACCAGACACATTCTTTTTCCTCATTTACTGGTCATTCAAAAACAGTGAATTATATTTAATTCCTATTCACTCCAAGTATAACATTCTCATATAGAGTCACTTCCCATTTTACTAAACTTAATGAAAGGATCAGAAAACCATCTGTTAAGGATTATGAGAAGAAGAAAATAATGATATCACTAAAACCAGATTCATAATATTAGGTGCCTAAGCTGTGTTTACTTTGGTGAACTCGGAGCTGTTCCGATGGTAACCAGCAGAAAGTTTTGATGATAGTCAGGGGTCAAGTAAACCTTAGGACAAATCCTTTTATCTTTTCACGTAAAGAAGCACTTTTAATAAATAAGTATTAATAAATAAGTATTATTGGAACATAGCCATACCAACATTTACATATTGTCTGTGGTTGTTTCCATGCTATAAAGTTGTTGAGTAGTTGTACTTCAGACCACATTGTCTGTAAAGCCTAACATATTTACCATCTGGCCCTAACAGAAACACTTTGTTGACCTCTGCCCTGGATCTTCTGAAATCCTATGAAGCAGATTTTGAGACCTTTAGTTAATCCTCAGATAATAAGCCTGAATATACATAAATAAAATACGCCACAAAACTAGATGGAGAGGAAAGATAACGATACCAGGACCGGGCACTTATTTACAGATAAAATATTTGTGGGGATTTTATTAATTAATTCATTAGACTTATATGTATCAAGGACCTACTCTGTGTTAGTCACCCTGCCAGGACCTGGGAACACAAATGAGACCAAAGAAGATACAATGCCTGGTAAGATTCACATTAAATCAACTCAAATACGTATGAAACTACAAACTGAAGTGAAAATTATTACTTACCACAGGGTAAGTAATGAGAAATAAAAGTAACAAGTTTAAGGTGGGTATCTGCTTTATTTTTCCTGAATTTAGGTCTCCCCCTGGTAACAGTAATCCTCTTTCTTTGGGGAACTATGCCTCCTCAACCTAAACATGGATTTCTGGAAAGGCTTGCAAGATCACTTTGCCCCTGTGGAGTTGGAAACATGACATCAGCTAGGTTAACTAGAGTAGTTCATGCTCCTCCCAGTTAAAGTGATTGGTATAGGAAATGTTGTATGACTGAAACTTAACCAATCACAAGCAATCCTCAGTACTTATTTACAATGGAGAAGAGAAGTTCTCCTTCATCTTTCTCTTTTGTTGTGATGCCGTAAAAACGTCAGCCCCAAATTGCCAAGGATGTTGATTTTTCTTCATGTGAACTTGGAGAGAGACTTGGACAGACAGAAACAGATGCACATAGAGACAAAGAGACAGGGAGAAAGTTCACAGCATTTGAGATCCTGGATTCAATTGTCCTTGGAGCCAAAGATAAACCAGAAATGACCAGGGGAAACAGGGGGGAGGGGTTTCCATGTAATATCCCATAATAATCTGCCCCAGACACTCAGAAAAAGGAAATAGTTGTTGTTTTGAAATTGAGCTTACCTTGAAATCAGAAAAAAGACAAAGAGCTACTGAAGGTGTTTGCCAAGTGTAACTGGGGACAAAAACTGTGTGTGCTGAGGGATAGGTGTGTAGGAAAATAACTATTGAAATGTAATGTAATAAAAATTCAAGTAGTGGTGAAGTGAATGGAATCTGCCTTTTGACATGGCATGGTCAGAAAGAACTACCTAGACATTAAAGGTCATATGCATACATGAGGAACCATGGGTGTTCCCATTGCTTTGATTCTGGGACCTTTCACTGTTCTTGTTTTCCTTATACTTTTCCAATTTCTTTTGTGAACTGATTCCTCAGACTGGGTCCTAAGTCCCCTTGCTTCCATTTAGCAAACTTGTCCCCTCCTACAATATTAATTGTCTCAATATATTGAGGATTCTAAAATTAAAATGTTTATTTCAGAGCACTCTTCTAAATTCAGGCACATATATCCATCATGCTATCAACATTTTCTCTTATGGGTCTTAAATGAATGTCAAATTCATCAGGTAAATCAAGGACTCATGAATGCCTCCTCTAAATTTTCAGTTTCCCCGTCCCAGTAAATAACACCAACGTGGTTCAGCCAGAAATCTCAAAATCATTATTTTTATGACTCTTGCCTTCATTTCCAACATTCAATCTATTGTAAATCCTGTGAATTTAAAATAGTGGTTCTTAAAGTGTAGTCTCCTGGCCAGCAGCATAAACATCATCTGGAAACTTGTTAGAAATGTAAATTCTCAGGACTCACTCTAGACCTTCTAAATTAGAAACTGACTTTAAGGCCCAGCAATCTGTAATACATGCTGAAGTTTGAGAACTTCTGATTTAACTTTTTTAACAACTCTGGAATTTGTTAACTTTTCTCAATCTCCAATTCAGAGGCAGGATAATAAGAAGCTAGAAAAATTCCATGGCAAGTGGAATGGGAAAACTGAGACAGATAGCTGGACAAACTGGCCCAGCAATTTACAGCCAGAAACAGGTCACCAGGGCAGAAAGCCCCAGGTACCTAACAACAGGCAAAACTGGTGCGAGACTTTGCCCCCAGGGTGGCCTTTCCTCCCCTGGCATATCACTGGGCACATCGCTGGTCATGTGGTTCAGACCCTCCACTTACCTTTTCTCCCTAGGGAAGGCATCCAGGCCTCAGTTGTATTTCAGCTCCGGGCCCAGAAGAGCAGCAAAACCACGCAGGTAAAGCCAGGACCAGCTGCAATGGCTAATGAGCTCCTGCCCTGGCGCTAGCCAATCAGTGGAGACCTGGTGCTGACCAATCAGTGCAGACCTGGTGCTGACCAATCAGTGCAGACCAGGACGCTGAAGGGCACACCTAGAAAGGCTGATGAATATTCTGTTCCAATCTCCTCCTGAGACCTCTCCTAAACTCCCCACCTTTGGAAAGAAGAGAAAACCCCTCAAGACAAAGAAGCCAGTGCATGCCTTCATTAGGGCACGCCCGCTTGAAACTCCTTTCTGAGTGAATTTTCTTTCTCCCAGTGGTTCTCAACCTTTCTAATGCCTCGACCCTTTAATACAGTTCCTCATGTTGTGGTGACCCCAGCCATAAAATTATTTTTGTTGCTACTTCATAACTGTAATTTTGCTACTGTTATGAATTGTAATGTAAATATCTGTGTTTTCCGATGGTCTTAGGCGACCCTGCTAGCGGTTCTCAACCTATGGGTCGCAACCCACAGGTTAAGAACTGCTGCTGTAGAGCCTAAGACCATCGGAAAACATATATCTCCTAATATAGTCATAATTGGCATAATTAACAGATCTCTAGGTTATTGTGAGGCACAAGGTCTCCTGCTTCACTCACTGTTAAGGGCCAAAGAAACCAGATTAGATAGTTCATTACCAGTCCTCACCTGGGCAGAGCTCCAGCTTCAATTCATTAAACTCACTGGCAAAGCGGTCACAGAGTACCATCTTCTACAAAGAAGCACGCTTAATAGCATTTTCTAACTTGCTGCCATCTAATTCAGCTGTAGCATTATTTCCAGTTCAGGAAAATGTTTTCCAATGCAAGAGAAAAAGAGAGAAATATTTTTAACAACTCTGCAGAAAGAAACCTTGTTTTAAACTTTGTTCTGCTCCTGATGTCAAAGCAGATTGCCCAACGAATTAGGGCCGAGTTCTCAGTTCAGAGACAGGAATTTTCCTAAAGCCTTTGCCTTGACCTTGTTTACAAACAGCCCAATCTATGAAGATATTCCAATTATCAGCTAGTATAACTCCCATTTTAATTTCTTTTCTCCTATCCAAATGGTCTCTCTTTAAAATTATATGTAACCAGTAATCCATTTGGTAAGATTTGGGGCTCTATTGGTCATGTGCAAGGGTTTTAAGCCTAGCTCCTGTGTAACTTTAGGCAAGTTACTTAGCCTCTCTGAGCCATATTGCCAGAAAAAAAAAATACAGCATGTCTATTTAAATGTGAATTTTAAATAAACAAACAATGACTATTTTAGTATAAGTATATCCCATATCGTATTTGGCCATCCTCAATCTGGCAACCCTACTGTGGACCTCAGTTTTCTGACATGTACAAAAAGTACAATAATGAGGAGTTGTGAGGATTAAATAAACTAATTCAGTTGAAGTATTTATTATGGTGCCTGACACATGATGAAGTTGTGTGCTGCTGTTGTTATCTTTTCCACAGGTAATAAAGGAAAGCAACACAAGAATGTCTGGATAGAGTTCCCTCCACACTGGGCAGAAAGGGACCCAGATATTATGGGAGACACACTCATTCTATCAGCACACACTTTATCAGGGGCAAACATGTGCTAGGGTCCACGTGTTCTCATTTAGTCCTGCAATCCCATCAGCTCTAATTGTTTTCAGACCCAATTTACAGAGAAAGAAACTGGGACTCTGAGAAGTAACTTGCTGTAAGATTCATGGGTAGTCGTTAGTAAAGCTGGGATTTGTTTTGTGAGATTCAACACATCAGGCTGTTTTTTCTATTCTGGTCATTGTCCCAAAATAAAATGAAAATTTGGTATTACTGAAAAATGACTCCAAATATCTTTGAATTTAAAGAAAAAAATAAAAATTCCTATTTAGCACATATCAATACACTAAAGAGAACTAAAAATAACATGTAATACTTTTAAAAGTTACAAAGCACCATCACCATAATTTGTGACTTATCTCACAAGGCTCCCATAGACATGGCATTTCTAGTTACACTCTTTTCACAAATAAGGCAATGAAACTTAGGAACTAGATGTCTTCACTATCAGCATGCAGTTCGAAGTGTTAATTAAAGCCAAGATGAAAACCCAGGTGGGTTCAAAAACCCAGGTCTGCCAGAGCTGCCATAACAAAATACCACAAACTAAGAATCTTAAACATCAAAAAATTATTTTCTCACAATTCTAGAGGCTGGAAGTCCAAGATCAAGGTGATTGGTGGTTTGGTTTCTTCTGAAGCCTCTCTACGTGGCTTGCAGATGGCTGCTATTTAGCTGTATCTTCACATGGACTTTTCTTGGTGTGTGTGCCACCCTAGTGTCTCTTTCTCTTCTTATATGGACACCAGTCATATTTGACAATGGCCCCACCCTTATAACCTCATTTGACCTTTATTATTTCTTTAAATTTCTTATCTCCTATTACAGTCACATGTGTTAGAGTTTCAACATATGAATTTGGGGGGAACATAATTCAGTCTGTTAAGACCGGGCTTTCTTACTTGTGTTCTTAACCATATTGTTGGTCTGCTTTTCAGAGAGTACTTTAAATACAATTCTGTTGTTATTTTTATGGTAAAAGAAATATGTAAAATGGTGATAATGGATGCATTATAAAGATTAATAACAACTCTGAATAAGTATAAGAATCTTCAAAATTCAATAATGTATACTTGGGATATGGTTCACTGTAATATCAGAAAAAATCTTGAACTAAGAAAAACAATAAATCTGAGAGGAAAGTCTGATCATAGCTGATGTAGTAACTATCCTCAAGTGTGAAGAAGTATCAGGAATGGAACATATATTTCATACATGGACAAGAAAGAGACAACAATAGGCATGCACTATCTTACCCTAATACCTTCAAATCTGAAACTTTCTAAAGTATAGAAAGAGTAGGCAGCACTCTGTGGGTCAAACCCACCTCCTCAGGTGCCTGCAAATGCCAGGGGAGACTCACAGCAGCCGGTGCTGAGTGAGTCAGCGGGTGATTCACAGGACTCCGTTTCCTCCTGGAATCAGGTGGATTCTGTTTCACAGTCTGATTTGTTTGCATTTAGCAAGCGTGTGGACCAAGTAAGGGAAGCGATCATGGTAGCAGCTGGAAGAAAAATCTGTAGGAAAGATGTAAAAAAATATCTTTCAACACTTAGTGAACGTAGGTTGAGAGCATTTAATATGGACACCACTATAAATGATTTGAGCTTCAATACTGGTTTTTAAAAAACACAGTCTGCACAGTGGTATTTTTATAGTCAGTGTCAAGCACAGTCGTTTTTAGTTACAGCTTGCATAACAGTTCAAGATAAATCAAAGTGAACTGTTCTGAAGGAAAAGAAAATAGCACAGATTTGCTAATACTGTAATCATGGCTTTGGCCAAAGGCTACTTTGCACTGTGTCTACATAACACTCATTCAACAAATATTTATTAAGTGTTGATTATTTGCCAAATACTGTCCTAGGTGCTAGAAATATATCAATGACTGAAACACAGTCCTGGCATGCAATATGCCTACAGCATCTCCTGGGGAGAGAAGCAATGGCAATACAGGGAGTCAAATTCTAAGTGACATCAGAACGCTCTGGGTTCGGGAAGAGGGGGCAGCTTTGACACTTGTCTTAGCTGAGGGAAATCGGGGTTAGTTTCCCAAAGTGGGTGATGTCAAAACTCAGATCAAAGGCTAAGAAAGAGTTAGTTAGACAAGGAGCTGGCAGGAGGAGCCTTCTGAGGCAAGGGCTAAGTATGTTTATTGTACTGAAGGGCAAAGGAAAGCACAGCATGGGGAGCCATTTAACATGATTAGAGAAAAGAGTGGAAAGCAGTGAGTGTTGAGAGGTGAAGCTGGAAAATTTCTCAAGGGGATGTGCATACAATTAGGAGGAGCTTGGATTTCACTCCAATTCACTCTGGGAGTACTATGCACAACAGATATCAGCAGAACGCCAGATAGGGGCTGATGCAGTAATAGAGGCATAAGATCAGGGGTCCTCAAACTTTTTAAACAGGGGGCCAGTTCACTGTCCCTCAGACTGTTGGAGGGCCGGACTATAGTTTTAAAAAAAACTATGAACCAATTCCTATGCACACTGCTAAGTCGGCTGCTAAGCAGGACAGGCAGCGGCGGCAAAAACACCCAGCGGGCCGGATAAATGTCCTCGGCGGGCCGCATGTGGCCCGCGGGCCGTAGTTTGAGGACCCCTGCATAAGATTATGGTAGCCTGAGCAAAAATATAAGGTGGACCAATTTGACATGTTTTAAAGGGATGATATTGACAGAATTAGTGAATGACTGCATGTGGAAAGTGAAGGCAAGAAAGAACTGAATAGCTGAAACCGGTTTGGCTCAGTGGATAGAGCGTCGGCCTGTGGACTGAAGGGTCTCGGGGGGGTGTACCTTGGTTGCGGGCACATCCCCAGTGGGGGTTGTGCGGGAGGCGGCTGATCGATGTCTCTCTGTCATCGATGTTTCTGGCTCTCTGTCCCTCTCTCTTCCTCTCTGTAAAAAATCAATAAAATATATTTAAAAAAAAAAAAGAGAAAGAAAGAACTGAATATGTTCCCCAGGTTTCTGGATTAGGCATCTTGTGATCTTGGTTCTATTAGCTAAGAGCAGGAAGCATGTTGGAGGGAAAATGGTCAGTGGTACCTGTGTAATATACTTTCATTTTACTTAGTCAAACAATCTTTACTGAACCCCTACTCTGTGCCTGGGAAACACAGAGAATTGTGGTAAACCCCGAATATAGTGGTAAATCATATAGGTAAATCCCTATAGCTCATGTTCTATTGATTTCCATAGCTAGTTAGAAAAATCTAGGAAGCAAGTAGCTCACTACAGAGGGTTGGAGGTTATCAGTACCTGGGTGATACTGACACCATGGGAGAAGATAGATCATTCATGGAAAATGTTGAGCAAGAGAAGAAAAAAGGTTAAACATTTTTTACCTTTTTTTTTAGTGAAAACTGAGAAGTGGTCAGGACGTAGGAGGAAGACAAGAAGAGAACATTGATTGCATGGTAGACTAGTTATCACCTGGTTCCTTAGATCTCTGTAGAGTCAATCCAGGTTACTCTGGTGTGTAAGCTTTTTGTTTCTCTCTGAATTATTGGGTGCCTACGCCCTGTGAATTGAGCTTCACATATGAGTGTATATTTAACACTGGGTGGCAGAAACAGCAAATTAAATGAGTCCTACATGTGATTATATAACAAAATGATTACAAAAAGAAGTCCACATAACTAAAAATTTATCTAACATTTTATTTTGTTTTAGGTTTTTCTGCTTTATTTCTGCCTCAAATGTTTCGGAATAGAAATTCTTCTAGCCCTATTGTAATAATTTATTATGCTATGTGCAAGATAATAAGTGTCCCACGTGAATTTACTAAATTCAATCATCCCAACAATCTTTTGAGATTTGTAGTTTAGAAAAGTGAGGTTTGGAGGCGTTGAGTAACTTGCCCAATGCCACTTAAAAATTATATTGGTGAAGGCAGGATTTAAACCAAGATATGCCTGACTCCAAACAGGTGTTACAAGTGAATTTGTTCTGTGACAATACCTCCATAAAGAAGAAAAGGCCTTGGGGTTCGCCTTTCAACAGAATGATCTGTATTATGTTCAGAATCAATTTTAATCTTGTTATGAAACAAAAGAATATATTGTTACATTCATTCATTAAAATTACATAATGCCCTCATCTGGATAAACAGATAACCCCATAAAAGTGAAAACAACTTAACATGGTATTTTTCTCTTATGAATTTTTTAAAGAGATAATTTATTCATGAGCAAAACTGAATAAAAGCATCTCCTCACCAGTAAGGTTTTGTTGTTAACATGAATGGCTTTTTGCCTGGCGGAGCTAGTGTCCACTGGGATTATTTTTCTTTCATGCAAGCACCAGTCACAGAGAAAAACATATTTGTTAAAAAATGGTCTTTGGTCACCAGGTGTCAGTTCCATTTATGGGTAATACCAGTACTTTCTTTGCTTCCCTTAAATCATTTCGCTTTCTCCCTCAGAGTCTTAATTATCCCATTCCCCTCTCTAGAACAAGGAGCCCTAATTAAACTCCTCCTTGAAAACACTACTTATTGGCATTTGTTATGGTTTGAATTGTGTCCCCCCCCAAATTAAGATATGCTGAAGTTCTAACCCCCCACCACCTTAAAGTGTGACCTTATTAGGAAATTAGGTTAATATAGATGTAAACAGCTATGTTAAAAATAGGTTATACTGGAGTAGTGTGGGCTCTTAATCCAATACGACTGGTGTTCTTATAAGAAGAGCGCCATGTGAACACAAAGGAAGAATATACCTTGTGAGAAGGCTTGTGGAATTATACAAGCCAAGGAAGCCCAAGATTGCCAGCAACAACCAGAAGCTGAGAAAAGGCATGGAACAGATTCTTTCCTAGATCCTTCAGAGGGAACATGGTCCTGCTGACACTTTGATTGTGGACTTTTATCCTCCAGAATTGTAAGGCCATAAACTTCCGTTGTTCAAACCCACCCAGTTTGTGGTACTTGGTCATGAGCACTCTAGGAAATGAAAACATCAATTTTTGTTTTATTGTGTATACCATCACAGGCAACTTTGCAACATGAAATACCTTTGGAGCCTTTAACTAATAGAGTCATAAAAAATGACGAGAGGTAGAAGGGACACTTCAGGTCACACAGTTCAATCTCTCATCCCTGAAGTATTTCTTCTGGAAGCATTCTTGACAGGTGATCATATGGTATCTGCTTAAATTACTGCTAACCCAATATGCCGGCGTGGGCAGGATGAGGAGACACTGGAGATACTAGCCACTCCTTGTCCTCATAGAATTTATAATTTAGACTGGAGAAAATATTTGTAAGTTTAGAAAATCCTAATAGATAGAAACAGGATTTTTCAGGATGCATGTATCAGAAAACCCAACTCTGGCTTAAGAAAAAGAAAAAGAAAGATGATTAACTCACATAACAGATTAGTCCATGGATGAAGCCAATTTTGGAAGCAGCTTGATAAAAGAAACTCAAAAATGTATCCTACAATGAATCTCTCATCTCTCCTTACTAGAGTTTGACTCTAACCACAGTCTTGATCGCCTCCGGGAAGAAAACAGAAGAATTTCAGGCATTACAATGCCAATCAAATAAGGAAGGGAAATCTGGATGCTCCTGATGGTGTAAGGGGAACGTTACAGTTGGGGAGGCAGCCAACCAAAATCTTCTAGACAAAAGCAAATTCTATCATGTTATATAGGTACATATAAGTCAGAGGACACATTTATTCCTGGGCTTCTTTAGAAAGTTTTATAAGAGAAGACCATTTTTCCAAGGTCTCACATAATAAGGACAAAGAATATATACAGTTATGTAAAGTGACTAGAGTATCAAAAACTACAGTTTTAGGGTATGGTGAGTAGGGATTGGTAGGAAGTAAGAATGGAAAGAGGAGTGTGGTTTGGATTGTAAAGAACTGGAAATGACCTGGACCAGGAGTGGCTAAGAGGTATTTTAAGTGTGACTTTAAGGGACAGCTTAGGGAGGAGATGGATGAAAGATCAGAGTCATGGTCTAAAATAAAGTAAGACGACCTAAAATAGGAGTAATAAGGTGCACATGGAGAATATACCATCAATTTGGTAATCTACGGGATTTGGTGGCAGGTGAGGGAGAAGAATGGTGAGACGGTACTTCTGAAATTTCTTGAGTAATCACTGGAAATACACCGTGCCTTTAATCAAGCCAAAAGCTTATTCAAGGAACAATAAAAAATAAGTAAAAGTGAAGAAGATATAATGAGTTTTGGATACATTGATTTTATGCTATTTAAATACACTCACGTGAAGATACTTTTTGAAAGTACAGTTAGAAATATATGTCTGAAATTCCTGAGAAGTCAAGACATTAAAATGCTGGACTTCTTTCACAGGCCAGCGCTTAACTTATAGTGAGAGCAATTCAAAAGGCAAACTTTATATGGATACTTAATTCCCCTGCTGCCACAAACCATAAAAATCCTTCACTGAATTTCTATCATGGAAGATCTCTCCCAACTCAGTGTGTGTTCTACATTTTTGTCTTTTGTGTCGTTCTTTGTTTTTAGACCCCCAACCTCCTTGGGGTAAGGGCGTTGTCATTAATTTAGCACAGCTGAATATATTACATGGTGCCATGTGTATTTATAGAACTTTGCTAAGTAATGATGATTCAGATTTGGTAATCAGCACTTGCGATGATCATATGGTTATGCAGATCAACACTTACTATGCAAAATCATTCCCTATAGAGGCAGATGTGCTGGTATCCTTCTTAGTAAATTTTTAGAGCAGTAAATTTCTTGCAGTGTAAAATTCAATTTAGGATCATGCCTTTGGTAGTTTATTATTGCTGAAGGGAACCAAAATTCAGTACCTTTCTATGGTGCTAAGTTGCTGATAGTAAATGATGCTGATGGCATTAGCAGCAACTAATTCTAATAATTTAAATTATATAAAATACATTTATTGATTTAACAGCATAGTGATTCCTCTTCTTCAAGTAAAAAACCAGTGGTTAAAACACTTTAAAACATTTAGAATACAGTCCTGGCCTGTGTAGCTCAGTTGGTTGAGTATCTGCTGCCAGTTCACTTCCTGGTGAGGGCACATGCCCGGATTGTGGGCAGTTTCCATGCTTAAATTTTCAAGATGCTCTGAAGTAAAATTTTGCTGTGATTCCATATCTGGCCTCTCAGAAATTTCTGATTATTCCTCCTTATTTATCATAATCATCAGCATCAGCTGATTGAAATCTTAGTGATATCTACTGATTTAAAGTTGATAGACAACACTAATTCTATTTTTAAAATCTAGCAATTAAGTGACATCATGTCACCAAAACAACTTCAATAACAACATGAATATGTTCAAGTATCCAATTATATTCTGAAGGGAACAAAAAAATAAACACCACTACAACAGAAAGTATTAACAGGAATGATGACAGTCCCATAGCAATAGCTGCTGCAAGCACCAAGCATGATGAAATCTGTGGTTTTATGGTCTTCCTCCTCCCTCCCCATCCTGGGAAGTGGTGGGTGTGGAGGAAGGCAGTAAACAAATTTTTGCTTGAGTACATTCGTACGTAAGTGCATCTATTTAAATTTCTGTTTTTAACGTTTATCTTTAGAATCAACTAGAGGAAAAAATGTAAAAAAATTCCTTTAATACTAGAGTGGTTTTCTTCTTTCCTTTGTTGTTATTGATATTGTTTTGTAAAGATTCATGTGAAGGAACAGCTTGCTATTTATGTGTTTTTGGAGAGCTTTAGTTGGAAAATGTAGGTCTGTCTCTTCTTGATGGGAATAAGTGACTAAAAGGCAACATGAAAACACAATACCTGTTTCCATGTGCCAATGTTATATAGATTCTAAATTAGATATGCTCAGAAAAACGAGGTTTGCTGGCATCCAATGCTTTTCTTCTCAACTTCTCCCAAACTGATCAGATGGAGGATTATAAAAAAAGGGACCCATTTGAGATCAACAGACAAAACCAGACAACTTGTGGGTGGTCGCATAGAGGGAAACATTAGAGCTAGACCACAAAACCCAGAAAAGCGAGAATGTGATGCTGAAGCAAAGAGAAAAAAAACCTAACACGTTTCTGATCCTCCGCACCTCTGCCTGAGGATTTCATTCCATTTACGACTGTTTCTACAGCATGGGTGAAGGGAGGCAGGACACATTTCTCATGTATGTGCACTTTTCTAAAGAAAACTCTGTAGGCAGCACCCATTGCGCCTGAGCAAATTTAAATGTGTGATTGCATCAAACACTTAAAAATTATTAAATCAAAACAGGAAAGTCCCAATCCATTCTCTCTAGCGGCTAGAAAGCTGGCATGTGATTGGATGGGAAAGAGGACTTTACAAGTACTTCAGAGGTGAAAATTTTAAATGCAGTGAGAAAGCATTAATGATTTATTCAAGTTCACAGAAGAACAGTTTTAGGGAATTGTACAATAGTTTTACAATGATAGTTGTAAATTTAAACACATCAGGGTAATTCATTACCTGCATTGATTTTTTTTTTTTAATATAATCCAAAACCGTGCAACCGGCTCACTTTGGAACAAACATTCAAAAGCAATATTATATGAAAATGTATTATTTTGTTAGATTCTCAGAAATGTGAAACTGCAGTAGTCATTTGTATGAGTTAGCCTGCAGGGAATTAGAGGATCTTGGATTTTATACATTTGGAATCATTATCATAGGGAAGAGGTGGGGGAGGTAGAATTGTTCTAATTTAAAAATATATTTGTGTTTATTTTGGTCCCCCCTTAACTTCCATTTGTGGTTTACAATTCTTGGGTAAAATGTCCTTAAATTTCCCAGCACAATAAAGCCACATCTTGTTGTTTATAAGCAGTGCCCTCTCTCAACCTGCCTTCAATGTTATATATTTCACTAAATAAACATGTCACTACTTCTTTTCAAGTTTGTAAAGCTAAACAAGTAACAGATGAATTAGCAGAAAATCATCTCTGCTTATATAATATATGCTTTTAATTCTATGTTTATTCACTTATTAATTATTGATTATTATCCCACATATATATGGGAGTGGTAAATACTGAGGCAAACTGTGAAGTGCATTCTCTCTTTAAAGGAGCCAACTAACCTGAACCCTTCTGTGACTGTTGCTGTTCCTCTATGCAGGCTCAGGATTGCTAAATGTCTTAATTTTCAGAGGAGTCATTTTTGTTTGTTTGTTTTGGTTAACTCTCAAAATGTATAAGCAAAATGCATATCTGAGATTTGTTATTCCTTGTACACAGGTAAGTCAGCAAATAACAGCTCATCTAATTTATAAACTTTGTCTTAGTGATCACATCAGAATGCCATATCATTAACAAACTCTTCCTCTTTTGCTCTTGATCCATCTATTCTCTCTGCATAACTTCTTCTCTCCTGTTTCTTCGTAGTCTTTCCCTTCTGCCTTTCAGTTTCTCAGTTTTTAACTCAACTATTCCCCTTTGGCTTTCTTACATTCAAGAAATTTGAACCATAGCTCTACTCCTAAGCCTGTACCCTGTTAAACACCCTTCTCTCACATCTTTTTGCATCAATTATTCTCTTTTTTCTGAATCCTCAATCTTTCCCTAACTAAAACCTCCTATTCTTCCCAAACACATGTTCCTCTACACTGTAAGAATCTTCCTTCCATCTCTTCTTTTTATTTGAACTATGATTCTGTCTTATCACCAAATTCTGGAAAGCATAGCCCATGTTCACTGCTTTTATCTCTACACTAGAGGCCCAGTGCACAACATTCATGCACTGGGGGCGGGGAGGGGGGTCCCTCGGCTCAGCCTGCGCCCTTTCACAATCCGGGAGCCCTCAGGGGATGTCCCACTGCAGCTTAGGGGGAGCAGGCCTAAGCTGCAGTCGGACATCCTTAGTGCCACAGAGGCGGGCCGCTGTGGTCGCCAGGTGTCAGGTAGCTGAGCAACGCTCCCCCTGTGGGAGCACACTGACCACCAGGGGGCAGCTCCTGCATTGAGCGTTTGCCCCCTGGTGGTCAGTGCATGTCACAACAACCAGTTGTTCTGCCATTTGGTCGATTTGCATAGTACTCTTTTATTATATAGGATTACTCATACACTTAATCCTTAAATGAAACAAATCCAGTCTTTGAAATTACTCTCTCAAAGGTCCATCTCTTTTTTCTCTTTAAATTCTTTAATTTCTATTTTGCATATGATAGCTTAGCCTTCTCTATTTTCCATGAATCAGATTCTTGCCTGTAATATCTGTGATATTCCATTATTCTCCTACAAATATTTAATTTTGAAAAACATTTGGTATAATTTTATTACATTTAATGTTTTCAATCATAAAACTCATAATACATGCTAATTAAAAGTTGAAGAATGCATGAACTCTTTTCATCAAATAGTGCTGGGACAACTGGACATCCACATGTGAGACTGAAGTTATTTGGAGCCCTACATCACATCATATAAAAAACTAAGTCAAAATTGATAATAGGCTTAAAAGTAACAGCTAAAACTATAAAACTCTTAGAAGAAGCATAGGTATGAATCTTCATGGCCTTGGATTAAACAATGGTTTTCTTACATAACACCAAAAGCACAGTGACAAAAGAAAAAAAAAATATAAGGACACCATCAAAAAGTTAAAAAACCCATAGAATCCAGGAAAATATTTTCAAATCATAAGGATCTTGTATCCAGAATATATAAAGAACTCTTCTAACCTAACAACAAACAGACAAATAACCAAAATTTAAAAGAGGCGATGAATTTGAATAGACATTTCTCTAAAGGAGATATAAAAATGAACAATAAGCAAATGAAAAGATAATCAACCTCATTAGTCATTAGGGAAATGCAAATCAAAACCATAATTAGATACCACTATATACCCAAAAGGATGGCTAAATAAAAAATACAGACAACTCTTAGAAAATATATGGAGAAATTGCAATCCTCAGACATTGCTGGTGGGATTATAAAATGGAGCAGAAATTTCAGAAAACAGTGTGGCAGTTGTTTAAAATGTTTAACATAGAGTTGCCATGCAATCAAGCAATTCTACTCTTGGATATATACCCAAGAGATATGAAAATCTATGTTTACATAAAAACTTGTACACAAATGTTCATAGAAACATTACTCTTAAGCTAAAAAGTGGATAAACAAAATGTGATATATCCATACAAAAGCATATTGTTATCGATAATAATATAAGTGTAATATGCTAATTAGACTGGACATCCTTCTGGATGACCTTCCGGATGAAGCCATGGCTGTGAAGGAAGCCTGGGTCCCGGGTGCCTGGTGGTGACCAGAGAGAAGCCGATTGCTGCAGCTGGGGAAAGAAAGGCCTACTCTTGCACGATTTTTGTGCATTAGGCCTCTAGTTCATCAATAAAAAGGAATGAGTACTGATATATGATACACCATGGATGAACCTTGAAAATGTTATGCTAAGTTAAAGAAGACAGTCACAAAGGACCATATATAGTACTAGAGGCCTGGTGCACAAAATGTGTGCACTGAGGGGGGGGGCGGTGTCCCTTAGCCCAGCTTGCACCCTCTCCAATCTGGGACCCCTCGGGGGATGTTTGACTGCTGGTTTAGGCCCAGTCCCACAGGGATCCAGCAGTTGGACATCCCCCTCACAATCTGGGATTGCTGGCTCCCAACTGCTCACCTGCCTGACTGCCTGATTGCCCCTAACCACTTCTGCCTGCCAGCCTGATCACACCCTAATCACTCCCCTGCCAGCCTGATCAACACCTAACTGCTCCCCTGCCGGCCTGATTGCCCCCAGCTGCCCTCCCCTGCAGGTCTGGTCACCCCCAACTGCCCTCCCCTGTTAGGCCTGTTCCCTCCCAACTCCCCTCCCCTGCAGGCCTGATTCCCCCCAACTGCCCTTGCCTACAGGCCTGGTTGCTCCCAACTGCCCTCCCCTGCAGGTCTGGTTGCCTCTAACTGCCCTCCTCTGCCAGCCCAGTCACCACTAACTGCCCTCCCCTGCAGGCCTGGTCACCCCCAACTGCCCTCCCCTGCTGGCCATCTTTTGGCAGCCATCTTGTGTCCACATGGGGGTGGCCATCTTTGACCACATGGGGGTGGCCATTTTGTGTGTTGGAGTGATGGTCAATTTGCATATTACCTCTTTATTATATAGGATTAATTTTAGAAAGAGGAAGGGAGAGGGAGAGAGAGAAACATCAATGTGACAGCAAAAAATTGATCAGTTGCCTCCAACAGGTGACAGGAGATTAAACCCCACATCCTGGGTATGTGCCCTGACCAGGCATCAAACCTGCCACCTTTTGGTGTGCAGGACGATGCTCCAACCAACTGAGCCACACTGACTGAGAAGGAAAGATAGGACAGATTTTAGAGTCACTCAGACCTGCATTCAAATCCTTTCCTTTTCACTTATTAATAAATTCTTGGCTAAGTGATTTATATTCTCTGACTTACTTTTTTACATTTGCAAATGGATGCATGAGTAAACATGGGATAAATAGCTGTTACAAATAAACTGTGACATTTAATATATCGTCATAACAGGTTGTTGTTGTTTGTTTTATCTGGGCTCCTCTAATAGTCCGGAAAGTTTGGGTTCAGGTTTGTGGCAGCTCTCCTCCCTGTGCACTGGGGACCCAGGCTCCTTCCAGATTTTGACTTTGTTAAATTCTAAAACAGGGGTTGGTAATTTTTTTTCTGTAAAGAGCCAGATAGTAAATATTTGAGGTTTTGCAAGCCACAAGGTCTATGTTGCAACTCAACTCAGCTATGGTAGCACAAAGCGGCCTTAGGCAATATGTAAAACGAATGGGTGTGGCTGAGTTCCAACAAAGTCCTTTACAAAACAGGCACCAGGACAGAGCTGTGCTAAGGAAGATAGAGAAAGATTGGCTTTTTTTCATATACACTGAGGACTAAATCTATGAAAAGACATGACCCTCAAAAATGGTATATTGTTTTTCAAAAGTGTCAGCCAGAAAGGTGAATGTCAGTGGTGACAGATATACAGCAAGGACATTAGCCAGTGGCATCAATGCCTTTGTCCTTGATCATAAAGTAACAAGCACTGGGTAAGGACTAAAGAATGCCAAATCCTAACAGGTAACTTTACATGAAACTAAAGAGAATGTAAGATAAAGGTCAAAATGTTACATCAAAAGAAAAGAATCTCTACAGACTGGTGACTAAGGCAACAAATTAAGAATTGAGGCTCAGAATAAAAGGTCTCTGGAAATATTCCCCCAGTATGCCTTGCAATGTTCTGCCTTTGTTTTGACGGTTTGTTTACTTTATCCCTTGACTTTCTGTGAGCAGGAGAGCCACACAAGAGGAGTGGCCTTCAGGAAGGAAGAGATTGGTGTGGGAGGCGGGTGTAAGGACTAGTTAGTAAAAATGCTGACCTGGTCCCTTGGTACCTGGAGGCAAGCAGAACCTTGAGAACTACTAAAGTTGACTCTCTCTTAGGCTTTTGTGATGCGATGGGGCAGAATAAAAATGTTCCTCTCCCATCTCCTTCAAGATTATCTCTTCTCTCTTGAGTATTATCAAGGGAGGCTGAGCACAAGATAGAAAAGCCAGTGGGGTGGATGTCCTTATTGTATTCTTCTTCAAGTGTATTTCTCAGTAGCCTTAATTAGAATTATACTCTCCCAAGCACACTTAATTTTAGGGGGAAAAAATGTATACACATCCAGAGAAAGAAAATGAAACTAAGGTAAAAAAGGCTGGAGGGAGCTGAAGAACAGGTTAAAAGAGAAATTATATACAGTCAACTCTGTCTCTTTTCTAGATACTTCCATAAGACAATGAAGTAGAAAATTATTTTTGGAGTAGCTCCCTAGTAAATTGCTTTATAACCTGTTTTTCTCCTAATTCTTTGGCACATTTTAGCTTTCCCCATAATAACCTCTGCATTCCTGCCTGTCCCCACAACTGTCATGTTGTCTTCCTTAAATGAGGTCACCATGTAAAGCATGAAATTTAATCTATACTAATAAAAGAGTAATATGCAAATTGGTCACAATGCCCTCACAGTAACAACCAAACAGCAGGCTGCATGGGGCAACAAGGCCGGCAGGGGGATTAGCAAGGGACGACCAAACAACTGACCAGAAGGCTGCATGGGGCAACCAGGCCAGCGGGGGGGGGGGGGGGGGGCAGTGAGAGGCAACCGGTCAGCAGGAGGAGCACTTGGGGGCAACCAGGCCGGCATGGGGTGGGGGCAGTGAGGGGCGACCAGGCTGGTCAGGGGAGCAGTTGGGGGCGACCAGGCCGGCATGGGGGGGCAGTGAGGGGCAACCAGGCTGGTCAGGGGAGCAGTTGGGGGCGACCAGGTGGCAGGGGGGGCAGTTGGGGGCAATCAGGCCAGCAGGGGGGGGGCACTAAGGGGCAACCAGGCTGGCAGAGGGGGCAGTTAGGGGTGACCAGACCAGCAGAGGGGGGCAGTTGAGGGTGACCAGGCCAGCAGGATGGCCAATTAGGGGTGATCAGGCTGGCAGGCAGAGGCAGTTAGGGGTGATCAGGCTGGAAGGGGGGCAGTTAGGGGCGATCAGGCAGGCAGGCAGGTGAGCAGTTAGGAGCCAGCGGTCCCGGATTGTGAGAAGGATGTCCGACTGCTAGTTTTGGCCCGATCCCAGGGATCAGGCCGAAACCGGCAGTTGGACATCGCCCGAGAGGTACCAGATTGGAGAGAATCCAGACTGGGCTGAGGTGACACCCCCCTGCCCCCGTGCACAAATTTCGTGCATTGGGCCTCTAGTGTAATAATAATAATAAATAATAGAGTCATTGAATTTGTAATAAGCTTGCTGTTTGCCAGAGACTAAAGTGTTTACATCATCAACTCATTTGATCCTCACAACAACAGTTTTGAATGGATAGCTTCATTTTAAAGGTGAGAAAACCATGGCACAAGACATTTAAGTAACAGTCTTAACTCAGCACTAACTGGCCATGCAGATTCCAACCTAACTAGACTGATTTCAAAGCCTGTCCCAATAGCCTCCAGAATATATAATTCAAGATCATTTGTATATAATATTTTCTGGTGAAATGGTTCTTATTTTGAAGTACTTTTTGGTCAGATTTGCTCCTTCTAAACAAAATAATGTTATTTTAGCCTATTCTTCATTTTGATTTTTGCATGATTCTCAAAAGTAAGGCAACCCATCCTATATAATAAAGAGGTAATAAGCAAATTGACCATCACTCCAACACACAAGATGGCTGCCCCCATGTGGACAAAAGATGGCCGCCACAGATGGCCAGCAGGGGAGGGCAGTTGTGGGTGATCAGGCCAGCAGAGGAGGGCAGTTTGGGGGGAACAGGCCTGCAAGGGAGGGCAGTTGGGGGGGACCAGACCTGCAGGGGATGGCAGTTGGGGGCAACCAGGCTTGCAGGGGAGGGAAGTTGGGGGCAACCAGGCCTGCAGGGGAAGGCAGTTGGAGGGACCCAGGCATGCAGGGGAGAGCAGTTGGGGGCAATCAGGCTCGTAGGGAAGCAGTTAGGTGTCGATCAGGCTGGCAGGGGAGTGGTTAGGGTGTGATCAGGCTGGCAGGCAGAAGTGGTTAGGGCCAATCAGGCAGGCCGGCAGGCGAGCAGTTGGGAGCCAGTAGTCCTGGATTGTGAGAGGGATGTTCGACTGCCCGTTTAGGCCCAATCCCACCGGGATCCCACTGGGATCGGGCCTAAATGGGCAGTCGGACATCCCTTGAGGGTTCCCAGATTGGAGAGGGTGCAGGCTGGGCTGAGGGACACACACCCCCATGCATGATTTTCATGCACCGGGCCTCTAGTTGCTCAATAAGTTTCCAGGAGATTGATAGCCAGAATTATTGCACAGACACTTATCAATTTCAGTTTAGGAAGTTTTTGTACTGGCCACAAATATTAATTTAGTTTATTAGTTTATTAATTTTTTATAGCTTAGTGCATTAGAAAAGTGTAAAACAAAAATCTAAGTTAAAGGAGAAGAAGAAATCCCTGGTGGCCTAATAACAGATATATGTTCTCAGGTAAACCCTGAGAGGTTCAGTTCCACCATTTGTAAACAATGGGATAAGAGTAGCTAATATTTAAGGAAGCTCTCAGAACTAAAAATTGATGTGTTTGTACATTACTGAAAAAAAGAAATTTAAAAAAATATAACGAGCTTCCTTACTCAGGACATTTAAAACCATTCTGGACAATATATGTCAGAGAACTTTTCTCTCAAGCAAAAAGAGTCCCTATGAAGGTGTTTCAAAGCACGCACTTCTTTTCTAAGGATGCTCTATCACGTTTCTTATGTCTGTGGAAAGTGAAACATTTCTCTTAGTAATCCTGGTTTCTTGATGTTCTGTTAAATATTTCCAAAAGCAGAATTATTATTTGAGGGTAAGTAAATAACAACCTTTTTCAGCAGGCCAGAGAAGCCACAATCATGCTAGGGTTTCTGATGACACAAACTTTTCCTAGACACTAAAGCAAGACATTGCTCCTAGCACGCTACCATCTGCTGCAGATATTTAAAAATTCTAAAGCACTAACAATGATGCAATTTGCTACATTTTGAGCCGCATTTTACAACTCTCTCTTTGCTGAATTACTATTGATGACATTAAAACCCTTTATAAATCAAGACAACACATTTGCTTGCTTTTGCCACCAAAGAACTGTCAGCGACACTCTTTTTCTCTACCTGCTACCTCCTTCCTGGTCAGCAGTGTTTAAACCCTTCTAGAGAACAAGAAGAAGAACACCACATCATTTTCTATGCTACCTATCGCTCACAAGAGCAGATGCCCAGGGGGAACACAATATTAACTTGAAGAAGGAATAAACTGGGAAACAAAGTGAGCAATTTATAATATTTTTTTTCATTTTCTCATAGATAAAAAGCAGCATTTTCCAGATTTCTAGAAACAAAAGACCCAAAGTTTCTAAAAATAAGTTATACAACATAGGAGGATGAAGGAGCTGTAACATTTCTTCATGAGCACAGAGGTAAAACTTGGAGAAATACTCTGATCTACCTGAAAGAAGAAATAAATGGGAAGAGTTAAGATTTAAATGTTTGATAAAGACTTAAAAGTTTTCTTTTTCTCTTGAAAGTCAAGCAAGTAGATTGGTAGATTTTAACAACTCCAATTTAAAATTATTTTCAGCCCACGAGAGTGTGAGATTCGGCTTTCTGCACATAAGCTCACTTAGAGGGGCAGAAAGAATAAAAATCATCAACAATTATGAAAGAAGTTTCAGCTCAACTCAACACCTGATGGACTGTGGTCAATGTTTCAAACTTCAGAAAATATTAGCAGCTGTTACTTTCTAAAAGTAACTGAGATATTCAAACATTTGCCCTGGAAAAATGACACCTGTCAGAAAAAATTACAGGATAAAATGTCTTTATTCATTTTAAAGAACATATTTTATATGTGATTTTCATCTAACTGAAGACAATCATTTTTGGCATTTTTGGTTAGCTTATAGCCCTTTCTTTCCCTTAATACTAGACTCTTAAAATATCTTCTTCTTATATTCAAATTCCTCATATTTCTATTATGTTTCATTACTGAAATAATATTAACTGTTGATATACCTGTTATAAAACCAATAACTACAATAGTCCTGGATTAGTAGATGTTGGCTTATTTACTAGACAAAAATATTTGAGTTTTGATGTTGATCATTTACAGATGTTTGTCTAAATCCTCTTTTAATCTTTTATAAAAAACATTATTTCAAAGAAAAGCTAAGATACATCGAAAATAATTTGTTTTTTAAGTTTCTGGATAAGAAAGAATAAACAATTTCTATCACGTAATCTCCTTACTCCCAATGTTCTACTGTGTAAATGAGGAGAAAGCAAATGACTCCCCAAACAACACTGAGGGCTGAGTCACCACACTTGGAAGTGGTCAACTGTCATGTTTATTACTGAGCACTTAGTGAAAGTGAAAGAGAGGCAAGGTTGCAAGCAGGTGGCCAGGAAAGATGAAGATGAATCACTTGGGAAAAAGGCATAAACATAGTTCGTGACAACAGCAAGGCATTTGAAAAAGAGAAGACATCCCTCAATGATTCACACAAGTCCTCACCCAGACAAGCTTCCTCTTCCCAGAGACCTTCTCCCTCATATTATAACAGTAGAAATAACAGCAATAATATGCATTGTGCATCTACTAAATGTTAGTTAGTAGACACTTTACATACATTATTTCTAAACAGTCCTACAAAGTGGACATTATTACTTTTAAGTATAAATGAGAAAAGTCAAGCTCAGATAGGCAGGGCTGTCTATGTTTCTCATACCAAGAAGGAACTTACCTGCGCTTGACCTCAGAACTGTCTAATAACGAAGCCTAACCTCTATTCAACATACTTTGCTGCTGCATCTTTGGTTACATATAAGGTTGTTTCTGGGGAGAATGGACTAATAAAAAGAAGACCCAAGAATTTAAACTTTAATTTTTAAAAATCAGTTACATATTATTCATCTACCAAGAAAAGAAAGTGTGAAACAAGTACAACAGACACATGAAATATACATGCAATACACAAGTAGACTCACTGAATTAGAGATGTCTAAGTCAGATTACATCCTGTAGCACTTATTTGAAATATATCACCTAAGATATAAGATGATCTAAATGAATAATCTCCCTCCCTTTTACTTTCTCACTCAGGCCAAGGTTGAGCTAGTTTGTATATCATAGTCCTGAAGGTAAGAATAAAGTTAAGTTGGAGAGAGTGAAACAAGACAGACCTTTCCATCCTCCCTAGAATCGGTAAGTCTAATTTGTTAGCCCTGATCTGTCTCTGGCCAATCAGGAGAAGCAAGTCTCTGACCACTGGACTCTTTCTCCCTGGTCCTAATGCCCAGAAGAAAGTACTTCTAGCTCCTCATACCTTGTCATATGTGATGCATTAGGAATAATACCCATGCAGTCACTCCAGTTTCAAATGTGCTCCTGGACATTTTCATCAATATACAATTATAATTTTAAATACTTCTAAAAGTTTCATTGAGCTATGATTTCCAGTTTATAATCAAAGAAGGACAAATTTGGACTTCACGAAATATTTCAATTACTTGGAAAATTCAAGAACGCCCTAGAAACATTACCATAGAGTGACAATCCGAGGGAGAATCCTACAACTTAATAAAATAAAGGGTTTATAATTATAAGCAGAAAGACCCCTCTGTAAGCAGTACATGCTGAAATCTTGAAGGCAGCTTTCTCCACAAATGAATGCTTGAGAACCAGGAAATGGATACCTTAAGTTAGAAAATCCTTTACCTTTTGTTCTGTTTTTATTTTAATCTTATCTTTCTTTGTAATTACACTGTAAACAGTTCCTCAAGGAAACTTGTTAATATGCTGCAGATGGTGAGAGGATTGCATTTTATTCTTCAGCATCTTGGTCACTTACCTCATTAAAAGAGGTCCCAATGTTACATTTAAGAAGACGTATTTATTTTCTAACTACTTTTCCATTGTTCACAAAAAAAGTATCATTTCTCAGTTATAACAAAGCACCAGGAACTTAACACCTGGGTTCTCTTTTTGGCTTCTCTTGAAATTGTATTTGAATGCATAAAACTTGTTTACTTTTAAATGTTTTAAGAATGTTTAAAAAAAGACACCGCTACAGGTCTCTTAGAAAATTGTATAAAGCTTAATGAATTAATACTTGCAAAATAATGTGAATATCTTGAAGTTTCTTAGGGCTTGTAAGTATTAAAACATTAAAAAATAATATAGTGTTTCAATATCTACTTTTTAATATTTTGGCTTTATTTAAAATTAATGTTTCCCTCCAAATATTAGTAAAAATATAACACTAAGCTGAGAAACAGATTTCAGCATTGTCAGTGAGGCAGGTTTTGTATGCCTTGCCAATATCTTTGTGGGTTTCCTTGTTAATCATTTTATTTTATTATTTATTCCAGATATATTTCCATGAAGAATTCTTAACTTGATGGAAATCTGATTTCTTGATCCACAATCAAATCTTTCTATGGCCAGCTGCTATGTCTTCATAACTGTGAAAATATTACATCTTTTTGCAAGTTGGCTCTAATACAAGGAAGGTTACTAAACTAACCCAATTAAATTGAACATATCTGCAAGTTTAGATGATTATTGCTGTTGTCTGTGAGGGCTGGGATCCACAGTGATGGATTGCTGGCTACCCTAGTGAATTCTAAAGGGGGAAAATATCCCATCCTGGATTAGCTTGAATTGTCTTACATGAAAGTTTTATGATGCAAATTGGAGATATTGGACTTAGTAACAACCTACACTATCTGTTATATTCTCCTGTCTCATAGTCACAGGAAGCTTTCTTGAGTATGACGCTCCATCCTCATTAATAAGCTCTGTGTTGAACATATTTGTCTGATATGAAGCTGCCATACCTTGTCACCAATTATACACTCTGAAAAGACCCATCTCATTATAGTACTTAAATTGCTTGTTCCTTGAAGGTGACGCTTGGTGTGTCTCTTCTGCCTCTTGCCAACAGGAAAATCACCCTTGAAGTGAATAGATGTCAGTCAAAAGCTACAAAATAAAAGCAAAAGGAATTAATAAAAAACCTGCCGGAATATTTATCAGCTTATTGCACAGGAAAGAATATAGATCAGACAAGTAAAATGCATGGCTAAAGAGACACTTTTGAACATTTTAATCACACGAAACATACCTGTCCATTATTTTGGGGCCCAACAGATATTCTGAATGTGAATCACACATGTGGACCAAAGTAGACTGTTTGGCATTCTGTCATTGTTGCATTAAAAAAAGGATGCAATGTTTGAAAACATTATTTCTCTGTTTCTCATTGCATCTCTAGGCAGTTAGGACACTGAGTATCATGCAAGAGAATTCTTACCCTTGGATGACATCACTCTGTATTGCAAACCTGGTACAGAGGAGGTTTCCAATAAATTGTGATTGAGCAGTAAATTGAGATATTAATCAATGAATTGCTAGGATGACTGGGCAAAAAAGGGCATAGTAGAATAGTCTTCTGCCAAAGGAAAGCTAACATATTAGGCTTGAGTGTACGCAAACCACCTTTGAAATGCATTCAAAAAACATTCATTCCCAGGTGCAATAAAGTTATATTTATTCTATTCCATTTCAAAAGCAAAACTTTTTTCACAAATTCCTTGTCTTAAGCAAGTGTAGAGAAAAAATGTTTATACTTCCTTTTTTGCCTCTGCTTTTGGAATGCATGGGTTTATTCACAGGTTAATAATCCAGTACAGACTCTTAGTGGTGGGAACTCTCCAAAGACACTGCCCACACCTCCCCAGCTGTAGAGTTGAGTCAGCCAAGGGCAAGACGAAAAGGTTCACAGAAATCCTCCGAAACTAGCATGCGGTTCCTAGCTCAGCCCCTGGAACAGAAATATTTCCTGGTCCTTTACAATATGTTTTAAAAGTGTTTGTAGATCCTGTGGTGTCATTCAATATGCCATGCCTCATTTGGAAATAGTGTTCAGTATTGGCATCATCAGATTCCTCTTGACGAAAGGATCAATAAATTAAGCCCATTCTTTTAAAAAGTTCACTTAATCTAACTAACTATACCCTCACATGCAGTGGGAACACACCATTTTCATAAAGTATGTATTTGTGTGGAAGCATGTGTGTGTGTGTGTGTGTGTTTATACATACAAGCCTTCAGAAGAAATAATAGGTGAAAAAGATGATCAGGTTAAATAGAGAGCATATATAAGTTGAAAATATACTTGGCAAAAGGCACTGTACAAGACATAACACATATCTCCAGTTTCAGATTTGGTATTACTGTTACCATTTCTTCATGGCAATTTGCAAATGTAATAATACATGATCTGAATTTGGGAGATGGAGAAAACTGCCTACTGTTCCCGCCTGGACAAATCAGCAATGGAATTCTGGCATTCTCATTGTATTCCAGAGCCTTCCATTAATTGGTGTTTAAGATAATTTTCTCCTCCTTTCAGCAGATACAAGAACGGAGAACATTATTATTTTCAATATCTTTATACTATTACTCTACAAAGCTCATTGTAAACAGGAAAGAACCAAATACTTACATGGTCTTATTACTAACCCAGCTCCTCAAAGAGAAGTTGTGAAATATATAAACACACTTTGGAATTTAATTAAATACATGAATATTCGTTTTCTATTCTATTATTTAGGCATTTAAAAAAGAAAATTAAGTATAAATTTAAAACACATTTTAGACTGAAGTTGAAGTCACATTTCCCCAGGTATCAAATAACATAAAAGTATGAGTGCTGAACATGAAAGGGGCAAAAATCTAAAGACATTTTATTTTTACTTAGTACAGGATATATGAGTTCTTTCTTTTAAAAAAAATTACTTTATCAGATTTTATTACTTAAGTAGGGGTACAGGGAAGAGACTTTTTCTTGAACACATTGTTTATCTGTGATGCTGGTAGCAATATATTGCCAACTAAGAACACTTGAGTCACTACTATATTATTCTCTGTGAAAATCAGTTTTGAGATCTTAAGCAAAAGGAAATTTGTGGCACCTTGTCTGAAAAAGAAAAAAAGCCAACTCAAAAGTGAAAACAGGAAAAGGCACTAGACATGATCTCTTTTTCTAAATAAGAAAAACAGAGAATAATATGAGGAACTAAGTTTACTTGTTCATGACTAAGGTGCCAGAGCACATCCCTCTGGGATCAAAACTTACATTTGGGTTTGTAAGAGAGACAACCAGTGGTAATATGTTTTGTTTTGTTTTTTGTCATCCTATGCAACCCTTAATAATAAACTTGGGTGTTGAAGATGAATGTGGAGACTCTCATTTCCTTTGCTTTTCTTAAAACCACTTATCTATATCTCCTCCCTTAGGTTCCTAGTTTATCCCTGGTCCTCCCTTAACAGAATATTCGGTATTATAGTACATGTTTCACTAGTCTCTCATGTTCCACTATTGCTGGGGTTCTTGTCCCAGCATTACAAAGGGTTCAGCAATCTGGAGAAAAGGCTGTGCATAGATTCAATAAGGAGTCCAAGGACAAAAGATAGTTTTGAAAGGCATTGGGAGTCAGAGGAGCTTCAGCTAAAGGAGCTAAAGACTCTCCCCTTGACTCAGGATCCCTTACTTTTTATTAACACAATTTGTCCTAAGGCAAGGTGGAGATAATACACTTCAAAGGGTAGGGTTTACAGAAGCATTGTCAGATTGGGGAATAGCCTACAGCTGTTCAGGTGTTTGGCCAACAGGAGGCAATAACATGTAGATTAAGATGCCCTGAGCTGTCTGGCAGAAAACGATTATCCTATTCAGGTTTGGGGGAGGTGCTTTCTAGCCGTTCCAACAGATGATTGCATATGTGGCTCAGCCCTTGTTGAGCCCCCAAGCTTCATCAACCTTTTGATGAAACTCTTATAACCATGACATGCTGGAACTGGCTTCCAGCACACTATGTGTCACCTTTCGTCTTTACCACTTTTCAGAGACGCATACTTCCACTGTGGTGAATTTAATTGTCTTCACTATAAAAAGATTCAGCTACTGATCTTCGCAAATCTTGATAATGAGATGTCTAATACTAAAAAATGCCCAGAATCTTTGGTTATTTATGTTAATTTCATTTTCTACTTAGGTCTCAAAACTTGAACTACTTTATTTTCAAAATATAGGAATAAATTTTTAAATAGTTTGGTGTAGTACAGTAATTTTTACAAAAAAAATAGGTCATTTGAATGTGAAAACTCTTCAGGCTGTCATGTTTGGTTGTTCCCCCATTTTGGGGATACCATGCAGATAGAAGACAATATAAAAGTCACCCCTTAAGTTCCTTCAGGTACAAGTGGCACTTCTGTGCACTGCAGCTCTGGGTGACAGGATCAACAAGATGCAAGGGCGCTTGTATTGGAAAGCCCCAAAATGTAGCACCCTACCAGCGTATCAAATAGGCCCAATATTTTTTTTTTTTGCTATGCTATTATTATATGGGAAGCATTGTCAAATAAGGAAGAATAATTATGTTGAATATGTATGCATTATTGTTACCAAAATAGTATGTTTCTGAAACTATATAAAATTTCTAAAGATCTAAAAAAAAAAAAAAAAAAAAAAAAAAAAAAAAAAGCAGACCCCTACACATCTTTAATAACATAGTTATTGGGATCTATGGAAAGAATAACTGATATTTTTATATTTTTAGCATACTGATGATTATACTATACTTTAATAGTAAAGAGAACTACAAACATGAGCACATGGGTGTCTCCCTGGAATAGCGAATTATCATAAAGAACTACTCTTGAGAAGCTCTGTTTGCTCCAATCTGAGTGTCTCGATCTGTTTTAGACACTGAGTCATATCAGAGAAATGAAAACAGAGACATCTGCATTCTGCTCACACAGGTACAAACCAGCCCCTACTGCAAGGGTTTATAGCCATTTTAACTCCCAGGAGTTCCATGAAGACAGTCTTTCTCTCACGTGTAAACCACCACCAGTTTGAGTTTTTGACTCTGATTACATAACTGATGAGAGATTCAAATATTACATATAAAATAAAATGACATTGTATTTGAGAAACAACTTTTCTTTTATTCTTTAACATTACTAAACAGAATTCAAACTAATTTCCCATCACTTTAATTTCTGTTTTTATATGCTCTTAATGGCCAAAGCATTAATGAAATGGACTAGCAGCTTTTAAGTCCCTATTCAGAACCATTTTTAATTGAGATGGTGACTCCTTGCTGAGAATTCAAAACCATCGTCCTTTTTTATTTAAGAAAAATATTTTTTTTCAAAGGGATATCACCTCTAAATACTTTCAATAGTTCTGTGTAGATTACTTTGTAGTTGTTGCTCAATCAGATTTACTTATAAAGCAATAAGTAGAAGCAAGTTGTTTATTGTTTTTCTTAAATATATACAAAGGAATTTAATTTCAAAATACAATGTAACTTAATAATGATCATAATCTTTTTGAATCCTACAAAAAGATTATGATCTTAAAATTTCACTTTTCCTTTACTAGGTAAATAATGAAATTTCAAAATTATTTTACTATACACATAGCATTCACCTAAACATTTGCTAGAACAAAATAAGAATCACTTACTAGTAACTGATATGTTTTAGGATTATTACCGTTTGACATGAAATAGGGTTTTTTTTTTGCATATAGTATCAATATCCCACATTTATTATATTGAAATTAAAGTATGAGAAATTAGTTTGAATTATGTTTAGTAATATTAAAGACTAAAAGAAAAGATTTTTTCTCAAATGCAATGTTATATATTTTTTATTTTATACTAGAGGCCCGGTGCACAAAATGTGCACTGGGGTCAGGGGGTGGGGCAGGCCCTCAGCCTTGCCTGCACACTCACAGTCCGGGACCCCTCGAGGGATGTCTAACTGCCGGCTTGTGGCTGGATGGCCTTCTGTTGCTGCACCCCATGCTGCTTGAGCTTCAGCAGCTGCTGCACATGCACGGGCTGGGCCTCCAGGGTGTGTTCTGCAAACACCATCGAGTGGGTGAGTCAAGCACAGAGGCAGGCTCACCCTGAGTTCCCTGCACCTTCCTGAGTCACTGAGTTGTTCAGACTGACTGCCTTCTATAGAGAATGGCACTGGGATTGGACCTAAGCCAGCAGTTGGACATTCCTCTCACAGTCCGGGACCCCTTGGGGGCTGTAGCAGTGCACCAAGTGGCAGATGGCCAGGGTGGAGCCACGTTGCTCGCGCTCATCCCGGCCTGCTGCGCCTGCTGCCGCCGCTCGGTAGTGCTGCTGCAGAGTCAGGAGAGGCTCCTGCTGTGGCAGCTGCACTCACCAGCTGTGAGCCCGGCTTCTGGCTGAGCAGCGCTCCCCCTGTGGGAGTGCACTGACCACCAGGAGGCAGCTCCTGCATTGAGCGTCTGCCCCCTGGTGGTCAGTGCGCACCATAGTGACTGGTCATTCTGGTTGTTCCGCCATAACGATCACTTAGGCTTTTATTATATAGACTAGAGGCCCAGTGCATGAAAGTTCATGCACTGGAGGGGGAGATCCCTCAACCTGGCCTGCCCCTCTCACGGTCTGGGAGCCCTCAGGGGTGGGAGGTGACCCGGCGATCAGGGGAAGGCAACGCCCCCATCACACCTCTGCTGCTGCCATTGCTGGCAGCACAAGCCTTAGCCGGTCCTGGTTACCTGAGCCTCGGGCGAGTCCTGGGCGGCTGGCCAGCCACCATCTGAGGCTTGCCTACGCCTCAGTCAGTGGGGGGTGCAGGAGGACCAGAGGCCTCGGCGGGGCTGAGAGGACTCCGGCGGCAGGCGCACGGAGCAGCTGGCCCCGGCTGAGGAATGGAGGATACTTTCTACGACATGAGTTATAACTTCCAATTTGTTGGACATCACAATCAAGCTTAGCTTCAGCTTTGGGGAAGGGAGGAAGAGAGGGATGGGAAGCTCGTTGGAGGAGCCTGGGTGAGCTGTCAGTCAGTGGGGGGTGCAGGAGGACTCAAGGCCCCCGCCAGGGCTGAGGGGACTTGGGCAGCAGGCGAACAGAGCTGAGGGGACTCCGGTGGCCGGTGCGCAGAGCAGCCGGCCCCGCTCTCACTGTGGGCGCCACCACCTTGTGATGGTGTGACAGTCAATTTGCATATTACCTCTTTAATATATAGGATATATAGTCATTAATTGCCAAATACACCCCTTTTAACCTTTCTTTAGTCTTAATTCTACAACTATGTATTTTTTGCTCACAACCAATCCTATATCTATGTCTTCATAGTTATTTTTTAAAGCATTTTAATAAAGCATAATTCAGAAAAGAATACTTGCAAAAATAATAGGTATTTAATTTAGAGATTGATCTGTGAACTTCATACTTCATAATTACCTGATTTTTATGGAGATTTTGTTTCCTAAACCTAGGTTGTATCTCAATATATGAAGGAATGTTTACAATTATAAAGGTTGTTATGCCGCCATCTAAACCCTGTGATTTTATAAAATATATACTAAAAACCCTGTGCTGTTGCCTTTGTGCTTTTAGAAATCTAAAAAAAAAAAAAAAAAAAAAAAAAAAAAAAGCCCCTGCCATTTCAGCGTTCACTGTCTCAGGTCACTCAGCAAGGTCAGTGGTGGCATGACCCTCAACTAGGTTTTTAGCTCAGCAGATCTATTCACTGTCTCTCTGGGAGGGAGCTAAATAACACAATTCTCTTTGGGGAGAAATGCATTTCCATGGTCTCATCCTGTCTCCTTCAGAGCCCCTGGGCCTGAGATGCCTTGCAGTGTGCCTCCTGTTGGACACACCCTCCTCTGATCCTGCCAGAGCCTCCCAAGGACAGACTGTGCTCTATTAGCTGTGGACGGGCCCCATTGTTGGCTCCAAGTCTCAGCCCACTTGAATTTTAATAAAGATTCATAGGCAGTTGTTATGAAACAAACACCATAATGACACCCAGACAGGCTGTAGAATTATTTTTAGGCAGATGATGTGTGTGGCCCATGCCTCGGGCCCACCAAATGATAATAATAGTAACACTATGCAGTAAGTAGAGGGAACATATTTCAGAAAAACTGCATAAATCATAAAATGTTTCCTGCCATCCTCCGCCTCCTGCCCACCTTCCTCTCCACAACATCAGGAGTCACAGGGCTCACTACCGAGTACCTGGCAGGATCCGAGTGACACTCTAAAGAAAAAGGAATCCTTAATGTTGTTTGTGCTCACTATTAAAAAAAAAGAAAAAGAAGAATGGCATTACACATGTACTATAAATTGTCCGAGCCATACATAGTTTTAAAAAATAAGCCCAGATTTTTTTTGTCTTTTTAAAACAGGGTCAGAAATTAATTCTTCTATATTTGACATCTTCCTTCGGATATAGAAATGGATGTGTAGTAGCAGCATGGGACCCGAATGAGGGCACTTCAGAAAAGAGCGATCTGTCAAGCTGAAAACATTTGGAGGGAAAGGGCCACTCTTGGAAACTTAACAAGCGTTACTATGATAAGCAGCATAAAGAAGTCCTTTAAGAAGAGTTTCATGTTAGGCTATTGGTAAATTTAGATTACCAACACGGCGTCCAAGTCTCAGAAGTTAGAGAGCCCAAACTTTGGTTTCATCTAGTAGTTAAAGAAGCTAATTCATTTAAGCTCCCTATTTGCTCTTCCATGTACTGTTGAGAACTGCAAGATTGGCTAAATATAGAAACCATTTAAAGAAATCTTATTAAAAATCCAACTTCCTAAAATTGAACCTTAAGTGAACTCCAGCATGAGAAAAAGCCAGCAAAATGAGAGGAATATTTAGTGCAAGACATTATAGAGCAGGTCAGAGTACAAAGACTTGAGATAGGAAACATTTAATTTGCTACATTTCCCCCAAATTTGTAACAAGACACAATTGCAACTTAGAGAGGACAGGTGGTGTAACAGACTCAGGGACAACTGGGTCAGAGTCCTGCCTCAGGCCGGGCTGCACCCTATCGCTGTCCGGGATCCCTCAAGGGATGTCTGACTACCAGCTTAGACCCGCTCCCTGCCACTGCCACTGTGCTCACCAGCCATGAGCCTGGCTTCTGGCTGAGCAGCGCTCCCCCTATGGGAGCGCACTGACCACCAGGGGGCAGCTCCTGCATTGAGCGTCTGCCCCTTGGTGGTCAGTGTGCATCATAGCAACTGGTCATTCTGCTGTTTGGTGGATTTGCATATTAGCCTTTTATTATATAGGATTATGATCCAGATCACATTCACTCCTATACTCTAGAACTTTAGAGATCTCTGCAAATTGCTCTACTGTGTCATATAGAATCTTCTTTAATATTATACTGCTATATATTGAAGCTTTAGAATTGGGGAAATTGCTTCAATATTATAGGAATGATAGGAAAATATTGATGATCTCTAAACATCTGAAATTATTTTTACAAAGTCAATTGGCATTCACTCTATAAAAAGTTCACACCAATGCCTGTGTCCTAACACATTAATTATATTCTAAGAGATCCTTTGTTGGTACAAGATTTCCTCCAATTCTAAGACAACATTTCTGTGTTCAGTGGTATCCTCGATTTTTTATACTGAAGAACAAAGGAAAAATACCTCACTATTATTAGCTTTACAAAAATATATAAACTCTGAATAGAAATAGAAACAAGTAAATTAAATCATGAAAATGGTCAACAAATTAAAAATAATTAACAGTCAGACAAAATTCTCTGGCTAGTAACTAGTTTCAAATAAGTGGGTAAAGATACAAATTCTATTGCCAACCATTGACCACCAGGTTCTGGCTTTGGCCCATGTTAGTTGAAAATGCACCTGTTTAATATTTTTAACAGCACTCATTTACACTATATTTTGGGTTTTGATGCTAGTTTGGTCTTTCTCACTAGACTTTGAGGCTCTTGAGAAGGGAGGTTATATTTTCTTTAATTCTGCATCTCTGAGTACCTAGTCTAGTGACTAGAAAGTAGTAGGACTAGCAGGGTAGATATTAAAATAACAACTGTGAGAGGTCCTATAATGTGCCATGAATTATGCTGTATGTTATATCAGTTGCTCCTTGTTACAACCTTACAAGTATTAATATCCCCATTTTTAATAAGAAAAATTAAGTTTCATGGTGGTTAATAGGCCCACACAAGTTCACATAACTTATAAAATAACATTTTAAATCAGATTTGTTCCCAAAGCTCAAATATCATCACTAAATAATGAGCAGAGATAGTGACTTTATTAAATAAAGCAATAAATGTATGCATGTGTAAACATTAGCATGGATACTTATAAATGCACCCTCATATAGATCCATGTAATTTTATTATCCTTTCTTCTTTATAGATAATTTTCAGGCTATTTATAAAGAAATTTAAGTTGGAGGCAAGAGGAGAAATTAAACTCCTCTTTTTCTGGCTTTTTAAAAAATTATTATCCTACCTAACAATAGACAAATATGCAAATTGACCGTAACTTCGCTATGCCCATGATTGGCCAGGAGGCGCGGGGGGGGGGGGCGGGACTCGGCGTGGCTGGGGTGGCCAATTGGGCTGGTGGGATGCTGAGCTCGCGTCGCCAGTGGCGGCACGAGCTCAGCGTCTGTGCCATGGCTGTGCTGCGGCACAGAAGGGGCCTCTGGGGCAGCGAGCTCACGTCCTGCCACGGACCATCAAAAGCGGGGGAGCTGGGTGCCTGTCCACTCTGGCACCAGGCCTTTCAGAAGCCTCCGCCGTGCCTGAGGCTTCTGAAAGGCCTGGTGCACCAGCGGACAGGCACCCAGCTCCCCCACGATCGAAAGTGAAAGCGTGTAGGGGACCCTACACGTGCATGATTTAATCATGCAATGCACTGGGCCTCTAGTATAGTCAATAAGAACCAAAGTTTACCAAGGCATATAGGTGGTTGCAGATGAAAAGACAAAATATCTTTGGCTCATATCCTATATAATAAAAGGGCAATATGCAAAGTGACTCTAACAGCAGAACAACCTGGAATGACCCGTTGCTATGATGTGCACTGACCACCAGGGGGAAGATGCTCAACACAGGAGCTGCCCCCTGGTGGTCAGTGAGCTCCCACGGGGGGGGGGGGGGGGGGGCTCTGCTCAGCCAGAAGCCAGGCTCATGACTGCGAGCGCAGCGGCAATGGTGGGAGCCTCTCCTGCCTCCTTGGCAGCGCTAAGGAGTCCAAGTGCGGCTTAGGCCCACTCCCCAGAGAGCGGTCCTAAGCCACAGTCAGATGTCCCCTGAGGGCTCTTGGGATGCCAGAGGGATGTCTGACTGCCAGCTTAGGCCCAAACCCCCGGGGAGTGGGCATAAGCTGGCAGGTGGACATCCCCCAAGGGGTCCCGGATTGTGAGAGGGCGCAGGCCTGGCTGAGGGACCCCCCTGAGTGCACGAATTTTCATGCACTGGGCCTCTAGTTCTATCTATAAAGGCTCAAGGAAAGGGGAAAAATCAATTATGATACACGGATTTTAGACATGATTCGGGAAAGGGAGTTTCAGTTTAGGTGTTTCTGAGGCCCTGGGATGGAGACAACATTGATTGGCATGAGAAACGCATTCTCAGACAAATCTTTTCCAGTTAACATTAAAATCTAAGTCCAAGACGGAGTCTCACTGAGGCAACAATTTCTTTTAGGAGGTGAAATAAATTGTCTGAACATAAAATACCATCTCCTCTTGTGAAGAGGAATGACAGCTTTACCCAAGACACTTGAAAAATATCCCCTCCCATTCTAAACACCTTCATCCAAGGAGATTGCTCTATATCTTTTTTTGGTAATTAGAGAAAGCACATCTAGCAGTTTTAGGAAGACAATGCTCACATGCTTTTTTGACTATATTCTTCCTTGTTAGACATATAAAAAGAAAACAAAGCATCTAGATTAGAAAGAAATAGAGAATAGAAATAATTTCAAAGAATGGCATGGAACTCATTCACTGAACCACAAATTGTAGACCCATAGGGGTTAAACTAACCCTTCTATTTCTTCCTACTTAGGACAAGCACGCTCAGCAATTTTTACAGTTGGGGCTATATACATTCCATAGCAGAGCATAAAAGGAATCCAAGAGGGTTGTAAGCATAAACAACTTTGCAAAGCTATATAAGTTATTTGAAGTTGCTTAGCTCAAATTTTTGTTCAAGGACTTCAGCTTTAAAAATCAGTGGAATAAAGTATATGTAATCCATTCAATACAGCAAGACATATCCTATAAGTAAAGAATAAAAAGGGACCTTTTAAAGACTTTATGCTCTGACTTAATATATCTGTGTGTAGCCCACTGTTGTCTCTGTTTGTTTGGTTTTTTTAAATGTCATTTCAAAGTTTCTTCCATTTGAGCAAGAGAAATGGTTCTATACATCTACTTCTTTGCATAATGTAACTAACAAAGCTGAACAATACAATGTTGGTATATGGTATAAATTCAATGAAAAACAAATCTAAGTTAAAGAAATAAAAATTTACACCCCCATGTGAATTAAAGGGAAAAGAAGAATGTCATACATAAGAGAAACAATAAATTAAATCAGTGTCTTAAATTTTAAATACAGTACTTTATTAAGTACCTGGGAACATAGTAGGTTTGTAGTACCTGTCATTATGTTCTGAGATCTTTCTACACATGCATAATTTAATCATTCCACCTGAAGTGTCAGGTACATAAAGGTATTATTAGTTAAAAGTGAACAGTAGCTTAATTTGAAATAGAAGACTGAATTTTATTTTTAACTATTAAACAGATAGAAATTAACGTGAATAACTTTATAATTGTAAATATCCACATCTCTTCTATTTTAACTTTATCCAAGATTATCTTCCAAAATGTATGACAACATAAATTTTGATCTATTATGTTTTAACTTTCGGAGCAAAATGAATGTAATACAGCACAGAGATTTTAACTTTGAAATTCCTAGTAAGAGTCAATTTTGGGAACAGAGAGAGATTGAAATCAATTTGGTAAATATATATTCAGTGACTATCACATATCACAACTCATTAGGTGTAAGTAGAAAGATAGGATAAGCCCCAGTTCCTACTTTCAAGGATCTTATGGACTAATGGATAAGACACATATATAAATACATTTTGTACGATAGATTAAATTCTAAGGTATGTCTATGTAAAGAGTTCAAATTCCAACTGAGTGGTCAAAGTTTCTGAAGGAGTTGATAGCTAAGCTAAATTCTAAAGGAAAATAGATCTTTGTTCTATAAAAAGGAATAGAAGTAATTCATAGCAGACTGGAGAGTATATGGAAAGAGAGTGAGGTATGGACATAATGATATGTCCATATAAAACAAATGTTTTTAAAGTATGAAGAGAAGAGAGGAGTAAAGGACAACCTGCTAAAAAGCAATATTTAGCCCTGGCCTGTGTGGCTCAGCAGTTAGAGCATCAGCCCACACACGAAAGGGTCTCGGGTTTGATTCCTGGTCAAGGGCACACACCTGGGGTGTGTCTCATATTTATGTTTTCTTTCTCTCCTCTATCTCTCTCTGCTTTCCCCCTTTCCGCTCTATCTGAAAAGCAAGGGAAAAAATATCCTCAGGTGAGGAATAACAACAACAACAACAAAACAATAGTAAGTGTTTACTCAAGACCACACTATAGTATAATGACTAAGAGCTTGGGCTCTAAGGAAAACTGCTTGAATTTGAATGCTGACTCCAATATTTACAAGGTGTATGACCTTGAGAGGTCACCCAAACTCTCCATGCCTCAGTTTTCCCTTGTGTATAATAGTGTTAATAAAAGTACCTAGCTCAAGGAATTGCTTTGGGGATTAGGTAATATATGTAAAACGCTTAGAACACAATGTTCTAATTTACTTAATTTACTTATGGTAAGAATTCCACAGACAATAGCTGTTGTTATGACACAGACACTCTATTGACTATTGTGGAGGCTACTGTAACCTATAAAACACACTAGTTTAAGATGAAAAAGAAACAAGTACCATATATCAATTACTTGTTAAGACATTACCTGAACGTGAATAAGGCACTGGAGTATTCTACATCCAGTTAGAAAGTACAAGTGAATATAATTACCATTGTAACAAATGGAATAAATTTTATAACCATACATATATATATATACATAGGTGTACTAGTATGTATATGATATATATGATTTTAGGAAGTATTATAGAAAAAGAAGTCTAGAATATCTAGTTTCTTTACCAGAGAGTAAAGAGGCTTTTTTGAACAAAAATCGGTGTCACTTCCGTCTCTGTAAGCATTAGCCACGCCTGGGAATAAATGGGCCAGCCGTGGGCTGAAGAGCTCTGCTGGGGAAGCAAGAAATACAGAAGAGTTGTTAATAGTTGCATGGGCTGGCATGACAAATTGGAATCTATAGTTTCCCAAACTTAAAGCTGATTCTTCTGGCCAGGAAGTGCATTCTTATGAGAATTTTGCGGAGAGTATGGCAATATAGGATGCTATTGGCTGGGCTAGAGACCAGAGGGAAATCTCCATATGCTTTAGTGCTTCAATCCCAAATTTCCCCCCAGGGGGTGCCTGTAACCACTCAGGATAGATTTCCCTCTAAAGACATTTGTAAACCGAACCTCAGGCTGCAACCCAGGTGCAACCTACCTGAATTCCATTGGGATAGAAATAACCAACTCTTCATTTTAGGTGCCTGATAGAGAAAGTGAGGTGTCCGCTTGAGGAAAATAATTTTTGCTCCCAATTCCTTGACTATTTAAATATGTAATCTGCACATTATCAAAAATGATAAGACATGAAAGGAAGAGAAACATCAAAATATAGAAGCAGATCCACAAATGAATCACACATAGGAGTTAACAGATTATTGACTTTGAAATTACATTATACTAGTAAATGTTAAAGAAATTTGAAGATAGACAAAATGGGGAAAATCTACTTCTTAATACAGAAATAAAATTTCTAAAGATCAAACTGACTTTCTAGAATAAATTTTTCTTAAATCTGAAATTAAGAATTTGTTGGCTCTGGGGCTTAGTAGCAAATTGAATACAGTCGAAGGAATGTCAGTAAACATAAAAATAGGTCAATAGAAATTATCTAAATTGAAACACATAGAAAATTACTTTAAAGATGTAAGGTCAGCTTATAAAATACATGTAGAACAATGTAGAGTCCCAAAAGGAATAATTTTTAACTTTTTATGGATATTCTCTATTTCATAAGACATGTATCTTATCTTCTTAAATTCTTTAAACATAAGTTTCCTTAGTTTTGAACCTAATTATACTATTTGCTTTGAAGTCTGTTAAGTCCAACATCTGGGCCCTCTCGAAGTCAGTTGCTATTACCTGCTTTTCTTTATCTTTGTATGGGTCACACTTCCCTGATTTTTACATCTTGGACATATCCTTTTAATTTTTTCTTTCACATTACTAATGCATGTCTTTGGCCATATACTATACAGTGTGAGTTTGATATGGTTCAGAAAAATCCATCTCTATGAAAGAGAAACAACTCAAAAATCTATAGTCATGTATTCATATGTTACTAAAAAACACAAAACACCATAAAATAATTATTACCACTAGAAATTTATACAGGGAAAAAAAGTAAATTTTTATTAATTATTTTAACCTTTATGTGATGTCTCTACATAGCATGGCTCAATGAGAAAAGTTTTCCAATACCAGCACTTGGAGTGAGGCCTTATATGGTTCCTTGGGATATATCTAGAAACATTTCTCCGTGCAATCACATTCCTAGACTGTTCTTCATTTCAGAGCTCCTGGAACCTTTCTTTACATCTGTATACTATTATAAATATTCATTTTTGACCTGATGTTTTAAAACCCCATGATAAACACCTACTTTTGTTAATTTACTTATGATAAGAATTGACTATTTACTGCCTTCACACTAGTGATGGCCTGTGATGGTGGCCACAGGTTCAAGGTTCACCCATGCACTAATTCAGCCATAAAACTTCACCAATTTCACATTTTGAGGCATTTTGTCTTTTGTGTTCAATTGTTGCTTTCATTTTCAGCACTTTTTTCCTAATGGTTTTATGGCTTAACAGAAAAGTTTCACAGCATAATTTTCATCAAATTGTATTTATTTTTAAAAAGAAGATGACTAATAAAAATTACAAGTGGTAAAAATCATTTGGTTACCATATATGCGAAGTCTCTAGATAGTGTTTAAACTAGCAATATTCTAATGGGCAATTTTTTCTCTTCTGTAAAAATATGTAAACATTCTCAAGATTGAATTAGCCTTCATGTATTTCATTCAGGGATATTATAGTAATTTTTGCAGTCCTGCATAATACATTCTAGGATTTTTCTTTTAATACAAGTTCTTCTGGGGCCAATCTTTACTAATTTCCAAAGAAACACAGAGAAAAACTAAATGAATTACAAGAGAAACTATGTATCTAGATAAAAAGGCTGAATAAAGTGAAGATACCAATTCTCCCCAGATTAAAATATCAGTTTAATCTATATATATAAAAGCCTAAGTGACCATTACGACCAGTTGCTATGATGCGCACTAACCACTGGGAGCAGATGCTCAATGCAGGAGCAGCCCCTGGTGGTCAGTGCGCTCCCACAGCCAACCTCCCACGGTTCCCCCCTTACCCCCCGCCCCAGCTGGCCCTGATCAACTGATAGGGACTGGGCCAGACAGGCCCCGATCAGCCCAGATTGCTGGCCAGGCCGAGGGACCCCACCTGTGCACAAATTTGTGCACCGGGCCTCTAGTACAATCATAAAGAAAATATGACAGTTTGTTTTTTTCACATCTGACAAAATTGTTCAATGGGTTTTTTTTTTTGAAGGATTTATATATGATACTAGCTGTAAAATATTTGAGAAGCAACATTATGTCATGTAAAAATTACTTTAAAGACTTCATAAATAAAAGAATAAAGCAGAAATAGATCAATGGTAAAGATGAGAAACATCAGAAACAGGTAAAAATATATTTAATAACTGAGGATATAATAAATATTGTATGCCAAATCAGTGAAGAAAGAATTTAATAGTATTGGGGAAATTGTTAACCATTAGGAAAAAATAAAATTGGATTCTTATGTCACACCATATAGCAAAATTCTAGACAAATAAAAACTCTAAATAAAATACTAGAATAAATACAGATGTTAACTATGTAATTTGGAACGGAAAAATTTTATATATGACACCATGTAAACAGAAATTATTAAGGAAAAGAGTGTTGGATTTCACTATATAAAAATGCAAAGTGAAAAGCCCATCATAATTGTATGTGAGGTTAATGAATCAACCAAATTAATATGTAAGCATTTCTCAGAAATCAAGATGATTCCAGTAAGAACCCGAACAAAGGAGGAACACCAAAATTTAATAAAAGAGGAAATACAAAGAAAAACATTCACATCACCAATAATTACTAAATGCTATTAAAACAATACAATATAATTTATTTTTTGCCTCTCATGCTAAAAATGACATTTAATGAGGCTTAGAACTTGGAGAAAATAAGTTCTTACAATAACAAAAGGGACATAAATTGATGCACTTTTAAAAACAGAATTGATCACACATACTAAAGTATTAAAATATTTATCACTCATTGATCTAATAGTTATCCAGAAATCTATCAGTATGAAAGGTTTAGCTATGAGGATATTAATTGTTTATAATAGTAAAAAAAAAAAATGGAAGTACCTTAAAAGGACTGATGACTAAACAATGTAGTATACTTCCATAATGAATAATAGGTAGTCATTAAAAAATAAAATACTAGATGATAGTAATGGTCAATGACATGAAAATATTTGTGCTAAATTATATACTGTACAATCCCACTAAAGTGTGTGTGTGTGTCCAATTAACAGTGAAAAAGTATGCAATGAGATTTTTTTCTCCTTCTGCCTACCTGTATTTACTAAAAATTCAATAATTAACATATCATTATTGCTAAAATAATTATTTACATGTTCCTTCTTCATTGAAAGCCTCAAATTTCTGAGTATTGTTTCTGTGTATTTGTACGCTTCTTTGTCAGAGTATGTATAACAATAGATCTAATGTCAATTAAATATTCCAGGGATTTTGTCTTGTTCATCTTCCTGAAACATAATACAGTGCTTTAAACAAACCAGCCTATTTCCAGATATTTTTTGTTGAATTTAACCTTCTTCAGTTTGCTTTTTACCGTTGATAGATTCAGCTTAATTCTCCCTTTGCTTGTAGTAAATTCCCCAGTGTAGAGGATGAGACAGCTCCTCAGTGCTCCACTGTTGATTCTCCCTTTTGTTTAGCTGGAGACCTAGGCAATGATTACAACCTTGAACACCCCACTGCTCTTCTGCTGCTTCAAGGGTGGTATTTTGCTCTTTAATTAGAATAAGCTTCTTGAGCACTGGAACAATGCAGTGTTTTTAGATTCTTTTTCTTCTCTAATGATAACTGTGCTTTACCCAGAATGGACAAGGAAGGCAGACACTGAAAAAAAAAAAAAAAAAGTCATGAAATGGATCAGAAATCATTTTCTTTGGGATACTTTCCTACTCACACAGGAGGAATTTAGCACTTCTTTTTGTTTGTTTTTTTTAATTATTGATTAAGGTATTACATATGTGTCCTTATCCCCTCATTGCCCCTCAACCCGCTCATGCCCTCACCCCCCTGGTGTCTGTGTCCATTGGTTATGCTTATATGCTTGCATACAAGTCCTTTGGTTGATCTCTCCCCCTTAACCCCACCCTCCCCAGCACTTGTTCTTTTATCTGTGTGTCCTGTCAAATGGTAAAATACATACATTATATTTTTCCCTCTTTGTCATAATTTCTTATATACAATCCTCTCACCTCTACCAGAAAAAAAAAAAAAAAAAGCTTTGGGGTCAGAGCATTTGCTTCACTCATCTCTATATTTTTAGTCTCCAATACCTCAGAATATATAGTGATCACTCAATAAATGAATTCATGAATTACTGTCAATCAATCATTCTAGTACAGGCTCTGCCACTTACCAGCTCTGTAACTTTAAGATGGTCAATTATATTTTTGAAATAATTTTTTTTCATTTACATAATGAAAATAATACTATCTACTTCATAAGATTATTGGGAGGATCAAATGATGTGCTATTTTTTTCCACTCCCAAAATTATATTAAATGCTCAATGAATGCACACTAATGATTCCAAATCTAACTTTAACCCTGAAGCCAAACTTTTTATGTGTAAAAGACTTCATGTGCATAAAGTCTTACTCCTGTTTAGGCAGCTTGCCTGCTCTTTATCCTTTATTCCCAACCATGCCATCACTGATGGTGATACATTTTCACATCTTTGTCAAGAGATCACACTCCCATTCCTAATATTCACATATACAGACACCTGGCAGTTTTTCCTTTTTTTTTTTTTAATTAGATTGTGATATCCTCCAGAACACATTGTCTTGTTCATAGTTGTGGCCTCGTAGTTAAAATTAGTGTCTAACACTTACTAGGTGCTTAATATGTTTTTTGAATGAAAGAATTAAAAAGAATGAAGGATAAGAACTTTAAAATACCACTCTTGCCCTCTCCCAAGGTATGGAATAAATATTGACATCATTTGCAGCACTAGAAATGCTAGGAAGATAATTTATAGGAGTTGGATTATTAAAGCTGATCCAACCAGTTTTCTAGGTTCTATTTTCCTAGTCTTTGTCCTGGAACTAAACTTTGGCAGGTAGGAAGTATGCTCTAGTTATTCACTTTTATCCTGTGGAAGGAAGACCATGGGATTTCAAAATTAATTTTGACAGATATGACAAATGGGGGTTGCCATTTCACACCTAGAGCGTGAATATTTCAATGGCAAAGAGTCAGCAACTGTTAATTAAAAATGGGTATTGTTAATTGGGCCCAGTGTTGTGGTTTTGTCAGCAGCTTCAGACCCTTTCAGACCTATTTCAGTGGATCCTTATGGTCTGATAAGATAAATGTCTTTTCTTTCTGGTGTGGATGATAGCAATTATGACCCAGATTTTTTTCTCCCTCATTACATTAATTCTATAGGTGTATATAATTTTATAAAGTGGAGAAACTCACAGAAACTGAAATTTGGCTCAACAGTCCTCCCTGTATCTCAATTCAAAATATTCGTTAAACAAAACAATATGACAGATAATTATCCACTTCACAATTTTGTACAACATAGAGATCAACCATAAATTGGAAGATTCTTTTCACACCAAAAGAGAAACTTTGCTTAAAATGTAAAAATATTTGAGATAATAAGATTCTTTTTTTTAGGTTATTGCAATTTATAAATATTTAATCCTCTAATTTATTTTTTATTCTCAAAACATATAATTGACACAGTATTTTTATGTGGAAGCAGTATTTCTGTAGACAAAGGAAAAATAATATTGAAAAAATTGCTTGTTGGAACAGAATATTAACTGGGCCAGAATTAACCCAATAATCCCATTAACAGCAATTTAGCAAAACAAACAACAAAAAAAGCCTTAAGTATACAGTTGGATCTTTAATTCTATTTTTAGATTATTCCCTTTCTAAGTAGGTTAACTTTAGGGTTATGTAACAATACCCCCAGATTTCTAATGAATATGAGGGAGCTAATCATAGTGTGTATTTACAAAGGGATGTTTGGGAGTGGGGTAGTGGGGGGAGAGCCACATGAAGAGCTAGTTACTCAAGACAATTTGACTCCCATTTTTTCCACTCTTTGGTGATTCCAAATTAAATTATTTTGGGAGCCAATGGCCAATATAATACAGAAAGAAATACCCTAAAGCCATTTAGAGTGTGCAATGCTTTGATGACAAAATTTTGAGGACAAAATACTCTTCCTTATTATTGTTTAAGTATCCTTTAAGATAAATAAATATCATTAAAGTAGTGAGGCAATCAAGTTCAATAGTGCACATGCTCAGAGGCCTTGTCTGGCCCTCAGCGTAAATTAGGTAAAGCCCTCTTAATTCTCTCATAGAGCCTTTCAACTTCCTTTACAAACATTTTCACAGTTTTAAATTATATACACACACTCACATACACACACATATATATTATCTTTACTTATGCCTTTGCTAACCAGTGCCTAGCATGGTATTTGGAACAGAATTGGTGTTCAGTAAACTCTTGTTCAATAAATGTGTGACTAAAACAATGAAGCAACAATTGGAATTCTGGAATATTATTTTAATCTGAGAAACTTGAAAGCTATAGGTTAGTATCATCACTGGCATTATGTGCTCTAATTATTACCAGAATCATTACAAAGATGGAAACTATGAATGAAATTGCTAGTTTGGGGGGATCTGACTGATATTTCAATCAAAGTAGAACTAGATATTCTTAAAATATACTTACTCCAAAACAAAATGAAACAAAGCACTAACAATGAACAAACGAATAAAATTCTTACAATAAATTCTAGAATCTATTTCTCTGACAATTTGTGCAACAATTTGTGCAAGTAAATAAGGCCTTTATTTGAAACATGCCCCCCCCCCTTTTCTTTGGCACACAACAAACACAAATTCACAAAAAAACACTGTTAATCATTTTATTCTTCTACAGTTACAAATTAATATCAAACACAAACAAGCCCTTGCAAATGGGGCTTGGGCACATTACAACCTCCTGAATGAATCAAAATAATATTGCTAGTGTGTGACCCAACATTTCCAGTCCCAGAGGTGTGCCTGTTGCTAAGTGCCCACTCAGTCTGGCCTCCTGGTGCTCCTAGCAATGATGCCATTTAAAGCCAATGCCAGGGTGACCTTTTTATCTTGAGATTCATTTGCTAGAAAACCACTAACTCATTTTTATTCTTTACTAACAGCTATCAAATAATAAATCAGTCTACATCAGGCTGGTTTTGTTCAATCTTTTTGATACAAGGGAAAAATTCTATATCCTGTTATCAATTCCCTGAGCCAAAAGAGACCCCAAAATAGACTTACTCATAACTGAGACCTAATAACCAAAAATGTGGTGATAAAGGTTGAACTGAAAAGGTAGGATTTCATAAATCTTTGGTCTATAATCCTCAAAGTAGGGTAGTTGGTTCTGCTGCAGAGTTAATTAGCATACATCTGGAAACAGTTTATGATGCAGTTTAATCCCAAACAAATGTGAAAATAAGCTCACATTGTTTTGTAGAATGACTTACATTCATTATCATCTACTTTAAAAAATGCATAGGTTAAAATATCATAATTTCTACCAGAATATCAAAATAAAGTATTTTCCTATTTGTACTTTTGAAAAGTATGTATTTCCAGACAAGTTCATATTTCTTCAAATCAAAATAAAGTAGAAGCTTTGTCTATATCTATGGTTCCCAAACTTCATCCAGATACAGAGATTACTGAATGACATCGTATTCATGATGTCAACAGATTTAATTGACTGTACATCATTAAAAAACCAAGCTTGTTCCACTAGTTTCTATAAAAAAAAAACATTTTGGAACTTCATTAAATAAGATCTCTATAAGAGACTCAGGATGGAACTAGCTTTAACCCTTTGCATTCGCTTGCTTTTTTCTTGATTCCTTTATTCTAATGCTAACCGTGTCGAGTCACACTCGACATCCGAGTGCAAAAGGTTAATACTCCTACCATTTGATTTTGAAATTAACAAGGCTTATATTTTAATATGGCTTATAAAACTATCTCTGTTTGTAATTATGGTTGTTAGAGGACACTGTTTGACCAAAGATACGGATATACTCCATAGTAACAATGATGAATTATATTATAACTAGAGGCCCGGTGCATGAAATTTGTGCACGGGAACAGGTGTGTGTGTGTGTGTGTGTGTGTGTGTGTGTGTGTGTGTTCCTCAGCCCAGCCTGTACCCTCTCCAAACTGGGACCCCTTGAGGGATGTCTGACGGGCAGTCGGACATCCCTCTCACAACCCAGGACTGCCCGCCTGCCTGCCTGATTGCCCCTAACTGCTTCTGCCTGCCAGCCTGATCACCACCTAAACACTCCCCTGCCAGCCTGATCAATGCCTAACTGCCCTCCCCTGATGGCCTGGTCACCCCTAACTGCCCTCCCCTGCAGGCCTGGTCACTCCCAATTGCCCTCCCCTGCAGGCCTGGTCCCCCCCAACTGCCCTCCCCTGCAGGCCTGGTCCCTCCCCAGAAGGTCTGGTCCCCCCAACTGCCCTCCCTTGCAGGCCTGGTCCCCCCCAACTGTCCTCCCCTGCAGGCCTTATCCCTCCCAACTGCCCTCCCCTGTATACCTGGTTCCCCCCAATTGTTATCCCCTGCAGGCCTGGTCCCCCTCCCAACTGCTCTCCCCTGCAGGCCTTGTTTCCCCTAACTGCCCTCCCCTGCAGGCCTGGTCCCCCCCAACTGCCCTCCCCTGCAGGCCTGGTCCCTCCCAACTGCCCTCCCCTGAAGGTCTGGTCCCCCCCAACTGCCCTCCCTTGCAGGCCTGGTCCCCCCCAACTGTCCTCCCCTGCAGGCCTTATCCCTCCCAACTGCCCTCCCCTGTATACCTGGTTCCCCCCAACTGTTATCCCCTGCAGGCCTGGTCCCCCTCCCAACTGCTCTCCCCTGCAGGCCTTGTTTCCCCTAACTGCCCTCCCCTGCAGGCCTGGTCCCCCCCAACTGCCCTCCCCTGCAGGCCTGGTTCCCCCCAACTGCCCTCCCCTGCAGGCCTGATCTCCCCCAGTTACCCTCCCCTGCAGGCCTGGGCCCCCCCCCCCAAACTGCCCACCCCTGCAGGCCTGGTTCCCTCCAACTGCCCTCCCCTGCAGGGCTGGTCCCCCACAACTGTCCTACCCTGCAGGCCTGGGTCCCCCCCAACTGCCCTCCCCTCCAGGCCAGCTTGTGGTGGCCATCTTGTGTCCACATAGGGGAGGCCATCTTGTGTGTTGGAGTGATGATCAATTTGCATATTACCTCTTTATTATATAGGATGAATCATATTTAGTGCTCATAGGAATCTAACATCAAAATTAATATACCATAGGCTGAGTTCACTGCCTCAGGTTTCTCTAAAATAATCTAATTAATGTGCTTAGAAGAAAAGTGGAGTCTTCTCACTCCTGGTCTGCTTGAACTCAAGGGGGATGATGTAATATTTACCTGGTGATACCCTATTTGTAAAGCATTTGATATTACCTATGCTTCAAATACAAGCCTTTATTCAATCAATAATTATTAGGTTACTTATCATGTGGCAGGCATAGGACTAAAGCCTTTGATGCAGTGGTGAATAAGCAAGTTAGTGTTCCTGTTCTTCGGAGGGACAAAGACTCCTGGGGTAAATAGTTATGTAGTATGGAAATTACTAACTATAGGATAAATCCTATATAATAAAAGCCCAGCAACCGAAAAGGAATCACCAGAACGACCAGAGACCAGAACACCACGGCCCCTCACCCAGGCTGGCCCCGTTCCCCGGCAGGGACCCACACCCCGATCCGGGGCCCCCATCAGGGCATGCCAGCCGGCCCCCACCTGTGCACCAGTCCTCTATCCTATATAATAAAAGGGGAATATGCAAATAGACCCTAATGGCAGAATGACCAGAATGACCACTGGACCAGTCACTGACCACCTCTCGGTCCCTTTCCCCGGCTGTCAGGCACCGATCACCTGATGGCGAAAGGGGAACCAGGGGTGGGTGGCGGTGGGGGGCAGGGCCGGCTGTGGGCAGCCAGAGAAGATGGCCCTGATCGCAGGCCAGGCCTAGGGACCATACCCATGCACGAATTTCATGCGCCGGGCCTCTAGTTTTATAATAAAGAAATTACAGAGTAGTTAAAATCTACAGAAGAGTCACAAACTCAGGGGTGAGGGTATGTGAGTGCATCAGGGCTGACTACTTAAGGTAACTAAATGAAGGATGAATAGAAGGCAACAAGAGAACAGGAAAGAGACCATTGTGAAGAGATGCTATCTGGGAATGGATAGTAATCACTGTGGCTGGCATTTCAAGTTTGCCTGTGGAAGATGAGTGATGCACAATGCTGGAGAGATAAGTAGGGTCAGTCCAGGATGCATATTAAGGGCTTTGAACTTTTCCTTTGTTTTAACATCTACTTGCCTACACTGACGCCACTCTTCTGTAACATTTGTTAAATGTTCACTGTATGTTGAACAGTAGTGCATATAGCAGTTATGTGATTATACAATTATCCACTTGTCTCAGTTGAAATTTTGCATATGATGATTTATCTAACTCCACCTAAAGGTGTTGGTTATGGCTAATTCAAAATGAGGCACCCATCCTTTCTTAATTTCAATACTGTTTATTTCCATACACACCCATTGGAGACTATTTAGTGAAATGCTAGTGTTCAAAGTCACAGTGCTTGCCCAAACTTTGTCAAATTTCAATATAAAATTATACCAAATCACCATTAATCCACTATTTCCACTTAAATATAACTTTCCCTGGCAGGCAGTAAGACAGGGTTGATTTTTGATGGGAAATAGGTACATAGGGTGGGCTTAGAATGGGCACATAAATTTATATAAGCTTGATTTGTGGGTGGGAAGTGAAAATTATGTAGCAACTACAGGATATATTTGATTTTGAACACTTGATTTGCTGGATCCGAGACTACTTATTCCAACTAAGACTTGGACATTAAGTATGTTTCACTTCCATGCAATGCTTCTCCTCAGGTTGGCCTTTCTGTATCCTATCATGAGAGCATCAAGAGGTAACATTATGCCGAAACCGGTTTGGCTCTGTGGATAGAGCGTCAGCCTGCGGACTGAAAGGTCCCAGGTTCGATTCCGGTCAGGGGCATGTACCTTGGTTGCGGGCACATCCCCAGTGGGGGGGTGTGCAAGAGGCAGCTGATCGATGTGTCTCTCTCATTGATGTTTCTAACTCTCTATCCCTTTCTCTTCCTCTCTGTAAAAAATCAATAAAATATAAAAAAAAAGAGGTAACATTATGCTTCTTGAGGTGGAATGGCACAAGAAAATCAAGTTATATACCAGTGATCCTTTTGCAGAGAATTCCACTTCAAACTGTATTATTATAAATTGTCAGATTGAGATTTTTAAGAATACATTGATCCCCTGAATCTCTTCTAAGTGAGGCCACTATAAAAGAGGAATGTCTGCTTTTACTCAAACTTCGTGGGCGTTCTTACAGTTACATGAAAACAACTGAGTTTTGTAAAGACAGATTCCTACCAAAAGATTTGTATGTAATATATTTCTTTCTGTGCTTCCATTTTTTTTAGGCAGTAGAAGGAAAGCCCTCTAAGAAGGCTCCCTGCTGTTGTCCTGGATTTTTAATCTCTGTGTTTTTTTTAAGGGTAGAACTGGCCATTTCCAAAATTGAACAGACACTAGAGACACCATTGTTTGGGAGGCGCCAACTAATAAATCAAAATTTTCTTTTGGAACCGGTAGCATCACAATTCCCTGATTATATGGCCAACCAGATAGGCAGACCAAAATATTATAAACACATATCTTTCTTGGTTATTTTTTTCTTCCTGATAGCTCCTAAATTCTCTTTATTAAAGAGCACTTCCTCAGAGAAAAACTCACAAGTAGAAGTATAGCACTGAGAATTTAACTTTTTATTCACTTTAAGAACACTTTAAATCAATAACTAATCTGTGGTAGTTTTCTCACTTCTTATCTTCCTAAATTGGAAGAGAACACCTGTTTCAAATTTAACAATAATTTGTATAATGAATTTTCATTTAATTTAGACTTCAGCATTAGTTGATTTCCCTTTTACCCCCAGAATGTGAAAATTCCTTGGAACATACAAAGTGAGTTATTTTTATTGGTAAAAATTGGTGAGGGAGGTGTTTTGTCACAAGGCTATATAAAGTAACTTTTATTTCTTTTTCTTTTCCTCATTTTTTACCACTATGACTGGATAGAAAATGCACCTGAAATCAACACCCCTGACACACATAAACTCAGAGAAATAAAATATAATTTTCATGTATGTATTTTCCTCTTTGACCCCCATAGTGTTAAGAGATGTTTTTGTTTTTGTTTTAAGATAAATTTAATCATGTCATTCCATTGCTAAAAATCTTTTCGTAGATAATCTCCATTGTTTTCATGGGGAAAATTACCAACCTTAGAGTAGGTACTACTCTAAGTACTTAAAATGAATTGAGAACAAAATGATGATCTTATATTCTATATTCAAGAAAGGAAAAGGCTAATTATTCTTTGGTCATAGCAAGTAACCACGAGAACTAATTTTGAGCCCATCCTAATGTCAGACACTTCAATCAGATACTAATCTATCAGTAACCACACATGTGAACGGTCCAATCAGCAGCAGCCTCACTCCAATAACCATGCTTCTGAGCTCAGCAATGCATAAGAACCACACTGCAGTAGCCACCCTTGCGTGGCTAAATACTCCAGTTTCTAAAATTTTGCCAATCCCCGACCTCCACACTTCCTCAAACTTCTAATAGTTTGTTCAGAGAGACTATGTTTTATGAGAACTGTTCTTCTTTGCTTGCCATGCCATAATTCAGCTTTTTTGTTTTAGATATTGAGTGACGGCCTCTTCTTTCGAAAGGACTTACTTTATTTTCACAATAGAGTCAGAGGTAGGACCAGTATCGTTCCCATTTTACAGCTAAAGAAATGGAATTTAACAAACAGTAAAGGAGAATTTGAATCAGATCATCTGTTTTCTGAGCCCATGATGTTAACCACTAAGCCCCTGTTAGTTTCTTAAGCGCTGACTCTTCATCTTCACTTCTCAAAGCTCCACAACACTCACCACTCCCATCTTCCTTAACAACGTGCCTACTTCCAGTCCCCTGAATGTTCCATGCTTGCCTTTCCCTGTGGTCTCTTTGTACACATCGTCCCCTTAGCAGAAAATATTCCCTTCCCACCTCAGTTATGTCTAGGGTAATACCAATCCTTAATTAACATTTACATTAACTCTAAGAAACTTCTAATGATGCCCTCATCTTGCAAATGTAAAACTGAGACCCAAAAAGATAAATAATGTGTCCCAAAGTCACACAGCCAACAAGTAATAAAGCACTAACATATGTTCATACTGACTCAGTTTTACTGCTTCTCATAGGAAATAAGTTCTGCCATCTTAATCACTTAAAGGAAGTTCTTCCTCTCAAAACCCTCTCTAGTTTTTCTACATTCTGCTCATTTTTCACTCTCAAAATTGGACACACTAATGGCCTGACTAAAATAACACCAAGGGGACTTCCTATTTAGAGCTCACACATCATAATATTCCAAACTGTCTTTATTTCCCCCTGAAAGGCAGCCCTCTATTGGTGGTTCATGGTCATCCTGCAGATGTGACACTGGTACTCAGGTCTAACTTAGCAGTCCAGAGACACTCTCTGTAACCCACCTGGTACACGGGCAGAGCTGCTGCTCAAGAAGTCACAGGTATGATCTGTATTATTTTTCTGCACTAATTATTTTAATAGTGGTTCCTATTCAATGCACACCTATGGATTTCTATTTTCTCTATTTTGAGGTAGTTAATAGAGTTGTAAGCAGGTCTTTTTCATCTTCCTATCAAAGCCTTGTAATTCTAAATATATAAGATAGAAATAAAACATGCTTGCCTCCTAGAGTGGTTTTATGATTAAACATGACAATTCACACATGGCTTAGTACAATCATGGACACCCTCAAGAAATGGTAGCTTTAGTGTTCTATTTTAATCATGGCTATTTATCTCTTATTACATATGTTTTAAATGGTAGTAAGTTCTTAAAGGGGCTGCTTTCTAATCAGTTTTTCTTCATGCTAGTGGAAGACAGCTCCTAATTTCCAAAAGATGGGGTGATTTTTACAAGTGGTAAAAACATTTGAACAAATATGAATATTTGGTTGGCTCTTGACTCTGTGCAGAATCAAAACAAAATGGGTTGCACAAAAAAAAAAAAAGTGGGGGTCGGGGAGAATCTGGGCCACTAGTTGTGCCACTAAAAAATCTTTCAAAAGTAAATAAATAAATCACCTCATCTCAATTTCCTACCCACTACTGCCAAGTTAACCTTCTAAAGTGTGATTTGAACATTGATTAATCTGATCATGAACTTGCAAGGACTCCCCATTTCCGACCAAATACAGTCCAGGTTTGTCAGCTGAGCATTCAACCCTTGACCTACCTTCCTAATGTTTTTGCTCATCATTTCCCACCAAAGGTTCAACATCCTCATGAAGTTACCCGTTCTTCCCTTTAGGTGCATCATGATTTCCACCTGCTTGCCTTTCTCCATGTGCTCTGGATACCTTTAACGCCTCTTTATCATATCCCTCCACGTGCACATAGCCTCTGTCAGGTTTGTCCCCTCAAATACTCTTTGGTTTCTAGCACAGCTCCAGGAAGCCTTCACAAAAATTGGAACTAATCTGCTTTACCCAATGCACTACTCTCTTAGCTCTCCTGAAGCACTTCTTACTTCCTGCCTTACACTACAACCCATTTAAGTAAGTGATTTCTTCTACTGGACTATAAATTATTTAAGTTCAAAGTCCATGTCCTTTTTAAACATTCTAGCATACCTAGAATACATTGAATACCACAGGTGCTCAGTACATTTTTTTGTGTTCTATTAATTTACATTTGTATACTGTAAATTTGAGACTTACGGGTACCCTCAAAATTTCTTTAAAAATATTGAACTATATTTTTAAATTCAAACTTTGGCATTCAATAGAGATGAACTGAAGAGCATGAGTCCTAAATTTGACTTAGGACTCATACTCTTCAGTGTACTGATTTAGGACTCGATTTACATCTACTGATACATTTTTAAAAAATATGTGGAACGTTGCACCCAAATTTTAACACATCCAAACTTTGTCATAGGCATTTAAAAAGGAGGCTTACAAAAACATGGTTTAAATTTAAAAATTCATATTTGGGGTAATCAAAGTCTAGAACCATAAGTACCACCTACTTTGTATTTAGAATATTGTTTAGTTTATAATAAGTTCTCAAGACAGAATTAATTAAGATTCTGAAGATATTGGGAGTATATGTTTAGAAAATAATCCTATCAAATATCCCAATTACCTTTTATTGTAAATTTTAGTTTCCTTATTGTTTTGTCCAGTCAATTTTTTAAAAAAATTCTATGATTAATAGTATTTAAAATCTGGGTATTTCAACATTTGACCATAATCTGACTGTGCTGTACAGAGCAATCAATCAACCTGTGAACTAGCATTGCAATTTATTCTCAAAACCAACATAAAATTACTTAATGTTATTTGCATTTTCATGATCATAACTCTTGCCACTGAAATTAATGGAATTTAGAGAAAAATGTCAGAAAGTATAATGGCACAATATAAAATAAGATTTTTCAGATAAAAGTAAATACTTTTCTTCAAAGGAAGTGTAAACATGTTGAAAACAAATTCCTTCTGGCTCACTTCCAGATATTCTTCTACCTTCTTACATCCTCCTTCTCACAGCTACTTCTCACTCTAGTTCTCACTGCTGAATATTCTGTTATTATTATCCATCACCTCTGTGGATGTTTCCTTCTCTTTGCTCCATATCAATTCCTTCAAGGAATATTTCCATTGCTCCCTTTTTATTTTCCATAAATTACAACTCATGCAAGGGGTTTTCTGTGTATGTGGCAGATTTCCCTGAATGTTGTAGAAAAACAGGCTTTATATTGGAACCATCCAAAGCGATTAAGTAACACACAGCTTTGTTAGTCAGAGAAGGAAAACTTCAGGCCATGTTACATTTTTTAACTATCCTTTCTCCTCTCCTTCCTCTGCTCCCCTCATTCTCAGCCCCTCACATTCCTATTGATTATTATATAAAATAGCTATCTTTTTCTTATCTCTAGCCATCATATTCCCTTAAAGTTGACTTATCACCCCAGCCCACCCTCTCATTCTAAGCATTTATCAAAAAATTATCTTAACTTAAGAGAAACCAAACCAAGATAAACCAAGCACTATATCTCCCCAAGAGGAATCTTGGTGCCAACTGTCAAGATTGTTTTAAAGCCTGCTACAGGTGTAATCTCTGACCCGCCTCGGCCACACTCCTGACCGCGTGTTGTCTGGAGATGGTCTTTTGGAATCTGTACATTGAAATGTAACCAAGCATGACCTTTGGGGTCAAGCAGGGTGATATTGTCATCAGTGACGTTACACTGCTGCCTGCCTCTTCTCTCCAGCAGAGGCAAAATCTGTCCCTTCAACTGAGTTCTCATCTTGGCAATTCCCATGGTACTGACACTCACTCTCAGGCAGAAATCTACTTTCTCTCTGTTTACAGCTGCATAACCTTACTCTTTCTTACCTTTTCAAGAAACCCCCACTTTAAAACTCTTCCAGGGTAGAAGAGAATGGTTTGATTGGGATGAGAGAAACAATTTACTCTAAGAAAACAAAAAGCTATTTCCTTCACTTGCTTTCTCTATCAAGAATAGAAAATTATGATTTTAAAAAAAAATCAGCAAGAGCTTGTTCTTATTGCATTTCATGCTATTTCTGAGTTTGTGAGCTCTCAGCAGCCTTCCATGGTGTCAACCCATTATATACCTTTTTTAAAAAAAAAACTGCCTCCATTAAACTTTAAGCTGTCAAGGATTACAACGAAAAGATGCAATTTTTTTCACTGCAGGAAAGGTCTGATTTAGTAACAAGCCATAAGCTAGCAGAGCAGCAGAATCCACATATAATGTTTCATTGAAAGGGAAAACAAAACATGCTGCTTTTTTGTGTGCCCCAACCTTGTTTTTCTCTTGTTATTATTTTTCAAAATGTATAGTCCACTTAGCTTTCAAATACAATAGAGACTAGGAAGTGTGTTCCTCTTTACATTTGTAGCTACAAATATTGGTGTTCCAGCACTTACAGATATGTGGTTGGTTTATGCACCTGTTATAGTAGAAGGGGAACCATTGAGGAAAGAACTGTTAGTCCACAATGCTGTCTAGCTCTCATGTTTAATTTTAATCTAATTAGTTATTTAATTACAAACACCCTTATTATCTACTTGTTTGAAAAGGCTACTTATTTTCACCACAATGCATACATTAAAACAAGTGACTGAGTAGAAAGCCAGGCTTGTGGCCTGGTGCTTTTTTGGTGCAGAAATGATTACCGCCTCCCCCACTTTTGCTAGAGCATTGCAATGTCAAACATTCCGCACACATTCCCTGAGGAATCTGCAAGGCTAATTAGGGTGAGCTTCACCATAAAGAATACAGTTGTTAAAACAGCTTCTGTACACGCTAGAGTAATGAGCATTCTTTACGCACACTGTGATTTGTTACTGCAATTTGCAGTCATATATCTCTTAGGAAATAACTCACGTGTTGTTATTTATTGCATGTATGATTATTAATGATATATTAACAACTGTTGAAAGCAACTTATTTCACCTCAATAACTCATGTACTTAGCTCAATGTCTAAAGATCCAGGGAGACATCAATTTTTTTCAGAGAAACAATGCCTTTTTTAATTGTTTTTTGTTGTTGTTGTTGTTTTTCCTCCAGGATAGTAAAGAAAATGTCCAAAGTTTGATAAATAAAAGAAATATTATTTCACTTTCTTTAAGAAAGATTTTTATCATGGTTATAGGATATTATATTTTAAGGCTAAATTATTTACAATTTTTAAATTTTTTAATAATTCAGAATATCCCTATAATCCAATATCTGATATCATAAATAAAATGTAAATATCATGTGCCAATTTTTACTAGTGATTTGAATAGCAACTACATCATGTACACAGCTATTTTTTTAAAATTAATGCTACTAGAAGAAATATGTTGCTGCTCAAACTCAATCCAAATATAGTTACCTAAGTACTTCAAAATGCTGTGTTGGTAGTTTATCTTGCATTAAAAATTCAAGGGAAGTTAAGCTACTGACTTAAATATTACGTGTGAGACATCACACCGTTAGGCATTGATGAAAACTGAGCTCCTTACTGCTTCACCTTCAGCACTGACAGATTTTTACCAATTAACTACTACCCAAATGTCTCCTGATAATTGGAACACAGAAGAAGAAAGCTTTTGTTTCAGAAATTAGAAATGTAGCATTAGACCTAAACTTTCATGACTCTTTGAGCCACTACATGGGATTATTTCAGGGTCGCAAGACCTGTTTTGGCTTACCTGGAATCGTGAGCACGGTGTGCTTGCATCCCTGCAGACATCTTTTCTAAAGATACCAATTGTATCACAAGTGTGGCACCGTTCCAGGGAGACAAAAGATTCTGCCTTTTGAAATATTCAGACATCTGAAGAAAACACTGCACTATATTCAGGTTCGTTACCACTCAGATAATGTAGGAGATCTACAGGTATTAGAGGCAAATAAACTATTAATTCATCTTTGATGATCAGAAAGGACAATTGTTGACACCAAGTAGTGCCATGTGATGAGACGGCACCATAGGTTACTAATTACTTGATTTTATAAAATTATTTCTGACGAGTGTTCATTTTTATGAGGCTTTTCAAACTCTTGTGAAACAGTTTTGCAATGCATATTGTTGGAACTGCTAAAAGCTGATATTAAATACTACTTTCTTTGAAGTATTATCTATTGCACAGTGTGTGTGTGTGTGTGTGTGTGTGTGTGCATTTTAAAATGGACTGCATTAAAAAGTCAATCGAAGGCATTCAGTTCTCAAGAGTTTGAAGCTAGAGGTCTGAGGCAGAAAGCAGTATAACAATAAACAAGCAACAAACCAATCAACAAGCAATGGGGGTGGGTTTCAGAACAATTTTTTTAGCAAGACTGAAAGGACAGGACTCGAAGAAAAGCAACACATCTGCATATCTAAGGAGAATGATAATAACATCAGATGAAACAAGTGAATATCAGGATTGAAAAGGCTGCAGGAGTTTGCAAGCAGATGTCAGAAGGCATACAAAAAATGTCAAAAAAGTATAACAAGCAGCTAAAACTGGTTGCAGAGATTAGGGTGCTAAATATATGCATGATGAGAACACTACTCTATGGCGTACAGACCCAAGAGCTGCTTCACAAACAAGAAGGGGAAAAAGAGCTTCATAAATAATTTCTTCAAATAAAACTGGGGTCAGAATGTAAACAAAGGTAAAAAGCAAGAAAAACTCTGCCTATAGTTTGCTTCTAGAATTTCTGTGTCAGGCTACTCTACCAGATAATGAGAGAATGACTTCTATTAAATATAAATTGTAAAATGCACTAAGTCTAGAAGGGAAATATAGAGAGATATCCAGAGGTAATTATAATCTCTAACATTCAGAAGCCTACTTTATGAAATATTACAAATTGGAATTAGAATTGCAGAATTGCAGATGTCTTCATTGCAAAACCTTATAGTAGAATTAAGTTTCCTGGGCTCAATGTAAAGAATTTTTGTTTAATGTAATTTTTGACATGACTCAGTTCTATTTCCAAAAAGAGTCACAAATTTACTCTAATTAGGCATGAATAATTTAGAGATGACAAGTTACCTGATCTACTATGCAAAATCAATAAACTTTATAGACAAACTGCCATGGAGACGTTAGCTTAATTTTTAGCTTAAACTTTATCCTTATATGACAGCACAAAATCCTTCACTCTTTAAAATATGGCTATAAGAGCTCATTATTCTCCAATAATAAGTGTTGCTATGCCAAGAATCAATGAGACTAGCAAAACATTACTTTAAAAAATACCAACAACCCTACAACCTGATGGCACCACCAACTCTGGCCCTTGGTTTCTCTTTCAAGGACAAACTACATCTGGAGAGACCAGAAACCCTTAAAAAATAGTCAGAGTCTTAACATTTCTATTATGAAAATTTCTCTTTTTTATTATATTTTATTAATTTTTTACAGAGAGGAAAGCAGAGGAATAGAGAGTTAGAAACATCGATTAGAGAGAAACATCGATCAGCTGCCTCCTGCACACCCCCTACTGGGGATGTGCCTGCAACCAAGGTACATGCCCTTGACCGGAATCGGACCTGGGACCTTTCATTCCGCAGGCCAATGCGCTATCCACTGAGCCAAACCGGTTAGGGCCAATTTTATCCATTTCTTACTTGTTATGGTAGATAATGACTTAGCCTTTTTTTTAAAAAAAAAATATCACTTCAGTCTGCAGGCCGACGCTCTATCCACTGAGCCAAACCAGTTAGGGCATGAAAATTTCTCTTAAAGACATATCAGTCTTGCTCACCAAGACTGGAACAAAACAAATCCTTAATAAATATTTGTTAACTTAAATTTGCTTTATGTTCCAATCTTTGAGCCTTTCCTAGTGTTTTACTTGCTCCTGGTCTTCTCAGCTTCAGAGAAAGTTAATAAATGTGGTCCTTTATCAAGCATTTCTAAACAATCCCTTAATACGTTTTTAAGACGACATAGCACCTCTTGTCATGGAAGCATCACTTGCACAGTCACCCCCAGGATGGTGGTTATCTGGCCATCTCATTTCTTCTGAGCCTATCTTATCCACAACATGGCCTTTTGCATTTTCTGCATGCATACCAGAATCACATGAGAAGTTTAATTTTTATAAGGATGGAAAAGACTTTCTAGAAACTGGTAACTCCTATCACTTAAGTAATTCAACTTAATTAGAAAATTAAAAGTTTTATCAGCAAAACTATGATAGATAGATGTTAATAGAGAGATACATACATATGTGCATACTTACATACCATATGAAGTTGGGTGGTTTTTTTTTTGATGTGTGTGTGTGTGTGTGTGTGTGTGTGTGTGTGTGTGTGTGTTTTAATCCTCACCAGAGGATATGTTTTTCATTGATTCTAGAGAAAGAGAGGAAGGGAGCAAGAGAGAGAAAGAGAGAGAGAGAGAGAGAGAGAGAGAGAGAGAGAGAGAGAATCATATATGTGAGAGAGAAACATTGATCGGTTGCCTCCCATACATCCCCAACCGAGGATCACACTTGCAACCTGGATATGTGCCCTGACCTGGAATCAAACCCATGACCTTTGGTGCACAGAATGATGGATGCTTTATCCTACTGAGCCACACCAGCCAGAGCTGAAATTTTATCAGTTGAAAAATTAAGCACATGGAGTCATTATATTACATTGCAGATCATAGGATTTGAGAGAAAACTAACCCAAAATGAAATTACCTCATGCTTCTACCAGAGTGAAAACAGCCTGGGAAACCCATCTTCACTACTACCCACTTCACCAAAGATATAGTTGATAGGGAGAGTTAGGGGAAAAAAAAAAAGAGTTCCAGAAGCCAACAGAGTAATGAGAAAGTTAAGAGAAAATGATTCTATAGAGCCACAATCTCTCACTCAGACAAGATCATTCTCAGAATTTTGTTTCATGGAAGGCAATAGCTCAAAAACCCATGGCTTTGAGCATCTAAAGAACTTCTTATGACTGTATCCAGGGCTACATAATCAGCATCACTTTCTATTTATTTTATAATTTAATTAATTTTAATAAAAGTTACACACATCTATAATAATAAAAGCATAATATGCTAATTAGACTAGACATCCTTCCTTCCAGACAAAGCCTCTGCAGGCGGACAGGGGCCAAGGCCAAGGCCCTTGCATGAATTTCATGCATTGGGCCTCTAGTCTACACTAATAAAAGAGAAACATGCAAATTACCATCACTCCGCTACGCTACCAGCCAATCAGAGTGAGTAGCAAATTAACCTGAAAACATGGCGGCAGCCCCGTCCCCACCTGCCACTCCGGGCCTGTGGGGGTCGGAGAAGTTGGGCGCCAGCACCTGAGGCTGGCTGCAGCCTAGGAGACAAAGAAGCCACCTGCCCCCTGATCCCAGGCTGCAGCCATCAGCAGAAGCCTCATGTCCGCCTGCCCCATGTCCTGGGGGAGATGGAGAAACCGGGACCAGCACCTGAGGCTGGGTGCAGCCCAGGAGACGAAGAAGCCACCTGCCCCCTGATCCCAGGCCACAGCCAACAGCAGAAGCCTCATGTCCACCTGCCCCACGTCCTGGGGGTGACAGAGAAACCGGGCCCCAGTGCCTGAGGCTGGGTGTGGCCCGGGAGACTAAGAAGCCACCTTCCTCATGATCCCAGGCTGCAGCCAGCCAGAGAAGTCGCCCACACTGCATCCCAGGGAAGACGGAGAAACTGCCTGCCTACAGTTCAGGTGCCAGCACCTGCAGCTGGCTACAGCCTGGTAGACGGAAAAGCCACCCACCCCGCAGCCCTGGGCACCAGTACCTGCGGCTGGCTGTGGCCCGGGAGACGGAGAAGCCACCCACCCTGCAGTCCAGGTGCCAGCACTTGTGGCTGCAGCCCAGGAGAAGCCACCTGCCCAACTTCCCCTGCGGCTGCAGCCGGCCTGGGCACCTATGGCTGACCAGAGGGAGGAAAGCCCGGATCCCAGGTGCCTGTAGTCGGTTGAAGGAGGGAATCCTGGGTCCTGGATGTGTGGTCAAGGCAGAGGTGGTTAGGGGCAATCAAGCCAGCAGGGGAGCAGTTAGGGACAATCAGGCTGGCAGGCAGAAGAAGTTAGGGGCAATCATGCAGGCAGGTGAGCAGTTAGGAGCCAGCAGTTCTGGATTGTGGGAGGGATGTCCCACTGCTGGTTATCCCCTGAGGAGTCCCAGATTGGAGAGGGTGCAGGCTGGGCTGAGGAACACCCTTCTCCCCCCGTGCACAAATTTCGTGCACCGGGCCACTAGTATAATATAAAAAGCAACCTGGATCCAACCCATGAAAATAAAAATAAAAATAAAAGTCTCATTGCATTTCTACCTCTGACTAAAGTATATCCTGTCTTAACTCTGCTCCCCCTGTCTGGAGGAGAAATGAGAAGAAGAAAGAAGATCTACATATTGTGCTGTGCCTCAGATGCATTTCTTCCTGAAGAGGGTTTTACTGTTGCAAATATTTATCATTACATTTTTTTTATCATTACATTACATTTAAAGATAAGATTTCACATTTTATCATGTGAAATCTTATCTCTATTACCTCTTCTTTTGCCTTCTGTTTCTATCATCACTGTACATTATTGTCCCTGTAGTACTGCTCCTACTTTTACCACTTTAATAAACAACTCCATTACAATAACTCTTAAATCTATCTCCAGCTCTGAACTTATTTTTCAATCCCAGATTTATCTCTCTAACTCAGGTGTGAGGCAAGCATTATAAATCCAACAAACTAAATCACAGTGCTTCCTATTTTCCTCAAAACATATTAATGTAAAAATTAAGTAATTTACATAGTATATTAGAAGGTAATAATTGATACAGAAAAAAAATTAAACAGACAAAGGTAAAAGGTAATATCAGGGGACAAAGGTAACAATTACTATCAAAGAATCTCTTTAACCATTCTTTGTTTTTGCCAATCTACTGCTTCCCTTTTACATAAATCCCTCACTTCTTCAAATTGAACTTCTGAAATATTCTCCATGGCCTTCTCCAGCACCTTTATTATAAAATTGGTCCTTAAAAATATTTTTTTCATTATGTCATCCCTCTCAAAATTCTCTCATGTTCTTAAGTCCAACTTGTTATGTGTGTTCAAAAAATTTCTCTAAACATGTTCTCTAATACATTCATATCAATTCTAAAACAGAATTGACTGAGCATCTACTAGGTATCAGGGGCTGTGTTGTATGCTGGTGAAATATAATGATTAGGATACAGTCTCTATATCAAAGAGTTCTGGTAAAGGCCAATAGCAAACAATAAGTAACTCAAACCTACCACACTTGATCCTTAATTCTAAACTTTATTCATGGCATTTTCCTGCTCCAAACTGCCATTCTGTACTTAAGCATACTCTGATATTACCCACCTCTTAGAGCTCATTTATGGATATTCCCATCCTCCTTCCTGCAAGGAAGCTTCAACTATTAGGATAGTTTCAAAACTCCTTTAGAATTGGTACAGTTAATTTTGACACTTGCCTACTAAAAATCTACTTTCCTCATTGTATAACAGGTATTAATTTTACTCCAAGAGGAAATATGCCCACCTAAAGAATTATGGTTCTTAACCTTTTGCACTCAGATGTTGAGTGTGACTCGACACAGTTAGCATTAGAATAAAGGAATTGAGAAAAAAGCAAGCGAGTGCAAAGGGTTAATCTTCCTTGAAGATGGTGGTCACAAATGAGAAGAATAAGAACTGGAGTGAGGCTTTCAGGGAAATTTTCCAAAGGAGCTGAATCAGATGGGGCTTGCTTTGTTTTGCGTTCTACCCCCTTCCTCTATCTTCCTTGCCTAGAACGCAGACATGATGGCTGTAAATCCAATAATCATCCTGGTTCATAAAATGACTTGGAGCATGAAAACCACAGAGGGGAAAACTGGATTCTAGATCTGATAATTGTGGGGCTACCATACCAACTGTTTATGAATATCTATGAAATTCTTTTACATAAAAGAGAAACACTCATTAGTCTAATCCACCAGAGTTTTGTTGGTAGTGGAAAAAGGAAAAATTCATTTCCTTTACCACATGTAATTCCTAACAGATTTAGTACTATTTAGCCTCAAATTTAGTCATTAACAAACATTTGTTGTGCACTGGACATTTGTTATGTGCCAGATATTTTGCTCCATATTGATGACACAAAGACAAATGAGAAATGGTTTTTGCCTTCCAAGAGGTTCCAAATGCAGTTGGAAAACAAGAAAAAACAATGAGTACAATGCAATACTAAAGCACCATAGAGACAACTCTCAGGTGCCAGGAGGACCTATGTGAAGAACTTTAAAGAAAACTATAAAAAGTGATATCTGAGCCATGCCCTAAAGGCATCCTGAGCTACCTGTAAAAGGAGTAAAAAGGGGAGTAGAGATAAGGGATTGGATACCTGGGGAAAGCACAGATTATAAAATGCTTTTTATGCCATGTTCAGGAATTTAAGGCTTTATTTGCAGGTGATTAGAAGAAATTGAAGGATTTTCAAAAGGATCGAAAAAATCAGACATATTTTGAATTTATTCATCCATCTGGGAATTATTTAGAGAAAATTTTTAAAAGAGGAAGATGACTTAGATGATTTATCTTGTATCCTCAATCTTATATAATAAAAGGGTAATATGTAAATTAACCCTAATGGCAGAATGACCAGGAACGACTGGTCTCTAGGAAACATACTGACTGCCAGGGGGCAGACGCTCAATGCAGGAGTTGCCCCTGGTGGTCAGTGGGCTCCCACAGGGGGAGCTCTGCTCAGCCACAAGTGGGCCTAAGCCGTCAGGTGGACATCCCCTGAGGGGTCCCGGACTGCAAGAGGGCACAGGCCGGGCTGAGGGAGCCCCCCGCAAGTGCACAAATTTTCATGCACCAGGCCTCTAGTTAAACTATAAGTTTCTAGAAGGCAGGTTTTACATTTCTTTTCTATTCTACTTATGTATATATAATATATAATATATATATATATATATTTACATATGTGTGCATAGATATGCATCTATTGCATACATATATTTATGTATAAATGTTTGAGATACATGTAAATGTGTTTATCCTATATATGTAACATATATATACACTAAAATACCAATGACTAATGTTGATTGATAGATATACAAATGAAGTCCATGGACTCCAAGCCCATGTGGGCAGCAGGGACTTTTAATCCTTTTTATTCCTTTCCCCCCATATCACCTAAGCAATATCCAACCTGTTTTTGCCATAGTCTTTTGAGTAAACCAAGTAGGTAGCCTGATGTTCCTCTTTGCTCTCATTTATTTTATTCTTCATATCTTCATTTTATTTCTTCTTCCATTCAGATCATTGAGATCAGGAGCAGCCTGCCTTCAACAGCTGGCATTTATAGAGCTATAAGTTTCCACAACTTCTCCAGGATCTCTGCATGCATGAGCATGCCAAATCAAGCCCTTAAGCTATTCTGCAATAATTTCTACAGTAAATTTCATTTGTAATGACCTGAAGTCGAGTTTGTATCCTTTAGGAAAAGCCATATCTTCTTATAGAATTCATAAGCTCTCTCCTTGCAATGTAAAACTCAAATTTTACTAGTATAATTACTTTATATATGGAATTCATGGCACAAAAAGTATAACTGCTTAAAACAAACTGATGCCTTTAAAGTGTGGCACTAAAGGACAAATATACTTTTGTTTTGAAAACCACCTATTCTTCTTACTGTGTCTTCTCGTTTAGAGTTCCCTCTAACCACAATATGGTATGTTTGGGGCCTCCATGATCTGTTTTGGCATTTCACACATGGAACACCTGCATGAGATAGGTTCCTTGATTCTACAAACAGCTTGCAGGATAAAAATTTATTTTGAACGAGTTTTATTCATGCTGTTTAAGTGAAAGGAGGAACTTCAGTAATTATTTCTTCAGTTTAGTAACTGGAATATTTTATATTTTGATCTAACTTTTATTTTCCTCCCTCTGCTTAAGTCTGCTTTTGTTCAGCCTCTCATAAACCTTTCCTTTTCCCTTTCTTTCCCCCTGATGTTCTCCAATCTAAACCAGTTCCAAAAACTAAATGAAATCCCGAGCAGGGAGAAGCATTGGAAGAATGAGGACTCAAGTGAACAGTGGAGAAGGAACCACTTTGCAAAAACATATAGTGTAGATCGCCTCAGTCGTTGTTGTTTTACACAACCGTTGAGTCAATAATGCTCCTAAAAGTTTTAACTTTCTAAATCCATCCCCGCTGGTCTCCCACAGTACCACCAATCATCCTTGCTCCTTCCTCCACTTTACACATTCTTTCCTCTTGTGAATTACAGGCTCCTGGTATCTTGTGTTGTTAGAAAAGCAGGAAACTAAAAATGTCAAGCCAGGCTGTTTATGTCTCCTTATGCGATTCCAAGGAACGATAGGGAAGAAGGGCATTCTTTCTTCACCTCCCAAGAGCAACTTTAGTTCCTCTTTCCACAATGAAAAGATGTTGTCACTCAAAGTCCATGGCATGGTGGTCAAAACTCATTTCTTCCTTAGTTTTCAATCCTACTCTGTGTGCATAGGGGGTGTGGGGGTTCAGGGGTGGGAGTCTGGAGGAGATGAGTTGATGGGAAGCTTGATTTGCAACATTTGAGAAGTTCCTTAGAGCAAATTACTCCCACCATGGTAAACTTTAATCTAGCAACACTTTATGAACACCCACATTTTTTGAAAATTTAACAATTGGCTCTCATAAACTGTTATCAGTTAACTTCTGCATAACACTGCAAAAAGATCTGTAAAAAAAATTGAGGAATAATACACTCCTTTCACTTTTTACCCTTCTAATTATTTGCATTACTGAAAGATCTGCCTGTGTAACTTTCTCAGGGCCACCTCTAGGCAAACTTGCAAAATTAGTGGGACTTATCCTCAGAGCCTTCTGCTTTGCCTTTCAACTTCCCTGACTTTTCATCACTTTGCTGTTCCCACTGCTTAGCTAGTGTCCTGTGATTTAGCAGTCCTGCAGTATGCTCTCACCTCCATTAAAATCACTTGCCCTGCTTAGCATTCTGTCACTAATCTAATAACTTAAGTAAGCCAATAAACTCACAAATGAGTTAATGGGCTCTAAGTGTTAATGGAGATAACAGTTTGAGTCTGTATTCTTTCTTGTGTTATCAGCAATATTAAGAGTGATGGTTTGAGAAGAATGCCTGACTCTGAATAGTAACTCCGTAGCACTATCAGGCACTAGGAAAACAACAGAGATTTAGTTCTGTCATGTCAATTCTTAAGTGTCAACTGGAAATTCAGTCCAGGTTTCTCCAAAGCAGACAGGGAAAAATACTGGGAAGAAGAGTTTATCTTACTCAGTTGTGTTTGTGTGTTTTTTGGTGTTTTTTTACTCAGCATTTCTCTCTGACTTTTCAGAGGTATTTCATTCACGATTCCTCTAAAATCTTGACCAGAAGCAAGTTTGTCTCCCCTTACTCCTCCACCTCTCACTCTCTACACCTGTGTTTTTTCACTATAGCTGTACATTGATTCTTGAACTTCCTTGCACCTCAAAGTCCTCATTCCTTTGAGATTGTGCTAAAAATTTAGCTCTTGCAAAAAGATTTTCCTAATTCCTATACCACTATATCTCACCTTCACTCTGATTTAATTACATATATACTGTTGTCTTACTAGCTAGAGGATCTGGAGCAAGTTTCTTAATATTCTGTGCCTTAGTTTCCTCACTTTAAAATAAGAATGATAATAATACCTAACTGACAAAGTTATTGTGGGCATTGTGTGAGTTAGTCTGTGAAATGCATGTAATAGAGTAACTGCACATATACTAGTAACTTTGCAATGAACATCAACCTTCAATTGTAGTAGTAGTGAATGATAGTTTATTCCTCATCAAACTCGTAGTTCTTTAAAATCAAAGAGACTATATCATAATCATTTTTTTCCATTGTGAGCCTCTTTCTTCACTCAGTAGAGGTTCAATGCATATTATTGACTGACACAGGGCACCTGACAATTTTGTCTAGTTATATTAAAAGCATATGTTTGGTCCTATACAATAAATTGTAAAATTTTTTCATAAAAGTGATATGCCCTTTACTTTTTTCATATTCCTCAAGGAACTTAATGCAGTACAAGAGACAGACTCAGAAATAACATTAATGAATGAATCGAGTATAAAATATTGTTAACCTTGGGTGACCTAAGTTCATTGTGTTCTCATATTATTTTTTCTTTTTCTACAGTATCAGTTGTAGCATCCAGGACAGGAGCTACCAGGGCAGAAACTGCATTTGATCTATGTATTTAAAAGTGTTGAATAGCTTTTCTGCACTCAGTGAACAGTAATGACAATATTATCTAATAAAAGAGTAATATGCAAATTGACCATCACTCTAACACAAGATGGCTGCCCCCATGTGGTCAAAGATGGCTGCCCCCATGTGGACACAGGATGGCTGCCACAAGATGGCCAGCAGGGGAGGGCAGTAGGGAGGGACCAGGCCTGCAAGGGAGGGCAGTTGGGGGCAATCAAGCCTGCAGAGGAGGGCAGTTAGGGGTGACCAGGCTGGCAGAGGAGGGAAGTTGGGGGCGGCCAGGCCTGCAGGGAAGGGCAGTTGGGGGGGACCCAGGCCTGCAGGGGAGAGCAGTTGGGGGGGAACCAGGCCTGCAGGGGAGGGCAGTTAGGGACAAACAGGCTGGCAGGGGAGTTGTTAGGGGATGATCAGGCTGGCAGGCAGAAGCGGTTAGGGGCAATTAGGAAGGAAGGCAGGCAGGCGAGCAGTTGGGAGCCAGCAGTCCTGGGTTGTGAGAGGGATGTCCAACTGCCCGATCCCTACTGGGATCGGGCCTAAACGGGCAGTCGGACATCCCTCGAGGGGTCCCAGATTGGAGAGGGTGCAGGCTGGGCTGAGGGACACCCCCCTCATGCATGAATTTCATGCACCGGGCCTCTAGTAATAAAGATAATAACGAAGTAAACTGGTTAGACAAGGATCATGCACAGAGACTGGCCATTCTATTTCAGAAGGGGAAATGAAGCATGGTGACTGTTTGGAGATGGAAAGTCACTTTTCTATTAAGCAAAAGATATATCGGTGGCTGCAAACAAATAAAGATGAATCAAATAAATTAAGTGAAAAATATGAAACTGAAAGTTGTGCACATCAAGCTAATTTTTAAAATAAACATGTGCGCCCTCGCCAGTTTGGCTCAGTGGATACAGCGTCGGCCTGGGGACTGAAGGGTCTAGGTTTCGATTCTGGTCAAGGGCACATGCCCAGGTTGCGGGCTCAATCCCCAGTAGGGGGCGTGCAGGAGGCAGCCAATCAATGATTCTCTCTCATCATTGATGTTTCTATCGCTCTCTCGCTCTTTCTTCCTCTCTGAAATCAATAAAAATATGTTTTAAAAAATAAAATTAAAATAAAAAAACAAACATGTGAGTCATCTAGCACACCTACACGGGCTGTAATTAAGACAGTCCTCAACAGTATTAAAGCTGAATGACAGGCTTGATACTATGATAATCTTTATATTGGATTTCAAAGGACTTCAAATTCCTATTAACCCATGTTATATTCCTGCAGATAACAGGTACTGTTAAGGTATAAATAGAAATAAAAGACGTTATTGAAAACAAAGAAGACAAAGATAAGATACATAAGTCCAGATCATAAAAATATGAAATTTTGAAAAATTGAGCTCAGTATCCTTTCTACAATAAAAAAAGGAAGGGTACTTGGTACCAATGTCATATCACTCCTATCAATATACTTATTCATTCGATAATGATTTACTTACTTATTACCGTACTGAACATGAGGTAAATGCTCATAAGTCATAAACACCTTGAGGTACATATGTTTGGGTATTATTTAATACTCATGAATGGATCAAGATTTATATTTACTTTGATACGATGTCAATTAAGCTTTCCTGTGGGTCAAAGTATTATGATTAACAATAAAGCTACTGAGCCCCTACTATATATTACATATTGTGTGAAAGTTTTCCCAACACCTCTGTGAAGTAGGTATTAATATACTATACCCATAAAGGTTAAATAAATCATCCAACATCACAAAACTAGTTAGTGGCAGAACAGGTGTGTAAATCCACACAGTGTGCCCCCAGACTTTACAGTCCTCAACCTTATGTACACTGTGTCTCAGTAATAGTGTTAGTAAAATTCAACTGAGTGCTTATTATGTAGTGAGTGCTAAACACATTAGTCATTGACATTCATTACAAGTCTGTGAGGTAGACTCAGGTGAGCAGCTCAGAGAAGAAAGGCCACGTCTTTCCTAGTAAGCGATGAAGTTAGGATTTACCCAGGAAGGCTATCTGGTCCTAAAGCCTGTGCCTGTTACCATCACACCAGGATGCCTCCACCTGAGATCATTCATTCTCCTATGAACAGGCACATTGCTGTTCAGATACTCTGGATTGTGTATCAACAAGATCCATGCACATATTTTTCCCAACACAAAACAGAAAAAGTGGCTCCCTCTGTACAGTTATTTCAACAATGCAGAGGTCATACAGAGCTTACAATAAAATGTCCAAATTGGAGCAGTATATATCCTAGTTCACCAGGCTTCCTTCTCCTCTATTTATACTTCATAGTTAAAAAGCTGAACCACAGAATGCTTTCCCATTCAACTGGGAATAATAATCACAAGGAGACCAGCATGGGATTAGGCATCAGAAGATTACACATGCAATGAGAGAGAGTAGAGAGCCTTGAACAAACCTTTCTCTATCATGGCTTAAAGACAGAAAATTGTTTTTCCTTTGTTTATTTGTTTAGAGTTCAAAAAAGAGATATGTACAATCAAGGAAGACAGAAAAGATACCAGAAAAAAAGTGTGTCAACAACACTAAAAATGAAATGGAAGTTGAAGGTAAAACCATTTTGTAAATAAAGGCACATTAAAAGAAACAAAAAGTAGTGGAGATGATATGGAAAACTCAGCTGGAGACACAAAAAACCAACTTGACAAAAAGTAAGAGCTAAGAGAAATAAATTAACATATATATGCATATATATATACTAGAGGCCCAATGCATGAAGATTCATGCAAGAATGGGCCTTCCTTCCGCTACGGCCCGGAACCACTTTTCTGCCCTCCTTCGCTGCCCAGAGGCCTGAAGCTGATGACGCAGTGCAGAATGCCTGCTTAGTCACCATGGCCCCACCCCCAGCTGCTCAGTGCCTGTGTATGCAAATTAACCTGCCATCGTTGTTGTATTAATTTGCATACTCACTCCTGATTGGCTGGTGGGCGTCGCAAAGGTACAGTCAATTTTCATATTTCTCTTTTATTAGTGTAGATATGCATACATATATGAAGGTATATATGTGCATATACACAAATAGTTCATATTTCTGAAGTAAAGAAGATAAAGCTTCTTAACCCTGAAATAATAAATATCTAAATTTGTATAGTACAATAAGTTATACTTAAAGAAAAAAATGAAATGGAACCACCAACACCACAGCATATGCAGAGCAGTTACTGAACTTTAAGTATAAAAACTAATCCTAGATAAACAAAACAAAATAAATAACCAGGTAGAGGAAAACAATAGTGAGCAGATTGCTGAAGGAAAGAAATGTGGCTTAAATTTTTTATTGCCCAACAAACCGTCTTTTAATAATTAAGGCAACAAACAGACATTTCATAGACTTAAGCTATACAATTCCCATGAACACATTTGAAAAATGACATGATCACTAAAGCCAACCTAACAGAGATGGATCAAAATAAAGATGAAAAATGAAAACTTGAGATAGATTATAATGATGGTAAGCATTGATTCTATTTACATAAAAGAATTAATGATAATGAAATGTAGGTGATATTATTACTTGTCAGTTATATAATGATATAACCAACAAAACTGGGAAAGGGAATGAGAGAAGGAGAAGTTTGATGAAATGAATGTACAATCATTTCCCAAGTGAAAATTCAATAGATACTGTATAATTTTGTGAAATAAATTTTACAGATATGTGTTAAAAATAATCATAAACTCAACCAAAATTCATATAACACATATTGGGAGGTAAGAGTAGCAAAAGTGTGCGTGAACTCATTTCTTTACCTTTTGATTAGAGATTCAATGGATTTTCCACAGTTAATAAACTAAGAAGCATTTTAAAAATATATTAAACATACAAGAACTTAAAAGTCAATAGACATTCCAAGTAGTCAGAAAAAAAGAAACATACAAAAAGAAGAAAGCATAATAAAATATAGACTGTTCAGCAAAAGACTGAAAAAAGGAAACATGAAATGCAAATAAAATTATATATTAAGATCATATTTCTTCCATTAATGATGATAAATAGAATAAAATAACATTAAGAATAAAATATTATCTAATTTTATGAGCAAGAAAGCCTAATTCCATAATGAATTAAAGTGAACTTTTAAAATAAAGTGGCTATAAAGTAATATAAGGAATGAATAGGCAAAGGCATAACAAAAAAATGCTAACAAAAAAGCAAAATTTGTAATATTAATAATGTTAAAGTTGAAATCAAGGAGAAGAACATTAAAGGAGTTAAAATAGGTACTCTAATGAGGATAGAAGATAAACAATAGTAGTAAAACATTTTCAACTTATAGTTTTGAGCACATTTGGTCAAATAGACCAAATAAATGTATATTGATATACCTAATAAAATATATCAATCTCTAATGCAAAACAGCAAACAAATTAGCTTACAAAGAAAACTTAAAGTTTAAAGAGATTATTCTAGAGAAATTCTCTACTTACAATGCATTATAATTACAATGAAATAAAAAGAAAATCTAATATACTAACTGTTTAAAGATTCAGAAGTTTAATGTTCAGCGACTTATGAATTTAAAAAAAGCAAAAATGTAGAATATAGAATATAAATACAAGTAATTATATATTAGAACCTATGAAAATTGACTAAGATTATACTCAAAAGAAATTTTATAGGCCTTAATAATTACCTTTCTAAACAACCAAGGGTGAAATAAATTAAACTTTCTACAAAGGCAATTAGAAAAGTAACAATAACATGAAACTAAGAAAAGCAGAAGAAGGAATCATTAGTGATAAAAGCAAAATTAACAAATTGGAAAATAGAAGAAGAGTGAAAAAGCAAATTCACTAATTGGTTGATGTGAGTGTACATAAACAGGTATCATATATAACTGAATATATATTGTGCATATATGCATATACTATTATATATATACTAGAGGCCCAGTGCACGAAATTGTACATGGGTAGGGTCCCTAGGCCTAGCCTGTGATCAGGGCCATCATCTGCCCGCTTGCCAGTCCCCAGTCCCACCCCGCTGCTGCCACCCATCATGGTTCCCCATTCACCATCTGGCGATCGGAGTCTGTGGGCCAGAGGGGAGGGACCAAGAGATCTGCTGTTCCACCCGCTCACCAGTCTTCAGTCCCGCCCTGCCACCTCTACCCACCCCAGTTCCCCATTCATCATCTGGCTATGATCGGAGCCTGCGGGCTAGCAGGAGGGATCAAGAGGTTGGCCTTTCCGCCCGCTCGTCAGTCCCCAGTCCTGCCCCACCACCACCCACCCTGGTTCCCCATTCGCCATTCAGCAATCAGAGCCTGCGGGCCGGGGGGAGGGACCGAGAGGTGGTCAATGCACCTCACAGAGACTGGTCGAGTGGTCATTCTGGTTGTTACGTGGTTATGGTCGCTGGGCTTTTATTATATAGGACTAGAGGCCCGATGCATGAAATTTGTTCAAGAGTAGGCATTCCTTCCCCTGGCTGCTGGCACCGGATTCTCTCCCACACCCAGTACCCGGGCTTTCCTTGGAGCCCTGGCTTTGTCTGGAAGGCCTAATTAGCATATTATGCATTTATTATTATAGATATATGTATATAAGTACTATTGAAAAATGATATTAGTGAGAAAGCACATATAATAAAAAAACCTCAGCCCTAGCCTGTTTGGCTCAGTGGATAGAGTGTTGGCCTATAGACTGGAGCGTCCCAGGTTCGATTCTGGTCAAGGGCACATGCCTGGGTTGTGGGCTTGATCCCCAGTAGGGGGTGTGTAGGAGGCAGTCAATCAATGATTCTCTCTCATCATTATGTTTCTATCTCTCTCTCCCTCTCCTTTCCTCTCTAAAATCAATAAAAATATATTAAAAAAAACAAATGTTAGTAATTATATATTTTATATACATAATATGTATTATACACTACATTATATATTATATGAATATATAACAATAAATAAGTGTGTGTGCCTTTGTGTATGTATGTATATATGTATATGTGTGTCTATATAAACTGACCTTAGAAAAATAAGATAAGGGGAAGCACATATATCAAATAAATTAGGGGAAAAAATAGAATTTGTTAGTAAATACAGATGCAGGGAAAATGAATCTACTTATGAAAAAATATATAACTCACATACTGAAGATAAATTTGAAAGTCTGAATAAAATGAATGCTGTGTTATAACAGAAATTACAAAATTTGTTGTAAAGGACAACAGAAGGCAAATTTTCTAATTGTCTTGATGGAAAATTTTAAAAATTATTTACCCCTACTCGTAAATAAGCCAAACACTTTCTAAACCAGAGTTTCAGTGATGAATTCTAACCAACCTCTAAGGAATAGATAATTTACAAAGCTATTTAAAATGTTCTAGAAAGCATAGAAATGTATAGCTTCCAAAGTCATTTTTCATAAAGCCAACATAAAATTAATGTTCTAAACCTAGAAAATTATATTTCCAGATTTAAAAGGGGAAACCATAATCCCATACTACTTTTGTACTTAAACAAAAGGAAGAAATCCTCAGAATATCAAAAGGGTAGAACACAAGATTTATACAAGAACTATAAATACAAACATCTTTATATAAAATCTATCAGTGTATTTTAAAATTTTAGAAAGTAAGGAAATAAAAACAGGATTACCTTTGTAAGTAGCAAAAAAGTTAGTTGGCAAATATTAATGTCTAATCTTGATTTTTATAATTCTTAAAGAATAATTGGTATTTCAAACAACTTTATAATCTATTTAATATATGTCTGAATGCAAATTCTATAATAGTAAAATATTAGAAGCATCATCATAAATTCGGCAGCAATGAACCAGGATGCTTATTATTATCAGCATTATTTAAATACAATATTGGTCTAGACATACCAGACATTTAAAAATAATTTTAGAAAGTTAAAGTAACATTTAAAATAAAGATAAAATACTGAAAAGGATAAAACATTTTTTTCATATGATTATATAACTGGAAATTTTTAATTAAAATTAAAAGCAAATAAAAATAACAAATATAAAAAAAATTAATTGTTTTCCTGTAAACAAACATTCCCAGCTATAAAATGCAGAGAAATAGCAGTTTCATCTTTAAAATAAGAAGAATAAATATCTAGGCATGAAGATAATTACAAATGTGAAAGATTTTATGAAGAAAAACTTTTAAATTCTACTAAAGAATATATATGTTTTTTAAAAGCTTCAAAAGCAAAAAAGATAAAACTTATTCTTGCACTGAAAGACTCAAGATCGTAAAAATGTAAGTTCAAACTAAATTAACCTACAGATTTCACATGATCCAAATAAAATAGCAACAACCTTATTTTTGGAACTCAAGCTCGCTGAGTCTAAATTTCTTATGTAAAAATAAACATGGAAAAATTGGCAGTAAGTTTCTGAAACAAATAAAAAGTAGTAAAGGAGAAAACCTCGGCAAGATAGTAAGATATATTTTAATACTACTGTAATTGTTTGGTGCTGCTGTCTGAACAGGCAGATTGATCAATTGGACAGAAGCTCAAAAAATGAACTCAAGAAATACATATAAGAATTTATTGTATGATAAAGTGGCATTTCATATCAGTAAAAAAAACAACAACCAGTAGCTTTTCAATAAATGATATTGGAATAACAGGCTAGCTATTTAGAAAAAAACAAAAGCTGGTTATTGCCTTAAGAGTAGATCCCAATAAATTTTAGATGTATCAAATATTTAAATGTAAAATTAAAAGTTTCAAAGCACTAAAAATTATATTAATAAAAAACTTGTCTGATATGGAAATATGCCTTCTAAATAAGATAAACCATCCAAAAGCAGCATTAGAAAAGATTAAATTTGACTACATAAAATTTTTATGCTCCCAAACCTCACAATATGAAGAATTTTTAAAATATTTTGTCAAGCTTACTAAATAGGATAATAGTCTTTACTTATAATAAATATGTAGTAATTTTTAAAAATCATAATTGAACTAGAAAGTAGGCTCATACAGAGGATAATTTAATCATACATATCTAATTATAAACTCTTAGCCTTTGACTCAGTAATGTCACTTCTAACATTTATACATGCATTCATCTGTAAACAAAGATATAAGAACAAGGATGTTCACTGCAGCATACTTAGGAAGAACAGAAGTCTGCAATACCTTTAAATGTCAAGCAGTAATAAGTTAAATCAATTTCAGTCTATCCATAAATGAAATACACTGCAGCTGTGAAAAGAAAAAGAAGCCTCAGAGCTGATAACAAAAACATCACCAAAATGTAATGCTAAATAGAGAGATATTTCATGTCTTCATGTGTATATAATTTTTTAAAATAAATACAAAAGACTTAAATCTAAACTGGGATTGGAGAGCAAAGATAGGAAGGAGAAAGTTCTTCATATTACAACTTCTTTACTATTTTAAAATTTTGCACATATAGATACTACTTTTTAAATTAAATTAAGTAAGGAAAATACTGGTAAAAAACAGGAAGTTGAAGTATTACTTAGCCTCTTTATAAACTTCATATTTTCATGATTTGACAATGACCAATAAATTTTACAGAAGTATTAGAATTTGATTACAAAATTTCATGTCACAATTTCTCATCTTAATATTTCCCTCCCCTCAGAGCAAAAATAATGCTGGGAGTCAGGAGTAGGCAAAGAGTTGTGCAATGATCAATGTAATCTTTCAAAATCCTTATAATGCAACTGCAAAAAGATTAATATATTTCATTGATGCTATTAGCATGTATGTGACTTAAAGGAAAGAGTACAATAATTGTATTCAGATAACCTTGGTTTGAAGCTGTCTGTATGACTTACTTGGGCAAGTTATTTAATCTTTAAAAGCCTCAGTTCATTGAATGAAAAAAAACAGAGATATGGTAACAACTTTACAAGTGTGGTTGTGAGGGTTAAATTATGACATATTAACGCTGAATAAAGATTCCAGCCAGGAATTTTACTATGATAAATTGGCTATACAAAAGAGATTATCTTTTTGGTATTGTCTACAACAGTATCTTCAAGCCAGAAAATGGTTAGAGGTCCCAGCAGATCCAAAGTAAATTCCAAAAAACTATAAAAACAGAAGAATGGAAACCACATGCAACTTAATAGAGTCTCAATTCACTAAGCAACTTCTGACCAAATGTGAAAAGCTCACAGAGGCATGTGGGTTATATTCAGCTGGGTGTGTTTTGAATGCTCTTTAAATACTCTTTAATTTGTTGTTGTTTTTAATGACCTGATTGAGAATTTCAGGGTCTACTAAAGAAGCATTTTATTTGTTCTTTAGCACAACTCTTTCCTTCTAATTTTCTTCTCTCTCCGTTTTCTGCCCCCTCTTTCGTTACATAAATAGATAAACCCATGCCATATGTGTAATTTGCTTCAATTTCACTCTTTCTCCCCTTATAGAAAGCTGTTTTAAATGGACTATACCAGCAGAACTGGAGGTGCTAACTAGATCAAGCAGTTAATTTTGAAAATGTTGAAGACTTTCTGTAACATTTGTTTATGTTGGCGTTTTCATTTAGTTTCTAGGAAAATTTTATCACTGTGACAGTTAATTCAAATCCCAGCAAGACCTGGTAAGCAAATAACTGGCCAAGTTTTAACTAGGAGTATTCCTTAGCCTTTACCAAAAGAAGAACCAATTTGAGGTGTATTTCTATAATGGATGAGCCTTCTGTCTGAGTATTCCATTACCTCATTCATTTTAAAGTCAATTTAGAACTCGTGGACAGTGCCAAATTTACAGCCCTGAGTCCAGACTCCCTTTTTTAGTCTACAGAGAAGGTATTGCATAAGTTGTCATGCTGCAAGCCTTCTGAGCTAGCCCCACTCCATCACATCCTTATTCCTGAGGGGACACAATGGTTTCAGACTCTTAGTCTATCCAATAATGTAAGTACTATTAAAGATCAGCAAATCTAGTTGAAACCTTGGATCCTCATCTTACAGGACATTATCATATCACTAACAGAATAGGTTGCCAATGGCAACCAGGCTCTAAAATACCCAAGATGCAAGCCACTGGGTATGTATGTGTTTGTTCTATAATTACAAATTAGTAATCAGTAAGCTTATAAAATACTTAATTTTCCCAGAGTTATTTAAGAACCATCTCCTGAGAGTCTTGGGCCCATAAATGTGTAGAATCTAGGTTTAAAAAATGACAGTTTAGACCGTCATCTCTAAGAAGAAATGATGTCATGGTTGTTTAGGGACTTAGGCCTATTTGCGAGCATACCCCATCTATAATTAGCATTTTCTGAGGGATGGGTTAACACATTGCTGGGATAGGATTACCTTTGCTATTTCTCAGTATCACTGCTATTATGGGCTTGGTTACATCATTTTGTTAAATGTCCTGATGCATGAGGGAACAGAGAGCTTTGGCCCCACCAGACGACTTGCCTTTTGTCACACATGTCCTGATCTTGGCTGTCTATGTCTTTTCCAGCTGGTTTCCTCTGCTTAAAAATATTCAACTTTTCTCTAGGTGGCCAATGTGAACTTTAGGGGAACATCAGGTAACATCTGGGATTCTGTGCTTTGGTATATAGGTGAAACCTATGTCCAAGTGGAAGTTCAAAATTGAAGAGGACATCTGTTTTCAAGTGTAGGGGCAAGAACAGAAAACAAGGACAAGAACAGAAAACAAGATCAAGGCAGTTGGGATTTGAGAGGGGAGTGAAATCTAAGTGTCTAAGAAGAAAATTTTCAAAAATATGATGGGTGTCCAAGGCTCATCTTTAATAGGATAGGACAGCATAGTGCAGGGAGGCATCAGTCTTCTTGAAAGTCTAGAGTCCAGGTGGCCAACTGTGCCTTCTCTCTCTTTTCCACCTACCACTGATGCTTTCATCCTTCACAGCCTAATTCAAATATCATCCATCTGAAGCCTTCTGAAACTCTTTCCTGACTCTCAATAGAATGAATCATTCCCTCCTCTCAGCTCTCTCAAGACTTGCTCAAATTGCCTAGTTTGGAACTTATCATTTTAATATAGTTAAGTTAGAAGATTCATCTTCTTGAGTTGAAACTAGGTATGGTATTTTATTCCTCTTTATATCCCTAAAACATAACCAATTCATAAGGTGGATGCATAATTTAGATTAGATGAATTGAATTCAAATATTACTTGCATCCTCCATGAGATCTGACTATGCATATAATAAGTCAGAAGCTTTCATGAACCAGAGTTTATTTCCTACCTGATTAATTCCACCACTACCATAAAAGGTGTCTTAGGGTATTAGATGAGACATTTACATAAAATTTGATACAGAAAAACAAAACAGAAAATGTTACTGGAATTATGGGTATGTGGATCAAGTGAGGTGAGTTTCAGAGACAAGATAAATTTATTTCCTGCAGCTGACATGAGGAAGAGCTAGTGGGCTGATGGGGGAAGAAACAATTCCATTGATCCACCTACTATGGAAGAATATTAAATATCTATGATAATTGTGGTACCAATAACTATTTCAAAGGCAGGAAATGGTATTTATGTTCCTACTGTGGCATCCGTGAAACATTTAGATAATTTTAGTTCAAGGTTTTAATCTGATTTTCTGAGCCTTCACAGTGGCAGTGTGCCCTGTCATGTTTGGAAGGAGTGCTTATTCAGAAGGAGCTGCATCTTCATTCTTTAGTCATTAGTGAAAATGGGTCATAGATCATGTCATGTTGTCTGTAACCTAGTTACAGTTCTGGCAGGAGGGAAGTTTCAAGATCATGATTTCACATAGGAACCTTTAAAAACTCATTAGCATTTGATAATTATACTAATATCTAAAGCCTTAAAATCATGGAGCTAATTTCTGCAAAAAATCAGCTGAGAACGTGTTCTGGGTAAGTTTTTCTCTTTCAACTTTCAGGGAACAAAAGAGAAGGCAGTCCAGGTCTCTAATATGTCACTCTATTTCAGACGCAGAAGAGTTAGAATTTCACAGAGGCATCGTGAGTTAGCGGATTCTAAAAGGAAAAGCAAGAATATTAGAGCAACATCTCAAAATGTGACTCTGGGCCCTGGAGAAGCCTCACTACTTGTGATTGATTTGCATTTCTGCCTATGTCTGAATTCATATTCCATAAGCACAGATGGAGGTGTGATAGATTTTTTTTTGAGCACATCTATTTATTCAGATACCGGATTCAGTCTCTGAGTGGAGAGATGGTAAAGGCTGCTGTGAGCAGATGGCGCATAGGCACTATGACTTCAGAAACAACGTTCTTTAAAGATAAGTGGCACAGTAATAATAATAATACTTAGCACATATATTGCACCTTTGGTCTGCCAACATTAACTAATTAATCTTCAGTAGACCTCTGTGAGATAAGTAAGTGCATATAATTATCTCTATTATGCAGTCAAGTCAACTAAGAATGTGTCTGCACATACTGTGGAAGAATTGGCCCAAGTTAAAGACCGGTTGGATACAATTTGCATGGCTCTTTAAGATTTCTGATCTAGCAGCAGAGACTAGTATTTCTAGACACTCTGCTGTTTGAGGCACCAAGTAGATTAGAAGCAGGATCTCAACTGCAAGACGTATTTCCTTCAGAAGGTTTCTGCTGCAGGAATCCAATTTAGGCCTGCGAAGCTGAGTCATTTTTCTAAAGTCCAAGAGGCCATGGCTGGTCAGAAGCAAGTGTGGAATTAGTGTGTCTGCCTACTTCTTTTATTTAAACCAGGCAATTTGAGTACACATATCTATTAGGGACATTTTTTAAATTATTGAACAAAATTAAGAGTCCAGAGAAGTCTAAGTTTTCCTTGCTGTACCTGAGGGCTTTCCACCACAAGTTGGTTGAATGTACCCTATGGCTTTAACCAAAGATATTAATTAGTAATCCACATCAGAATGAAGGGCTGGTAAGCTTCTTTTGACAATGAATTTATTAGAGTCTGAGGTTTTGATGCTGCTGACATAAAGGAACAAAAGTGTCTGCCTCAAGGTCTTAAATTTGGGATTATTAGAGTGTTCCATGACAGCAAGAGGTCTCAGCTTCGATTTGAAATGCATAGCAAAAAGATCTTTGTCAAAGCAAGAGTCTTAATACAAACTTAATATGAGGATTTAAGAAGCAAATATATGGGAAGTGTCTCTCAGTACCTCTACATGATAGATGAACAAGTAATATTTCAATCCCAAAGCCACCTCTTGGTATGACTTTGGACAAGTCACAATCATCTAGACTCAGTTTGCTCATCTATAAAATAAAGGCTAACTCCATCAACTATAAATAACTTAAAGACTATAAAGCTGCTTCTATTCCTCTCAAAAGGGTCAAGGATACTGCATAACCTCATGATTTCACATTTTAAAATCCTTTTGTTTTCTATTAGAATACTTTTTATTTTTTGTATCTGAAGTCACCAATTTTTGACTTGTAAACCTTAGAAGGTGATCAGCTTTGATCTTCTACTTTTCTCTATTTTAAACCTGCTCTTGTTTTGTGGAAGAGCGCTCAAATTCAAATGCTTTGAAAGGCAAGAGAGAGAACTTTAAAATGTGCAGTTGCTCAATATCAAACAATAGCCAGTAATGGTGCCTAGAGACAAACTAGCAACTGCATGCCCTGAATTCAAGTACTCAGATTGAAAGTCATTTTTAACACACATCACATTTGGGCACAGGTATATTTCTTAAGTCACAAAAGATATTTCCTTCTTTGATACCACAGTTGCATCCTATGCTCTGCTGTTCCCTTGGACTAGAATGCTCTCTTCCTTCCTCTCAGTTATCAAAGGTCTTCCCATCTTTAAAAGTTCAAATTATATCCAAGCCTTCCCATAAAGTCATTCCTGATTTTCACAGTTCATAATGATCTCTTCTTACTCAGGATTCACAAGTTCCGTCTTCTGAACACCACATTTAGCATTGATGAATGGTATATGCTACCTATTTTAAATACTACACACATTTGTACTGTTATCTTTTTAGGCTATTTATACATATCAGTTAAGAGTACTATAAGAATTAAGTGAGCTAAAATACATTGAACTGAGAACTATGCCTGGCACTTAAGAAATCCTCAATATTAGTATAATTATTTTGTCATTTTGATATCATGATTTCCCCTACTAGATTTTTCAACTAGATTCTTCCCTACTTTGCCTGGCACAAATAAATTATCATAAAGCTATCTTACATGTTATAACAATTTAGTTTACCAAGCAGTTGGTCAAACATTTAATCCTTAAAAAGCACTTAGTGGTAAGTCATATTAGCTGTCTCCATAACAGGAAAAAGTAAGGCTCAGAAAAGGTTTGCAAATTAAATTCAATAATTCAGCTAGAAGTTAAACAAACAGGTGCCTCGGGCTCTTGACTCCAAGACCAGTCCAGGGGAAGAATTCATCAATGATGGCAAATGTGCTGACTCAGCAGCTGTCTCTAATATAATCCCTAAGCTTCCCTTGGTTTCCTTTCTGAGTCATATGAGTTTTATTGCATCTGAATGGGTCTATAAGTTACTTGCAGGGTATATGTCTTCTATTTAGATTATAATTTCCTTCAGGGGGGTCTTACACCAAGTATTTTAAGTTGCACCAACTCCTGGTGATAAAACTTGATATCCTTTTGATGTTGAATAAATATTTTAACAACTCATGCTACTTAGGACTCTCATGTCAATTTTTTCTACTGATTTTTCATGTGGCCACTAAGAAAACCAGCAAATATTTACTGCAAACATATTATCTATATACATTTTTAAATATTTTTATTGATTTTTAGAGAGAGCGGAAGGGAGAGGGATAGAGAGATAAAAACATTGATGAGAGAGGAATATCATTGATCAGCTGCCTCCTGCAAGGCCCCTATTGGGGACTGAGCCTGCAACTGAGGTACATGCCCTTGACTGGAATCAAACCCAGGACTCTTCAGTCCATAGGCTGACACTCTATCCACTGAGCCAAACCAGCCAGGACTATATACATTCTAAAAAGTGATTGCCAATAAAATGACAAAGTAAAATACATAATCTCTTGGGTTTTCACTAAATCTACTTCATTTAATCAAATTATTTTACTTAAGTAGAAAAATTATTAAAAATATAAATGCAGCAAAGTTTGCAAACTTTCTGTGACAGCACAATCCTCAGAAATTATGATGTCATTTGTGAAAGTCCACAAAATATTATTCAGTTCCATCTCATTCACAGTACTTGAGCATAAATGTTGGTAGGTACTGTTTAATATTTTACTTATTAATCTTAAGTTTAAATTAATTTCTTAGAATGCAAATTAACAACCAAGAACATTCATGTCCATTCATCGAAAGCTGGTATTTATGTAGGCACTGGTATGTTTATATTTTAAAATTCTTCTCTTACTCATTTTTTCATTTTACTCACTAGAATAAGGGTAATGCTACACACCAAATCTTGAAAATATAATCATCAGATTAACACTAATATTGGGAAAAATAATAGATGATAATTTTATTATTTTCCTGGAAATTGGAAGAAAATAACTACTGCTTGATTTTGGTAATGAAGCATAAACATATTCCAGTTTAAATGCTCAAAGTTTGAAAACTCCTGCATTGGAAATCAAGGTGAATCTCCATTGTCCCTCTAGTATGTCTTTTATTTAAACACTAGAGGCTTGGTGCATAAATTTGTGCACAGGTGGGGTCCCTTGGCCAGCTGGCGATCAAGGCCTATCTGGGGGCTGGCTGGCAGGGAGGAGGGACCACGGAGGGGGGAGGGGCTGCGGGAGGTTGGCTGGCCAGGGGGAGGGGCCATGGGAGGCTGGCTGTGGGAGTGCAATGACCACCAGGGGGCAGCTCCTGCGTTGAGCATCTACCCCCTGGTGGTCAGTGCATGTCATAGCGATTGGTTGACTGGTTGTTCCGGTTGTTTGGTCATAAAGGTGGCTTAGGCTTTTATATATACCTAGGACCGTGGTCGGCAAACTGCGGCTCACAAGCCACATGCGGCTCTTTGGCCCCTTGAGTGTGGCTCTTCCACAAAATACCACGGCCTGGGAGAGTCTATTTTGAAGAAGTGGCGTTAGAAGTAGTTAAAGTTTAAAAAATTTGGCTCTCAAAAGAAATTTTAATCGTTGTACTGTTGATATTTGGCTCTGTTGACTAATGAGTTTGCTGACCACTGACCTAGGATAAATAATCAGTATATTAACTCATTATTTTTTAATTTACCTGTCTTATTTTTTTCTTTAACACTGCAGAACAATGCACGTTTTACAGAAACATCATTATTTAAGAACTAGAAGCCCGATGCATGAAGATTCATGCAAGAATGGGCCTTCCTTTCCCTGGATGCTGGCACCGCCTTTCCGCTCTGGACCTGGAGCCGCCTCTTTCCACTCCAGCCCCACCTTCCTACTCTGCCCAGAGGCCCTGAGTGGCTGAGGCTGTGCAGAACACCTGTGTCATTGCCATGGCAACGACGCAAGCATCCCACCCCTCCCCTGGCTGCTTGGTGCCTGCGTATGCAAATTAACACATCATCTTTGTTGGGTTAATATGCATACTCACTCCTGATTGGCTGGTGGGTGTCACAAAGGGACAGTCAATTTGCATCTTTCTCTTTTATTAGTGTAGATACATTCTCTTCTAACAAGGGGAATCTAGGTCTGGGGGTTACAGAAAACCGGAGGTCATAGCAATCATGGGAAGGCCCTGGCAAATTCAATTTGCCATTATAACAGCTACAATTGGTTCAAAAAGTTTCATGTTTGCCGGGTGTTAAAAACAAAAATCAATACAAGCCCATAGGTTGAGTCCAGAGAAGATAGTAATTGCAAAGTTAAAGGCTCAGATATATAAATACCTATAGCTATCTATCTATCTATCTATCTATCTATCTATCTACCTACCTACCTACTTATCTACCTACCTAGAAAGAGAAGTGGAGTAAAAGGCAAGTCAACAAGAACATTTATTTTTCAGCCATAAAATGTACGTATGAATATTCCATTACTATTCTGATGGTGATAGAAGGAAGATTAGAGAATAATTATCATGAAAATTGAGGAGCAAATTTGGTATTTCCTCCTTTTTGTAAATGTCCCTCATTCATTTTATGTATCAGTTCTAGGAAAGCTTCCTTTCCAAGGCATTTGTTCCCAGCTCCATGAGACTACACAGGTGGTGCTGCCTCAGTGGGAACCAGTCTTCTTGCTGAGGGCCCGCCAATTATTTGTAGTGAAACTAAAACAGAAGAATAAATATTACATGTTGATGGATGCTTGTCAGGGAAGGGAATGAGGGGCTTTCAGTGGGGCTTGTCAGACACAAAAACCTTCAGCAGATCTGCATTTTCAATGGCAAAGTGGCTAGAATACTACAGCTGCTCCACTGGTGAACCTCAAGATTTATCTCATAAATTTAAATTATAGATGACATAGCACTGGAATGGAAATAGATGACACCTTTAAAAATAAACTAGTGCAACATTTGGGAAAAAGAATCACACATTTAAAAGGGGGGAAAAAAGAAAGTTCGAATTTGCCAAAACAGAGCTTTTATTTATTGTCCTATTTACAATTCTCTGTCTAAAATTAGCATCTCTCTTACTTTTCCTTTTAGTCCCCTTTATAAGACATGCTGTGGAAGAGCTCTGGAAGTTTTGTGCAACTCAAGTAGTAAGCCTGGGTGCAGCTATAACAAAAAGCATGCCAAGGGTGAGAGCCAAACTGGCAAGGTTTTCTGTTGTGTCAGCGTTTGTGTATTATTGCAATGTTATCATATTGCTGAAGACAGGGGAGCATGGAAACAGCAGAGCCAAGGCTGAGGAACACGGAAGGAACGTGTGCACCTAGCTTCCGCAGAGAGTTTGGCTGCATTGGACGGGGCTTAACTTTAATAGGAACCAGTCCACTCAACTTTAATCCAATCATGTAAAATTGTGCTTTAAGATTTGTTCCAGGAGATCTTGATTGGAGCAGTCTTTCTAAATCAGATAGTGGTAAAGAGTAATTAAGAATATAGGTCTGAAAGCTTGCAACATCAGATGAAGACTTACATGCATTATAAGGAAATTTCCACTAGCCATAGCAGGGGGATGGGGGGGGGATGTTTTTCTTTTAGGGAAATTTGAGAGAAAAAAACCTGAGATCTCCCCCTCTTCCTTTCATGTATTCATTCAAATGTCCAGATAAAAGTCAATGAAAATTTGGACATTTATCATGAGAAACCCCAATAGATTTCAAAATTTAAGCAAAGTTACTACCAATATTGGAAGAGTCAATTGATGAAAACTCAAAGATAAAAGCAACAGCTAGAAGCAAAATGAGTTAAATCAGAGCTATAACCTATCATTAACATTAAAATGTTTGCCGAGCAGGGAAATGTATAGCAACATTTTGCTCATCCCATGCAAGCTATTATGACAGTTGGGCTGCACTACATTAGAAACTTTTTTTAGGGAGGGGAGAAACTAAATAAAAATCAGAGGGGATAGGGCCCAGAGAGAAACAGGAGTTCTTCCAGAGCTATCTCCTCCCTCCACTACTGGTGGTTTCTGCTCTGAGGTCAGTCATGGGAGTACACATATATTATTCAAAAGATTTAAAGATTGAAGTGGTGAGTTTAAGAGCTTTACCCTCATTCACTACTTGCCTCATGTGCTTTCCAATTCCCTATAGTGAGACAGAGTCAAATATATTCTCACCCTGTGATCAGTGTTGGTTTTCAACTGACACTCTGCCTGTGGAGCTCAGGAAAACCAAACACCTACTGGAATGTGTGGAAAAAAACGGATAGCAAGGCTGCCAAGTGCCTCTGTCTCTGCTCCATTCCCTGGGCTTTATCAACTTTGTTAATGGGGCATATGTGCTGAGAATTATGTAACATTAAACATGGGAAACACTTCCTGTAAAAAGGTTTCATTCTTTCTCAAAGCCAATACATTGATAGGTCTGGTGTCCAGGTAAAACACCACCCTCTAGTGTACACCTCTAAATAATGCTTTTAGGACTCCTTTGATGGTCGGTAACGATTATGACAGTTGAGAATATTAAAATAAGTATTACAGTGAAGATTGTTTCCTATAAATATCCATAGGGCAATACACGTGAGAAATAACTGTACTATGGGTAATCAAAGTAACTGTTGATTTTCATTAAAAATGAAGCCAACAGTTGGCTAGATGAAAAGAATCCAGCAAAGCTCATTAATTTCATGAGTATTAGTGAGTATTTTCTATGGAATAGATGGGGTTCTATGACACAGGATAATAAACACAAACTATAAAATGGAAGAAAATTATTCCAATAGGTGAACATTATCTGAGAAATCCCCTTGATGGAAAATAACATAAATCACTGGGGCTAGGGTGGCATTCAATTACTTAAAGGAACCTGGAAATGTATTAACAGAAACATTACAATGTTTCTCAGAAATGCTCAAAACAATTGAGAAATAAAATGCAAATCACCCAGATACATAAGAGAAAAATTATGTAAGTATAGATTAGATGCTTTTTTGATATCATTTTGCCTGATTCCATGTGAATAAAAGGAGTAGATGGGGCAATTAAAAGTATGCCACAATTCCCTGGCATAGGATATTGTTGGGAAATCCTGTGAAAACATTTGACATTGCTCTCTTCTCTCTTGTACAGAGCTCAAAGAAATTGAACTCTTTTGTTGAAAATGTCTGCAGATCCTTTCTACACTGGTGACTATCTTAGGAAACTTTTTATTTTCTTCATCCTATCTAGCCTACATTGTTGAAAGTGGATTTGGCCTGGAACATAAAAGTGTGAAGCATTTGAGAGTGTTAAAAATTCTGTCCACAGGAATGCATCAAATTCATTTATATTCTCCTAGATAATATCTTCAAAATGCCTGATTAAAATTCCCTCATTGATATTTTTTAATGGAATCAGGGAACATCTAATATTTCCATCTAGCAGAAACATCATTGTTCATCAGTATTATCTCTAGTCATCAGCAAGTTATTTAGATTTTTGCAACTAACAAATCTTTTCTCACATACATACAACCATGACCTAACTGCCTCCAATCATTTTTGGAAGTAGTTGAAAGTTAATATGAGACCTGTATATATATGTGTGCATGTGTACATTTTGCCCAAGTTTTTATGTATGTGTATAGTGAAAATCAGCGGCACACAATGTACTCAGGAAGAAAATATCACCTCAAAAGAAAATGATAGTGAATGTGCCCTAGAATTTGTCTTCATTTATTACTAAGAAACAAAACTTATCAGCACACTAGAATCCAGGAGATCCAAGTTCTTACGCTGGCTTTAATTCTAATCAGGTATTATGAGTGGAGATAAATAGCTTTTCTTCACGAATCTCAGATTCTCAATTCATATTTGTGTGAATAAGGTAGAATTATTGTAAAAGCCTTTTCAAGTTGTGATAGTCTATAACTTATAAGGCTTAAGAGTCTGGCTCTCTAATTAATATTCAAATATAAGGTTATATTACATATTTTGGAAAAATTTAGATTAATATTGACTATAATTGACACCAAATAATGTGGAACATCTAAAAGAACAACCTTTAGATAAAGAATTCAATCTCATGTTGATGACTCCCCTGTTGGTCTAATTCTGTGTGGCATTGAGTCAAGAGGACAAGATGTGAAATGAGGCTGCCCGCATTAGGGTCATTATACTATCACTAGCTGCATGACTTCCATCAATTATCTGCACCTCTTACCAAAATATGGAAATAAAATAGCACCTCTTCTGCTTTGTTGGGTTGAAGGAGAAAATGTAATTAAGCATATAAGGCTTTTAGTGCAGAGTATACATATAGAACTTAACAATTTTTTTTATTATTATGACTATTCTACCATAGAATAATAGAGAACAATACGAGAGGAAAATCTACTTCAATTCTTACTTTTAAAAGAATTTTTTGGGGCATATGGATTTTTCAATCCTCATCAAATGGTTAATAATCTTTAATTTTGCCTCCACAATTGGCATAATCTCTCATATTTACTAGTTAGAAATACAGGTAGCAGCTGGCAATACCCTAGTTTGTGCTATGGGAGAGATCATGCTTTCGTGAGACCTGGCTAAGCTGTCAGGTATGAATAATGAATAATAAATTAGATGGGAGAACATTTATTAATAAAGGTATCTTTCTCGCCGTATTCCCAACAGCATATCAGTAAGAATAATTCTGAACCAGTAGCAGCTACACAAGCATCTGCTACCACACATACCAAATGAAAGTGGGAAGAAAGCACATTATAACTGTGGTGAACATAGCAATCTACCACAGGAAATTTATGTTATTTAGTTAATCCAACAATATAGTTTGACAGGTTCTTTTAAAATAAACAACAGTGCATTCTGAAATTTATCAAGTGATTTTTTTTTCAAATAAATATCCACGCTGTTTCAATTAACTCAATGACATTTATGTTGAGTTGTACACTTGCTATAAAAATGGAAACTTGGATCCCTACAAAAGAAAGCCTTTTGGAGTTGAGAAATAATTTTCACTGCAGTTTCATAGCGTCTCTCCAAACTTCAAATCCAAATGTCAGAGCTAGAGATTATGATGACTGAAAAAAGTAGAGGTTTTGTTGATGTTTTCTATCCTATTACTGTTCTTATAAAGGTTTTTGTTCCAACTGAATACAACACATCATATGGTCTCTAGTTAGCACTGGATGAGAGAAAATGAATTTGCAGAGTTCGGAGAGACTAAATAGATAGAGATAATATGGCCTGAGGATATCAGCTTCTGTACATCTATTTCTCATATTTACCAGTGTGCATAAAAAATAAGGAGGTTTTGAGTTCCGAGCATTATCTTACAAGGGTGCAAAAACACCCTGAAACTAAAATCATATTTTCAGAATTCTGACAGAAATGAGGAACTGAGGCCAAACTGACACTACTTAGCAATCAACAAAGTTGTCCGTGTATTCATCAGCTCTACTGGGCACATTTAGCACAATTGATCAGGCTAACTTTGAGAAGGATCATAAGGATATAAAGACTCCTTCGAAGCAGTAGGGAAATGAATAGTTGAATGGAGAAAATTGTGCCACACATCTTCTTGTCCTATAACTGTTAACGCCAGCAGTCACAATCAGTAGTTTATTGTATAGGGCAATCTTGTTGATTAGAAACTGGATTCAAGTTCATCAAAATGGAATAGCATATAACTCATCCCTTCTATTCCTACAGAAATAACTTATGCATCTTTATAGACATTTTTATTTGTAGCACTATGTCATAAGGATTGGCTTTGAAAATGTATATAGTGCCTTGTCAATCACTTCTGCCATTCATTTCTTAAAGGAACTAAAAAATCAGCAAAACACACACACACACACACACACACACACAAAGATTTCACTGTGGCAAAAGAAACATTTCTATGTTATTTTTATTTAAAAGTTTTGAAATATTTGTCTTGAAATCTAATTACTTTGTCGTATTATTTGGATCATCTTTATATCAGGATGTAGGCACTTTGCTAAAGTCCCTTTTGTGTAATTGTTAATTTAATGATAAAAGAACACCCTAAAGAAGTGGAATAAAGTGCTCAGAATTACCCAGGAGGTCACTAGATGAGAAAACAATGCAAAGCCACTAAGTTTAAAGTTCATCTTCAGCCACTAACTCATTTCTCTGACCTGCAACATTAGCTCATTAGCCCCAGTCTTGACCCAAACAGGAGAGGATAAACAAACTTAGTTGCTTAGCAACAAGATTGCTGAGCAAAATGGTAGTGGAACTTGCCTTAATGTTGTTTCTTGGGCTGATTGATCACTTCAAGGTCCTTACAGATTGTGCAACTTTGAAAGCCAGTGACAATGAATAGAAAGCCATTTCAATAGCAACACTACAATAAATTATAATATTGTTATTTAATTAATATTTATTGATACATGACTATGTTAAATACGGTTTTAAGTGCTTTGTATATGTTCATTTGTACTGTAGAAAATGGAGAAGAGTTGAAAATTATACATTATGCATTAGGATCACTCTACTATATATATATATATGCGTGTGTGTGTGTATGTGTGTGTGTGTATAATAGGTGTAATATATATATATAAAGTATATATTACAGATGAAAAAATATGCATTAAAAATAGAAATGGTTATTAGGTTAATCCATAAGGCAAAGATATGAAAGACATCAACATGTGTATATCTCTTTGTTTTAAAGTACATATGAATACTTTATGTGAGCTTTCCTTTCAAAGATCTTAAAACACTTAATTTCAATTTATCTTTCAAGTTCTTGAAAGTTGAATATAGTATAGTATGTTTTACCTTGTAGAAAAAAAGTAAAAAAGAGAAAGCTTAAAAGATCATTGCCTCTTGTTAAAAAGGAAAGACCTATACTAATAAAAGCCTAGATGGTCCTCGCACAACACCCTCATGTCATCACAAGATGGCCACCACAAGATGGCCGCCACAAGATGGCCACCCTCATGTCATCACAAGATGACCACCACAAGATGGCTAGCAAGGGAGGGCAGTTGAGGGTGACCAGACCTGCAGGGAAGAGCAGTTGGGAATGACCAGGCCTGCAGGGGAGGGCAGTTAGAGGCGACCAGGCTGGCAGGGGAGGGCAGTTGGGGGTGACCAGGCCGGCAGGGGAGGGCAGTTGGGGCAACCAGGTCAGCAGGGGAGGGCAATTGGGTGCAAGATCAGGCTAACAGGGGATGGCAGTTGGGTGCCATCAGGGCAGCAGGGGAGGGTAGTTGGGGGAGACCAGGCCTGCAAAGGAGTGCAGTTAAGGGTGACCAGGCTGGCAGGGGAGGGCATTGGAGGCAACCAGGCCTGCAAGGGAGGGCAGTCGGGGGGCAACCAGGCAAGCAGGGGAGGGCAGTTGGAGGCGACCATGCCGGAAGGGGAGGGGAGTTGTTGGCAAGATCAGGCTGGCAGTGGAGGACAGTTGGGGGCCATCAGGCCGGCAGTGGAGGGCAGTTGGGAATCATCAGGCTGGCAGGGGAGCAGTTAGGCATCAATCAGGCCAGCAGAGGAGCGGTTAGGGGATGATCAGGCTGGCAGGCAGAAGTGGTTAGGAGCAATCAGGCAGGCAGGTAGGCGAGCAGTTAGGAGCCAGCAGTCTTGGATTGTGAGAGGGATGTCCAACTGCTGGTTTAGGGATATCCTAAATCGGCAGTCGGACATCCCACGAGGGGTCCTAGATTGGAGAGGGTGCAGGCTGGGCTGAGGAACACCCCCTTCCGTGCATGACTTTCATGCACCAGGCCTCTAGTTAGTCATATAATTAGCTCATGAACTTTAGTTTAATGTTCCTTTCAATTTATTGCTTTTACAAACCAGATGTTGTGTGAGTGTGTATGTGAAATTTCAGCAACACAGCTTAGCTAGTACAAAGGAAACAATGCATAGACAAAATTGTATTAAAGTCATTTTGCTAAATAGTTACCTTTATCAATGCAGTTAATTTGAGCCCCATCAATTATTTGGGGCTCACTCTAAGGATGTCGATTACTAAGTTTCCCAGAGAAAGGACAAAAAGCACAGCATCCTCATTTTTCCTCCTCATACAGACACAATGTAGCAATAGAATACATAAAATTTCAAGAAAAATGAATGATTCCAGACATATAAAAATGTAGCATTTTCTATGTGCAATTTCTTTTTTTTATATTTTTACTAGAGGCCTGGTGCATGAAAATTCATGCACTGGAGGGGGGTTCCCTCAGCCTGGCCTGCCCCTCTCACAGTCCAGGAGCCTTAGGGTCGGGAGGCGACCTGGCGATCAGGGGAAGGACTCGGCGATCATGCCCCATCACACCTCTGCTGCTGCCACTGCTGGCAGCGCAAGCCTTGGCTGGCCCTGGTTACCTGAGCCTCAGGTGGCCCTGGGTGGCTGGGCAGTCACCATCTGAGGCTTGCCTGCGCCTCAGGCCAGCCCTGGGCGGCTGGGGGGCTGAGAGGACTGGGGGATTCTAGAGGCAGGTGCATGGAGCAGCCGGACCTGCCTGGAGACGGGCCCGGCCATGCTGTGTGCCTGCTGCCCCAGTGGGGTTGAGGGACTGGGTGCCACCATGTGGTGGCTGTGGGCTCCACCATCTTTGAGGGCATGGCAGTAAATTAGCATATTCCCTCCTCATTGGCTGTGGGCACCACCATCTTTGTGAGGTCATGATGGTCAATCAGCATATTCCCTCTTTATAAGATAGGATTGATTTCAGAGAGGAAGGGAGAGGGAGAGAGAGATAGAAATATCAATGATGAGAGAGAATCATTGATCAGCTGCCTCCTTACACACCCCCAACTGGAGATCAAGCCTGCAACCCAGACATGTGCCCTGATCAGGAATAGAACTGTGACCTCCTGGTTCATAGATACATGCACAACCACCTAACCACACCAGCCAGATTCTGTGTGCAATTTCAATGCAAACTTACTTGTTTTGAAACATGAAATGATGCCATGGTTGCCAGAAATACTATAAACTTCATTTCTAACTTCAAGTTTAGTTGCTTGTCCTGCTAATGCCCTAAGGTTTTTCAGATCCTGCAGATTTACTGGGAGGAGCAAGGCAGTTCACAGTGAGAACAATAGTTCAAGATACCACAGATGGAAATTTAAATGTGGTGTGATACTGCAGCACATCAGGAGCCAGGTAAGGTAATTGTATTGCAATCTGTGAAAACATCCCTTGGCATTTTCTTAACAAAAGCTAAGTGTTCGTGCCAATGTTTTGGCTTTCTTCCATTTTCCAGTGTCAGAGCTCCAATCACCAATTCTCTTTCTACATTTCTATTATTTCTTAAATAATTTTAGGGTTATATAATTCACATTAATATTTTCCCTCAAACATAAACTTCAGAGATGGCAACACAGACCCTACTAGGCGTTTATGAGATTCTTCAGGAAAAACTATGTTCTGCTCTTGAGCTACAGTGACAGTAGTCTTATGTCTTTTTGAACCAAGGTCCTAATTACCTTTTCTCACATGATCCAATGCTTAATCAAGTCAAGTGACTTAATAAAATTGAACCAACTTCAAGAAAGGCACAAATAAATGCAAAATAGAAGAGACTGGGAGAGAGAATATACACATCTACACACACAGAGACCACACACATAATACAATATCTAGTAGCACATTTGGGATATTTATCTTTAAAATTTTGTGCATATAAAAATAAAATGTACATTATAAAATATAAATGTGTAATTTAAAAGATAATTTATTTTGTCATCTTATCAACACCTTCAATACTGTAACCTCATGAAGGCTTAACAAATCATTGACACAGTGATTTGTTTAAATATCACATTAATTTCAAAGATACAATGTTTTGAGGACTGAATCTGAAAAGTGATATTTAAAATTTTAATTTTAATATCTGTAATAAAATATCTCAAAAAATTGTCAACAGTGGATATAAGGCTTCCAGTTCCCAGAATGGCATGTATGAAACTTGGAAGTTGCCACTCCATTTTGACAAGTAGAAAGCTGAACAAAATGAAAAGTCAACAACCCCTCCTAGATCTGTGACATCGAGGTCACAGGGAAAACTGCTGCCCTGGGAACTGGAGCCAGGCAGAAACAGAGACCTCGCTTTCCTGGAGCAGAAGCCCAGGAGCAGAAACATCTGTGGGCGAGGGTGGAGGGGCTGGCAGGGAGGTAGGAGAACCTGCACTGTAATTGATCAATAACCTAAGGCTCAGCATTCACAACTCTGATGTTTAAATCTCCAGGGGGCCCCAGTCATAGGGGTGACCCCTCTCCCCCACTTTTGTGAATTTTACCTCCAAGGGTTCAGGCTGGTTCTCACAGTGAATATTTGAGAAAAATCCCCTCAAGCTTCCAGCAAGAGGAAGAAAAAGGAACCATTTTGACTATAAGATTGTGTTCTTCTTAACCAGTTTTGCTCTCAGGGGAAACAGTTTAACCAGAATCTAAGCTGCTGGGCTCTCTGAGGAACAAACTGACCTGAGTGAAAGAAACACCCAACTCCAGCCAGCTCATGTTGGATTTTTAGGACAGTAAAACCACTTTGTGTGATACTACAATGGTGAATACATGCCTTTATACATCTGTCCAAACCCATAGAATGTACAGCCCCAAGAGTGAACCCTAATGTACACTGTAACTTCAGGTGATTATGTTGTGTCAATGCAAGTTCATCAATTGCAACAAATGTACCACTCTGGTGGGGGTGTTGAAAATGGGGGAGGCCATGCATGTGTAGAGGCAGAAAGGTCCTTGGGAAATTTCTATTCCTTTCCCTAGTTTTACTGTGAACCTAAAACTGCTCTAAGAAATAAAATATGTTTTTTAAAAAAGCTGATAGAGCCTCAAACTTACTTTTTAATCTTTCATTTTTATCCAACCATTCTCATAATTATATTCTTCAGTTTTTCTCTTTTCAAATCATTTCAATTGTTTTACTCTCCCTGCATTCTATTGTTATTATGTAGCATTCATTGGATGCTCACTTGGCATTTAGTACCTAATGCAAATAATTCCACTTAACCATTCACATCCATATCTTTAAGTAGAAATTATCATTTCCATTTTATATGTGAGGAATCTTAGATTTTAAAATGTTATTAAACTTGTTTAAATCAAATAGCTAAGAAGCAACAAAGGTCCTAATCCTATATAATAAAAGCCTAATATGCTAAGTGTCCGGTCGTCTGGTCATCCATTCAACCAATCAAAGCGTAATATGCTGATGATATGTTAAGACCACTCAACTGCTCGTTATGACATGCACTGACCCTCCAACCAGTAGGTTAGCTTGCTGCTGGGGTCCGGCCAATCAGGACTGTGTAAGACATGCCAGACATGTCCTGGAGCCCTCCCATGGTCCCTCCCCGGCTGGCCAACCTTCCGCATCCCTCCCCGGCCCTGATTGTGCACCGGTGGGGTCCCTCAGCCTGGCCCGCACCCTCTTGCAATCCAGGACCCCTCAGGGGATATCGGAGAGCCAGTTTAGGCCCTATCCCACAGGTCAGACCAAGGGAATCGGTCTCTAGTTAGAACATAATGTTGTCTGTTAAGTTATAATAATGTTAACCATAGTATACAGTTGTTAGTAAGGATAATGCACTTAATCCTATTGGTGTTTTGTTTCTTTTCTAAAATAATTCCTCCAACTTGTCTGTTATGCATCTACTAGTGGTCCAGTGCACAAAATTTGTGCATGGAGGGGGGGGGGGTTCCCTCAGCCCAGTCTGCACCCTCTCTAATTGGACAACTCTCTCACAATCTGGGACCGCTGGCTCCTAACAGCTCACCTGCCTGCCTCCTTGATTGCCCCTAACTGCCTCTGCCTGCCTGATCACCCCTAACTGCCCTCCCCTGTCAGCCAATTTGGTTCTGATCAGTCGGTTTCTATGCCAGTTAACGTCAAAAGCTTTGCCTCCTAGGTAGCCAATGGCTCCTCACAGTTCACCCAGATTTGGTTCTGATTGGTCAGTTTCTCTGCCAGTCAGTGTCTCTTCACCCAGATTTGGTTCTGATTGGTCAGTTTCTCTGCCAGTCAGTGTCTCTGCAAATAATCAAATAATTATTTGCATTAGGTACTTATGTTGAGTGGTCTTAACATAAGCCTGATCAGAGAGGCAGGGCTGATCAGCAGTCCCCGTGGATGCCCAGAGAGAAACAGAGGTGCAGCTGCTGGTGAAGCCTGGAGAGAAAGAGAGAGGAAATGGCTGATCAACAGCTGCCATGGAGGCTGAAGATCAGACCCTGCCTCTTTCTCCAGGCCTGATCCACAGCCCCCTCAGCAGTCAGTGCTGGGTCGCTGTGCCCGCACTGGCGGCAGTCAGTGCTAGGTCTCCATGGAAACCCAACATTTACTGCAGGACTGACTTCTGGTGTTCAGTCGAGCCCTCGGCTGGTCGTTGCAGACCCTGGGTTTTTATATATTAGGATAAAGCTGCCTTCTCCAGAATTTCTAAGTAAAATTAATAACTTCTTTTTATATATGAGTATTAGTTGATTCAAATGTTTCTAAAGCTAGGTAAAATTTTCTCTTTTTTATTTTATTTGTTATCATTCAATATTTTCTGCCAATATTTTGGGACAATTAGGGGCTATATTTAAGGGAATAAGGTTAACTATACTGCTGGTTAGGAGTTAAATATTCTAGAAGAGCCCTAACCGGTTTGGCTCAGTGGATAGAGCGTCAGCCTGCGGACTCAAGGGTCCCAGGTTCGATTCCGGTCAAGTGCATGTACCTTGGTTGCAGGCACATACCCAGTAGGGAGTGTGCAGGGGGCAGCTGATCGATGTTTCTCTCTCATCGATGTTTCTGATTCTCTATCCCTCTCTCTTCCTCTCTGTAAAAAATCAATAAAATAAATAAAAATAATATTCTAGAAGAAATAAATGATGCCATTAAATTTTAATTAGGGAAAAAAAAGTTACCCAATGATACATTAACATTGCTGGGGACACAGTAAGATTTAAAAAAGTAGATGAAGCCAAAGCTTGAGGACATGGGTATATATAAATAAAATTAGAAAATGGCAGATTAGGCAGACATTCTACTCCTCTGGAGTAAAGAACCATTTCCATGTCCATAAATTAATGACATGTGAATATTTCTCTTGCAAGGAAAAACATTGGGTAGCTTTTGGAAGACTCTATGCCATTGTTAAAAACATTAACATATGAAAATGTTGACTCCATCTTTTCTAAAAAAATGCTAGATTTGGTAAATTGTGTTATGATTGTGAAAATCAAACCAGCATTAAAGATTATAAGAAGTCTTAAGGTCAAACCTACAATGACTAGTACTGGTAACTTAACTATTATCAAATCATATTTTGTTTCATTTCTAATTTACTATCCTTGCTAAATACATGGATCTTAGCTATGATAAATTACACATGAGCATAATGAGGCTTACAGATTAGGTGAAAGAAAATTTTAGTATTTTTTAGAAATGGAGAAAGCAGGGAGGAAAAGGGGAGTTCAGGTAGCTATAAAATAATTAGATTTAGGATGGCTTCATCTTCGTTAGTGTTTTCATTTTTCAGACATAAAATATACCGTAAGTGCTTATTAAAATACAAAAGCATTATTTCACACCACAAAGAAATAGAGAAAGATAAATTTAAGAAGAAGCAAAACAATCACATTTTAAAGCCCAAAGCACCCTGAGTTTATTCCTTATTAATGGACTGAAACTTTTTCTAGAAAAAAAAAAAAGGTGCAAATAAGCTCTAAATAGGCATTTTCATAATATTACTATAAAGAGAGAGATTGCTGTAATTTAACCACTGAGCTGAAATGGAAATCCTTAAAGTGCGTTTTTAGGCACTGATTCTGACCTCCTACAGACCAATTAGAGTTGAATAATTGTTGTTGGTATGACAACCTCAGGGAGAAACAAAAGACTTCAATTTCTTTAAGTGAAGCCACAAAGTTGTTCTTTAGAATAGAAAATACGTAGGGGTGGCTATAAATCATGGTGGCTTATGAGATCAAGTTGGAGAATGGCATTTTTCTTCTAATAATGTTATTAAGACCACAATGGGGCATGGAGGGCTAACCCATGCATATAATTGATTTATACATTTCAGCTGTCTTTAAGAATTGATTATCAAAGCCAAGTTGATCATTTCACTTATATGAATAGTCAGTAAGGCATTTAAGCACGATTTCAAATACATATATTGCTTAGGTGTAGCTTTAGTTTCATGTCTCAGCAGGAGATATGTTAAATGGTCTGAGTCAAAACCCATGTACATTTCATTTTAAAAAAAACTTGAAAATGGTCACTTTTGATCTATGGAAAAGCTGCTATTAACTGATCACAGACAAATGAAGGTATCCATAGTCTTTCTTGTCTTATTACAGATACTAGAGGCCCGGTGCATGAAAATTCATGCACTGGAGGGGGGTCCCTCAGCCTGGCTTGCCCACTCTCACAGTCCGGGAGCCCTCAGGGGTGGGAGGCAACCCGGCGATCAGGGGAAGGCGACGTCCCATCACACCTCTGCTGCTGCCACTGCCGGCAGCGCAAGCCCCAGCCGGCCCTGGTTACCTGAGTCTCGGGTGGCCCTGGGCAGCTGGGTTGCTGCCATCCAAGGCTTGCCTGTGCCTCAGGCTGGCCCTGGACAGCTGGGGGGCTGAGGGGACTGGGGGACTCCAGAGGCAGGCGTGCGGAGTGGCCACGTGCCTGCTGCCCGGGTGGGGCTGAGGGCACTGGGCACCACCATCTTGTGGCTGTGGGCACCGCCCTCTTTGAGGGCGGGCAGTCAATTAGCATATTCCCTCATTGGCTGTGGGCACCACCATCTTTGCAACAGCATGAGGGTCAATTAGCATATTCCTTCTTTATTATATAGGATATTAGTCTTGATTTTAGGGTAGTTTTGGGGTATGATTGATGTAAAAGAAACTACAAATACTAATGTAGAATCTTATGGGTTTTAACATATACCCACCCATAAAACCATCATGAAAGTAGAGGTAATGAATATATACATTATTGTCCCCCAGTTTTTTTCTCTGTGTCCCAATGTAATCGAGCCCTTTATTCCCCCCTCCCCTACCTGCCATCTCCAGGGAACCACTCACTTGTTTTCTGTCACTATATATTAGTTTGCATTTTTTAGAATTTTATATAAATGAAATCATAGAACATATTGTCTTTTTTTGTCTGACTTCTTTCACTCAGCATAGTCTCTGATATAATTCACAAATAAGGATGTTAGAACACACTCATGCTATTCTCTATCTCCTATAGAATATGAATATTATAATAACTGTTTTAATGTCTTTTTCTACTAATTTTATATTTCATTGTGGTTGGATTGATTGATTTTTTTCCTCTTCATGGTTTATATTCTTTGCATGTCAGTTTTTAATTTGATACCAATTTTTTTTAACCTATGGAGTACAGATATATATATTCTTGAGCTTTGACTTAGGATGAAAGTTACTTGAAAATAATTGTTATCCTTAAAAGTTTGTTTTTAAGCTTTGTTAGGCAGTTCCAGGGCAATGTTTAGTCTAGGGATAATTTTGACTCCACCCTCCATCCATTGAGGCAATACCCATCTCGAGTATTCTACCATGTGTCTTGTGCATTCTGATGACTTTCCCTCTCTGCATTGTGAGAACACAAACTAATGTATTCTCATTTCTTGTGATCACCAGGGATTGCTCTGAATATTCTCTTCCAGAGATTCTTTCTCTGGCCTTGAGTAGCTTTCTCATATACATGCATTCATTATGTATACAACTAAACCCTGTGAAGATTTCCAGAGCTCTCTCTGTCTTTGCTCCTCTCTCTCTTCTTAGTACAATTCTCCTTTCTGGAGTCTGCTCTGCAAAGTCTCCTCATGTTGGCTTCCCTGCCTCTTCAACTCAGGGAGACCTCTGGGCTCTCACTGGTTCCCAAACTCCCTGCACCCTGCCTGACAATAACTAGGGAAATCATAGGCAATGAACTGGGGCAACCATCAAGCACAGCTCAATTAGTTCTCTTTTCTTAGACCACCGTCTTATACTAATTTTTGTCCAATGCCCATTGTTTCATATATTTTATCTTTTTCTTTAGTTGTTTAAGGAGGGAAGTTAAATTAATTATTTTAAATAAAATGAGGGTGGTAGAGAAAATTTTTATTATAAGATAGTATACAAAAACTAGAGGCCCGGTACATGAAATTCATGCACTCGGGGGGTCCCTCAGCCCGGCCTGTGCCCTCTTGCAATCCGGAAGTGGGGAGGCTACTGCCACCGCTGCTGGGCTCACCAGCCATGAGCCCGGCTTCTGGCTGAGTGGCGCTCCCCCTGTGGGAGCACACTGACCACCAGGGGGCAGCTCCTCCATTGAGCATCTGTGTCATTGTGACTGGTGGTTCCACCGTTAGGTCAATTTGCATATTAGCCTTTTATTATATAGGATAGGTAACAATAACCATATGTAAATCTGTTCTGTCCTTAAGGAGATTTTTTTTAGGTTATTTATTGGGCATCTGATATCTGCATTACTTGGGGGGAAATATAAAATGTAAGATTTGGGATAATCCTTATGTCACTGTTGCTAATGAGGCCATAGAACAAAATAAGATTTCCATAAATTCCTTAAAGGTACATTTTTATTAAATTTTTATATTTATGTGCAAAATTTATTGATTCTTTTAAATTAAATTATTGATAATACTTGACAGTGTTTTCAGCATAATGTTTAAGACTAAAGAACCACATTTTCTAATGTCATATATTCCACATACCAGAATGGTACCCAAGCATTAAATTTCTAGTAAGCAGGAAAGTAGAACTTTGTATCAAATGCTTTCTGCTCTTGATAGCTTAAGAAAAAGTGATTACCTTAGTAGTTATAAGCATTAAACCTTGGGGTAATCAAGACATGAGGCCTGTTCAAGAATTTTCCATTTCTCCTTCAAGACAAAAGGTAGCAGTATTAATCTACCATGTTTGGGGTTAGTCAGTATCATGTGTCTTGCTTTAGCTAAAGAAATGTGATAGGAAGTGATCCATGTCTCTTCCAGGTAGAAGCTTTAAGAGCCATGAAGTAATTCACCTTGTTTCCTTTTCCTGCCTGAATAGTAATCAAAGTATGTGTTGAAACAAAGCCTCTATCCTCTGGGTCTTGGAGTAACTATGATACTTAGAGTCTCCAACTAACCTCAAGATTGATGCTTCTCCCTGTTGAGCATGTAGTGTGAGAGAAAAACTCTTGTTTTATTTAAGCCACTGAGATTTTGAGATTTAGGGGTATTGTCACAATAGCACTATCTAGACTACCAATGTGTGCTAGTCCAGCATGACTTTACACATATCCCCTCAAAGACATCCACCAAATGAAATGCAAAGAAATTGTATCAAAACTAAGGATTCTAATAGAAGGGTAAATTGAAAACTGAAAAGGCGTCTTGGCTTGATAAGTAATGAAAATATATTTCAGAAATAGGAAAACTATCTACTTTTAAAAACAATTCTTAATCTTTTAGAAAAGGGATGTGTGTTGTAATTGTTTAATTATTTGTGAACTGGTACTTAAAATTTTAATTTCTTACTAGTTACCTTAAATGCTGGTGCCTACCTACTTCATAACTCTAATTCTGGGTTATTTACATTTAGCTTAAACAAAGAATCAGACTTAGAAACAAGTAATACATTAAATAAATGTGCACAGTACAAAAGATTATAAAATACTATTCAGGAAGTCTCTCCACAACAAGTCCTACCATATTGGCTAGTAGCCTACCTTGTGCCTTTGTCAACAGCAAAATAAAAACACTCAGAGTTCCCTCCACCAGTCGTAGAAAGTGCATATTAGTTCAATCAAAGATAATGCCTGTTAGTACCGTTTGGCACTAATGAGCTATCAGTTCCTTATTCCCTCGGAATCTAGGCCATTTCTTAGACTTGAGAGTAGAAGCCTTTATACATTTTAACAATATGAGTTTTGAAACATTATAGCCAACTTTATAATCTATTTAAGCACTCTTTGTTAGATAAGAACATTTAAAAACACTGAAAATTAATAAATCAAGAGCAAGAAATCTGTAAAGCAAAGATATCAAATGTCTTTGACCAGATAGTATTCAGAATATACATGAGCCGTACTACCTACTTTGAGATGTAAAGGGAAAAGGTAGTACACATTTTTACAGGTGTTGCTAAGAATTGTTAATAGAGTGCTGCAGGTAAATTCTAATGACATATAAATGATTTTCAAATAAAACGCTCATCCACTGTGCTCCATTATCTGATATGTGTATCTTCAGAGGCCACTGGGTGGATTGTAGTCCATTCTAACCCTTAGGCTTTTTAGTCCTTAGAGCTCTCCTACCCATTCCAGTGAGGACATAATGATTTTGCTAACTTTGAGTGAACCTAAGTAATGCTCCAGATTAACCATACATGTTTCCTTGTAATCAAAGAGTAGATTGTTGCAAATCTTTCTTCTCTACACTTAGAACTTAAACTAGAACAAGTAAGACTTCTTTATTGTTCTTTTCACCTGTCACATAGTCAGGGAATTTAGTTTGAAACAACATTAAATCATTGAAGGAGAAGACATTAGTGAGAGTAAACCCCCAAATTTGTTTTCAGGGTGTCCGAGAAAATAATTAAGGCCTGATTCTGTAGGTAAATTATCCATGTACTATGGTGAACTCTAAAGAGAATGTTACTTTTAATGAAATGCAAATAATTATGGTATAGAATATAGTTATAAAATTCTGAGAGCTCAAATTCTTATTCGTAATTCAAGGATTGAAGTTGATTATCATATCTTTGCCAAATACTCTAGATTTGGTAAAAAGCCCTATCTTACTATAATTTCTTCTAATGTGATTTCTAATAATTTAAACAGTGTAACATCATACATAATACATGTCAATACACTGTGCCAATGTAGGATGTGATATAGCTATACTCCTCTTTATATTTAAGATGTATGAACTCAATACATCCTGTTATCCAACGCAGCCAGGAAGACATTTGTGAAGAAAGTTAACTCCTATCGTTCTCTCTAAAAAAAAATCCCACAAAAAACTTTTTTCTTTCTTCAGGTTTTGAAAACATTACCAAACTAATTAAATTACTTGCATTATAGCCACCTAAGAGGAAAAATCATGTTAATTGAAAGAGACACATGGATTTCATAATAATAAATGCATTTAAGGCCAATGCAGTAAACAAATTCAAAAGGCCTCTATAAAAATACATTCATATACATCTTGTTCATTTTTTAAATAAAATAATGATAGTGATAATGATGATGATAAATATAATCATTCTGATGATAATAGAAGCTTCTAGTCTTTTTAAGAATGTATGGTTCCTCTGGGGGAGAAAACCCCAAAACATCATAAACACAATGTTAATGAGACTTCAGACCTTCTAGATTCTGTCAAAGAAGCTGCTCCTTTTTTTATTTTTTATTTTATTTTTTGAAAGAGGAATTGAGAAATGTGAAAGCTTAGGAAAAAAAACAAAATATAGGCTGGCAGGAAGAAATTCCATCTTGTTGGGTCTCTGAAACAGCTGAGGACTGAACACTTGTAAACACGGTACCTTGAGCAATAGTTGCCTTATGGCTTGTAGTTTGAGGCCAAGAATAGCATGATAAACTTAGAATGTGTTTATCTCTTGGCAGCTTCATTTTACTTGCAAGCTGGAAGGGACAAAGACCAACAATTTTCCACCTACAAAGGGCATCTAAGCTGGCAGGCAGCTCAGTGAGTGAGTCAACTTGAACCTCCAGATCACAACTACACTCAAAGACAGATGGACAATTTTGGAAAGAGGAATGATTCAACCAATATCTCCAGGCATTTGTGGTTACAATGTCCTGTAGTTGCGGGTATGTGTGGGGAAGCTTTAATTTGGAGACTTCACATACCTTAGTGCTATTTTAAGAGACAAATGGTATGTGTGCAGATTTTTATGATTCCATGTGCTTTGCTAGTTGAAAACAGGTAGGAAGGTGGCAGCATTTTAAGAACCTGTGTTTTCTTTCCAAGATCCAGAAAGCTAAACAAGTTTTTCAATTATTGGTTTTATTCTGTTGTTTTGTTTTGTTTTTCCATATCATAAACTGCTGTGTCTAATTCAATGGTTTAATGTCAACTGTTTAATGATTGATGATAAACCCAGGTAGACATTTATGTTGTATTCTCAAATTGCTTAATTTAGGATCTGAGTTAATTATATAAAATGTGTTTAGAAAAACAGGAGCTTGAATGCAATATTTTGAATACTGAGTAAAGGGAGTTCCTGTTACAAGGTTTGAAACATCTGCCCAAATTAGGTTATTAGGGTAGTAAGCATGTTATGTTTCAAATTCTGGAGAAATTTTGATATCATAAAACAAAACTCTTTTTTAAAAATTCATTGGATTTGGGGAGTTTTTGTTTTATTTTGTTTTGTTTGTTTGTTTTTGCTTTTAATACAATCCTCTTCTGCTTCAACATAGAACCCATTACCCAAGATTATTCTGAACCCTTGGAAAGTGTGGATAAAATCTTTTGGGTGTTGAAAGAGCTCACTTTATGGATATAGGATGGTTTCAATTTCACAACAAAATGGAAAAAATATATTTTCAGAAGGAATGAAGGATGATTCTTCCCTTTTTCACAAAACATTCCATGACCAAGCAGAAAATAGAAAATAATATCAGAATAGAAATTAAATGTAATCAGTTGTTTACTCAATTTAGGAATTTTTGTTAGAAACTTGTTTCATGTGGGATAAAATAAAATGATTTTATACTTTTTTTGTTGTTGTTGTTAATCCTCACCTGAGGATATTTTCCCATTAATTTTTAGGAAGAGAGAGGGAAAGACAGAGAGAAACATGGATGTGAGAGAAACACATCAATTAGTTACCTCCTGCACTAGCCCTGACCAGGGCCTGGGCCAGGGAGGAGACTGCAACCAAGGTAGGTGCCCTTGACTGGAATCTAACCTGGGACCCTTTGGTCTGCAGGCCAACGCTCTATCCACTGAGCCAAACCGGCTAGGGCAATTTTATACCTTTTTACAAGTATTAAAAAGTATTTATGTGAAAAGAAAAAGCAATGGCCAAAGCAATACATACTTAGAATGTTATAAGTAGATTCTAAGTAGTTCTGTGAATGACTCATCATTTCTTCCAGACAGTGGCAAATGAACATATCTTACACCAGAGAAAAATTAATGCAGTTGAGCTTGCCAAATTCTAACTCCTTTGCCTTGCCACATGTCCAGAATAATTGTTTTTCCCTCCCCAAAACGGTTTCCTATGGACCTCTACCACAGCGCACATTGGAGTGTAAATCCACACAAGGATAGCTATTTTTTTTTACCTGGTACCTGGCAACCCTTAATTTGTTGAAGACATCCCGCCCAACACAGACCGGTGTTGCTATCATTTTGCTTTTATTGTGCACCCTGAATATTTCACTTATTCTGTTTGAAGAACACCACTACATGGAAAACTAACTTGATTAAATATTTTCTGATTATAGATATCTAATGTTTACAACCTGGCATTGGAGAAATGGTATTTTAAGAAACTGATTTTTATCTTGAGAAAAACATAATATATGTATCATTTTAATTTTATATATTTTAAGGCTTCAATTTGGATAAATAAATGAGCACATGATTGGACACATGGCATCATGCCAAGTCCACTACACCTGAGAATCAGAATTGACATAAAGCATCCCTGCTGTTAAAGGTGAATCAGCCCCACTCAGAAAGCAACTATGTTTAACTGAAATTTGTCATTCTCACTATCAAATCGTCACTCTTTAAATATCAGTGTTTTAAGTACTATCATATATATTCCATGGAATCAGAATTGCATCTTTGCTGAAAAGAATTCATAAGTAAAGGTACTTCTGTCTTATTTCCATAACACTCTTTGCCTTCCTTTCTTTCTTACCTCCCCATCCAAATATTGGAGAAGCTATAGCATCATTATAAACAATATTATATCCCCAAAGGAGAAAACTGTTCAAAATGAGTCAGAACTTAAGGAGAAAAAAATAAAGCACAGGAATTCTAAAAATAATTCTCAAAATATTTGTCAACAACAAAAATGCCAAGATTGAAGAAGAGAGTCTATTCAGCCCCCATATAGATGTTCTAGATGCCCAAATGTATTCTCATAAAGGAAGGAATGTTGGTGATGATTTTTATGACCAACCAGTCCATGTGAACATACATTCTAATGGAGACATAAAGATTCAGGAATTGGTGAAGAAAAGTAAAGTGGATCAGAATAGAAAATAAGTGCTTCTCTTTGACAAGGAGAGGGAATACACAGATGCAGTCGTGGCCAATACACGTTGAGAGGAAGGAGGGAATGTTGCCCATGTTCTGAGAACATGCAGTTCTGTTCAGGGAGAGAACATAAGGTGAAAAAAAGAGAAAATGCATTTTCAAGGCAATAATCCAAAAGGATCCTGACCTCTTAGCAAAAGTATAGTTCTCTTATCTACCAAAACACAAGAGTAATTTGTTGTTTCTAGCTTTTATTGTCATAACCTGGCATAAACACAGGAGCTTTGAAAAGTCTGAAAACATAGAAAGAAAAAGCTTCTGGTCTGTGCCAGAAGAGACATTCTGCCAACTACCTCTTAACTTAAAAAGGAGAACCCCGTCCAATGAGACTAAGTGAGATGACTGGAATGTAAAATATTACTGTCCAGTACAAACAGCCAGAGAACACTTTCCATTTAGAAACTTCTTGCTGCTGAACAAACATAGGCCACTCCCTTGCAGATTATTTTAGCTCTCATCGCCTTTTCACAAAGTTTCCTCCTGTTACTTTGAGATCGAGAACAGGCCATCTCTATGCGAGTGTGCTGAGACACTTAAGCCACTGAAGCGGACTGAAAGTTTGGCTCTGGACCATGCCATTGGAGGGATGTTTAAATGTTTACCAGTGCTTTCCCTTGGCGGCACGACACCTGCACCTGTGTTTCATGCTAAGAAAATATTTCTGTCCCCAGGAATATTAAAACTGCTTAAATTCAAAACACAGAACACACCTCTAACTCTGTGCTAAGGACCTGATCGATCCACCTTTGTAGAGAATAGCAATCCAATGTTAGCTTCTACCTTCCCACTTTTTGCCCCATTCTCTTTCCACCCTCGTCCCTACCAACATTTTGGCTAATCTAGTGCCCAATAGGATTTCCACAGGAGTAGCCAATATCAAAAGAGATAAAGAAATCCAAGCATTTCATATAGAAATATATGTCCTGTCCCATTATACTTACTCACCAAAAGTTAAAAGCAATCTCAACTTTAGTTCTCATGAGTTTGATTCCTAAACATCAATTATGTTCTATAATTTTCTCTGGACTTAAAATTTATCCAGCTAATCCCAGAAAGTCTACTCACTATGAGAAAGTTCATTGAAAGTTAATTTGTTGAAGACTAAACTTTTATTTGCTTAACATTAAAAATATAATTTACAATAGTTCATATTGGCTAGGACAATTTTACCATCTTTTAAAGATTTCTGGAAAGTTTTAGTTGACAATGTTTTAATTTTTCTTTATCACAGCATCTTAAAGAATGCTCTATTTCTTTTTGCCCCAATAGAAAAATATATCCATAAAATATATCCATCAGAAAAATATTTTCATGAAGAATACATTTATATAATCATAAAGAATATAGCTTTAACAAAAAAATTTCTAAATTTAATATGGGCATAGGGTATAACATGAACTTACACACCCTATTGCACTGCCTAATTATTTGAATATATTTTAAAGTATATTTTAAATACAGTCTCATGTCTCTCAGATTTTCCCTTTCTCTGCTCTGTTTCCTTTATTGCATCTTATTATCTCAGTCTCCTTTTTCAATGCGCATTAATCTCCCCTTCTGTCACTCAACCTTAAATCTCCCTGCAGTGTGCCCCTAGGTAAAGTGGCCAGACATCCTTGCCCAAGACATTCCTGTTTTTTCACTGTGGTAGATAACATAATGTCTGTTAAATATTTTAACATCCTCTTTCCCTCTCAAATGATTCCGACTTGAACAATATCTCATGTGGTCCTTCACCTCCCTTGGGTCCTCTGTCTCTGGCATCTCCATTCTGCGTTTTGTTCTGTGATGGCAGTCCTAGCTCCCAATAGGTGGTCTCTACTCTTTATCTCAGTTCCTTCCAGTTAGAGCAACAAATAGTCAGGGAGAGCCGAAACCGGTTTGGCTCAGTGGATAGAGCGTCAGCCTGCGGACTCAAGGGTCCCAGGTTCGATTCCAGTCAAGGGCATGTACCTTGGTTGCGGGCACATCCCCAGTAGGGGGTGTGCAGGAGGCAGCTGATCGATGTTTCTCTCTCATTGATGTTTCTAACTCTCTATCCCTCTCTCTTCCTCTCTGTAAAAAATCAATAAAATATATTAAAAAAAAAAAGTCAGGGAGAGACAAATTAAAATGACTGAAAACACTGTGAGGGGGAAGAAATCGAAATTGTCAAATAAAACTTGCAGGAAACTCCAATGGTTAGTAAAACTACTCTATGTAGTAAAACTTATTGTAAATGTGTTCAAAACAGCTAAAAGAATCAAATAAATATGGATGATTGGATTTTTATCAAATTGACCTTTGGATAATTGTTTTCCAGGAAATGAATCTAGAGCTGGGTAAGCGGAAGGAGGACAGGAAGAAGGGGGGGTCTACTCAAGCCCCTAGGATGACTGTGCTATGCCCCGCCCCTCTCAGAGCATAATAGTGCTATCCAACTTGTCATTTTTAAAACGTTCCTAAATTTAAAAAAAAAAAAAGAAGGACCTAGCCGGTTTGGCTCAGTGGATAGACTGTCGGCCTGAAGACCAAAGGGTCCCGGGTTTGATTCTGATCAAGGACATGTACCTTGGTTGCAGGCTCCTCCCCAGCCCATGCTCCGGTCTGGGCATGTGCAGGAGGCAACCAATTGATGTGTTTCTCTCACATGGATATTTCTCTCTCTTTCCCTCTCTCTTTCACTCTCTATAAAAAATCAATGGAAAAATATCCTCAGGTGAGGATTAACAAAAAACATTTTCTAAATTTAATATGGGCATAGGGTATAACATGAACTTACACACCCTATTGTACTGCCATTTGTTAAATGCTTATTTTGTGGCTGGAACTATACTATGTATTTATATAATTTCATCTTCAAGATAACCCTCCAGATTAGGATTATTTCTGTGAAAAAAACAAACAACTAGTGTTCAAAGAAGTTTTGTAACTTGTACAAGGTGATACATGTAGTATGTTATGAAAGCAAGAAAGAAACCAGGATTGCTGAGTTCCAAAGCTGATGTATCTGAACATTACTAAAAGAAAGCTGGGAAATATGATGTGATTTAAAATATCTATAAAAGCAATATGGATATATGAGGTATATATGATAAATAAATATGATATGTAAGCTCTAGCATTCATTTAATGATTAGAGAAATGTAAAAGAGAGAGATGGAAAGGTTTAAAACCACTAGGAGCATTAAAAGCAAACAAAACAGAACTTGAAATTAGATAATAATATTTGAAGATTTAATTTCAAACTTATTAGGGAATTACTTAAAGAGCTATTAAGTTTTGTCATGTGATATGTATAAAACTGGAAACATTCCATAAAATATTCTGAAAAGAGCCTTTTAAACAAAAGCATTGGCCCAACCAGCGTGGCTCAGTTGTTGAGTGTGGACCTATGAACCAGGAGGTCACAGTTTGATTCCTGGCCCAGGTAGGGCATGTAGGAGAAAGCCAATCAATGATTCTCTCTCATCATTGATGTTTCTCTCTCTCTCTCTCTCCCCCTCTCCCTTCCTCTCTGAAATCAATAAAATTAGTTTTTTTAAAATATTGTACATATTTGCATATAATTGTTTAAAAACAGAAATATGAAGAAAATTTTATTCATTTTATTACTAAAGATTCTAACTTTACTCAATCAGAGAAATACATTTATCCCTTTTTAAGTAGGAATAAATATTTTATATCAACCTAAAACTGTCATTGTTCAATGTTAAAAATAATTTTGAATCTTTCATAACATTTTGATTTTCTTACCATTGGTACAATAAAATTATCTGTTTTTTAAACTCTAAAATTTCTCTTTAGACATCAAGTAGTTATTAAATCAATATTTTGATATTTTAATTTAAATGCATCAAACATATGGATTAGCTTTCATTGAATGACACATGATATTAAAAATGAAGGCAAAATGTTCTTGGAATAATACAGTTCAGTTTGAGCTCATCAAAAATGCTTGAAAAATACTGATTCTGTATTATCCAGTATTAAAAAATATAACTGGGTGTGTCCCAAATTGTGAATAAATAAAAATTTGTTCAAATTTTTTAACTCTCAAGAACAACCTCAAAATTTAAATTCTACATATTTTTGCATTCAATATTTCTTTTGCATCTGTAAATTGCTACATTTTTCAATTAACTAAATTTATTTTACTTTGACTTGTTTAATAATTACTTTTAAGTATATTAGTCACCTAATAAAACAGCATTTATTGATGTTCCCCTAAGAGTTTATAGGAATATATATATATATATATATATATATATATATATATATATATATATATATATATATACCAGCCTAAGCAACCGAACAACTGAATGACCAGTTGCTATCATGTGCACTGTCCACCAGGGGGCAGACACTCAATGCAGGAGCTGCCCCCTGGTGGTCAGTGAGCTCCTACAGCTAATCTCTCGCAGCCGGCCAGCCAACCTCCTGCAGTCCCTACCCCAGGCCAGGCCAACCTCCCACGGTCTCTCCCCCCAGCTGGCCAACCTCCCGTGGTCCCTCCCCTGGCCAGCCGGTCCCCCCGCCTAACACTGGCCAGGCCAAGGGACCCCACTTGTGCACGAATTCATGCACCGGGCCTCTAGGAACTACATATTTGTTGTAGAAAACTTTAAAAGCACAGAAGAGTTCAAAGAAACATAAAACAACAGCAATACTCATCATTTAAGTAGCGATACCATTAACATGTAATCATGTAAACATTTTGGTGTCTACAAAAAATATATGTTTTTTTCAGACAAATAAACAAGTGCAATATCACTGTAAATGCTTAGCAGGAAAAGAAAGGATTCAGAAATAATCAGAAGTAATGGCAAATGAAGAAAAGAAAAAGGAAGGAATAAAAAGAAGGAGAGAAAGAAGGAAGCAAGGGAAGAAGGGAGGGAAAAAGTAGTGATTTGCCAAATTGAGGAAATTTACTTGCCATTCCAGATTAAAGAGCATTTAATCTGGAATAGGATGAAAAGGAAGGGGTAAGTCCACAGTCCTAGATTCTGATACTCCAGGAAGCTGTTGTTTATACTTTGTGTTGTGTGTTTGTTGTTAAGAGATTTGCCTGGAACAATTTGGTGGAGTGTGTATCCCCCATGGTGTGCCAACACTGAGGACTCTATTGGGTTTTTTAAATTATTGTTTTTATTTTCTTCTAGTCTGGAATCCTTGAAGCCATTCCTAGATCTGCATAGGAATGTTTTGGTGGTCAGACACTTATTGTTCAGATTTTTTCAATTACCTTGGACCTATATAGCCCATTTTCTGAAGGCAATGTATCACGTTCATTTATATAAAAATTCTAACTAAAACATTAACAAATGGAATATAGCAATATATTAAATATATAATACAATATATATATACTAGAGGCCCGGTGCATGAAATTCATGCACAGGAGGGAGGTCCCCTCAGCCAAGCCTGCACCCTCTCCAATCCTGGACCCATCAGGGGATGTCCAATTGCCAGTTTAGGCCCGATCCTGGGGATCCTGGGGATCGGGCCTAAACTGGCAGTTGGATATCCCTCTTACAATCCGGGACCACTAGCTCCTAACTGCTCACCTGCCTGCCTGCCTGATCGCCCCTAACTGCCCCCCCACCGCCAGCCTGATCAACCCTAACCGCCTCTGCCTGCCAGCCTGATCACCCGTAACTGCCCCCCCCTGCCAGCCTGGTCATCCCTAACTGCTTCCCCCACCAGCCTGGCTGCCTCATGCAGCCTGCTGTTCAGTTGTTTAGTCATCCCTCACTAACCCCCTGCTGGCCTTGTTGCCCCACACAGCCTGTTGTTCAGTCGTCCATCCTGTTGTTTCATTTGTGACATCCCCTGGCTTTTTATATATTAGGATAAATCTTTCTATTTATCAGCTATCTATCTCTCATCTCTTGACCAAGTTATATTTATTCCAAGAATGCAAGATTAGCTTGATTCAAATATATATCAATGTAATTTAACAATTTAGAAAAATACAGGAGAAAAACAATCATATTATTATTTGTATAGATGCACAAAAATTATATGATGAAATTCATTCTTATAAGTACAGGATGGTACAAAAGTAGGTTTACAGTTGTGAGTATGTGAAACACAGAGTTTATTCTTGTTTTATTATTTATAATTGTATTATTTTTCATAAGAAAAACTATAAACTTACTTTTGCCCCACCTGTATAATATTGAGTAAAATAAGCTAGACACCAAAAAACTGCATACTAAATTATTCCATTGACATAAAGTTTAAAAATAGATGAATTTCTACTATGGTGTTTACAAATAAAAATTCATTTTCTAATACTACAATGAAAGCAAACAATTACCAGAAATTTAGATTAGGATCTACTTTTGTGAGGGAAATAGAAGGTAGGGCGTTCTTTTTCTTGAAGAGAAGAGTGACTATGAATGTTCACTTTGTGATAAATCCTTGAGTTTTACAACTTTGTTTTGTATATTTTCTGTATGTTTATTTAGTTGACAATAAAAAGGGTATTATTCATTATCTTGACTGCAGTGATGGCTTCAAGCATTTATATGGCAAAACATTAAATTATACACTTGACATATATATATGATTATAATGAATGCATATCAATTATAAATAATGCAATGTCAATTATAAAGCTGCAAAAAAGTTAAAGGTGTATTATTTTTTAAAAGAAACCGGTCCTATATGTTGGGTGGTAACCATAGATTCTTCAACTTTAAGGAATAAACTTCCAGGCCTCAAAATAGACCTTACCTCTCTATCTAGTATCTGTTTTATTTTGTAGGTGGAAATAAAATTTCAACTGCACCTGGAAAGGCTGGAGTATGCAATATTTTTTTTAAAGATGTGATTAACACCTGCTTAAATATTTTCTTCCAATCTTGAATTAAACAGTTAAGGTAGGACTCCATTTCTAGATATACAATTAGACCAAGTCTGAATAATACTCAACAGCTGCTAATTTCCCTTTTCAAAGAGAGAGTTAAACACCAAAATGTTCTTCACTTTGTAAAAAAGCAAAAATCTCAGAATACAAATATATAACCTATATAATAAAAGCCTAATATGCTAAGTGTCCGACCGTTCGATCATTTGACCAGTTGCTATGATGTGCACTGACCATTAGGGGGCAGACGCTCTGACCAGTAGGTTAGCTTGCTGCTGGGGTCCGGCCGATTGGGACTGGGTGAGATGGGGCGGACATGCCTTGGAGCTGTCCCGTGGTCCCTCCCTGGCCCCAATTGTGCACCATGGGGTCCCTTGGCCTGGTCTGCGCCCTCTTGCAATCTGGGACCCCTCAGGGGATGTCGGAGAGCTGATTTTAGCCAGATCCCCACAGGCCAGGCCGAGGAACCTCACTGGTGCACAAATCCGTGGACCAGACCTCTAGTGTATATATAAGTAGAGAAAACAATTGTAACCATATTTTTAATTCTGAAAATTAAAAGTACACATTTTTTCTCTCATTCTGGGATGACTGTTTAAAGATTCCAAAGTAAATTTTAGGTCAATAAAATAATAAAGTGAGCAGCTTTTCCCAGCATATCAACTATTAGTACTATTTTAGAATATACATTCAATGTTAAAGACAATAGCATTAATAAATTAAGTTGCTAAGTCCCCATCAGTATGATAAGGTCTTTATTATATGGCTGGTCAGTTCGCTTCACTCAGGTTCTAGAAAGCAGCATGAAAAGGTATACAGAAGGCATTTATACTTCAACTCTATAATACTTAAGTTGATATTTATAAAATAGTTAAATCTAGACTGTTTTCATAAGCTTTGTTTAAATCTTTTAACCCGTTTTTGGATTTGCAGAATTTTAGAGCTTTTTTCAATCCTTTGACCCATTAGTTTTTTGGTTGTTGTTGTGTTTTGTTTTGTTTTTGGTTTTTTTTTTAGTAGTGCACTGTACTTGGTAAAGAAAGAAAGAGAAAAGAGAAAGACAGAGGAGGGAGGGAAAGAATAAGAGCACCAGATGATGTCATCATCACAACATCATGGCAGTTTTAAGACTAATGATCACGGTTTAGTTAGAGGGACAGTGCTTTGCTGGTAATTTCTAATGCATACTAGGGTGAACAAGAGCAATACCATCTATTCCTTGTGTATATGTAAATTGTCTCTTGAGAAGGAAGAGTAAGATTACCCATGAAAATGCTTTTCTTAGTGAGGAGACCAAGCACTCAATTCTGAAGTTAGACTGCGTGTTTGAATAGCGGTTCTATCTCATATTTGCTATGTGACCTCAGGCCAGTCACTTAATCTCTCTGTGCATGCATTCTCTCATGTGTGAAATAGGGATATTAATCACACATACTTCCCAGGGTTGTCATGAGAATTAAATATGTTCATATATTGAAAGGGTTCAGAACATTGCTTGGCATATGTTCTATATAAATGTTTAGTATTACTAATTTTTTACTATTATTTTCATTGCTTAATAAAGTAAGAATTTGGTGCAAAAGCCATACTTTTATTTATTTTGAGTTCCCATTTCCTTAACTTTAAGACATCTTCTTTCTCACCCATGACAGTTAAATTCCTGTATAGTTCCAGAAGCTGCATCACAGCATACAATTTATAAAGGAGTTATTCCAAAAACAGTGATTTAGTCCATGTAGTACCTACCCTAAATAAATGCATTTATGTAACTTAATTAGACTTGTAATCTTCTAGTGAGAGGGTTTTATAATTTTTTAAATTAATGCAACTTTAAGATATCATGAATGTAATCAAATCTTTCCTCAAAAGGTCTTTTGAACATTTTCTAAAATAACAAATTAATCTCATATTAAAACATTGATATAAATACCCTCCACTAAAGTATTAAATTGTAATTCCAAATGACATAATAATAAATGAATTCCAGGTGAAATAATAGTAAATGTTATCATATATTATCAGTGTAACCACCTGGCCAAATTTTGAGTACCAATATAATGTTTCATTTAATAGTAAAAAAATAACACTAGAAGCTTGAAGCAGCCATAGAATAGGTGCAACTATCTTGGTCCTTGTCCCTTTATACTAGGGTTTGTATCACCTTCTATTAATCTATGAAAACAAAGCTAAAGAAAGGCTAATATTTTCTGGGAATAATAAAATCTTTATAGAAAGTAGAATATGAAGTAAAATAGTAATGGATGAGAAAAGTTATTGATCATACCAAAATGTGTCTGCTTATTTCAATGAAGAGTGTATACAACTGCAGTGGGTATTATTGGTATCATAATGAAATCCTTTTAGTGGCAGTGACACCCATCACCAGTTACTGGAATGTTGGCTGCTAAAGGTTCATGGCTTCCCTCTTCTCTGGATAAGTGACCTCACTGGTGAGACCTACCTCACCAAGGAGATGCCCTCCCATACCACACACCTGGCATATCTAAATCAGGTACAGATTGAATTCTTTTCTTCGACTCTGCTTCTAGAGAAGCCAACCTAAGAGACCAATCATTTTTCATTTCTTCCTCAAAATCAATCAAGTGGAAATATAGCTAGGATTTAAGTAAGTGACAAGAAACATTATTTAAATACTAGAGGCCCGGTGCACAAAATTCATGCACGGGGGGTGTGGAGAGGGTGTGTCCCTCAGCCCAGCCTGCACCCTCTCCAATCTGGGATCCCTCTCACAATCCAGGACTGCTGGCTCCCAACTGCTCGCCTGCCTGCCTTCCTGATTGCCCCTAACCGCTTCTGCCTGCCAGACTGATCACCCCCTAACCACTCCCCTGCCGGCCTGATTTATGCCTAACTGCTCCCCTGCCAGCCTGATTGCCCCTAACTGCCCTCCCCTGCAGGCTTGATCACCCCCAACTGCCCTCCCTTGCAGACCTGGTCCCTCCCAACTGCCCTCCCCTGCTGGCCTGATCCCTCCCAACTGTCATCGTGTGGTGGTCATCTTGTGTCTACATGGGGGCAGCCATCTTTGACCACATGGGGGCAGCCATATTGTGTGTTGGAATGATGGTCAATTTGCATATTACTCTTTTATTAGAAAGGATAGAGGCCTGGTGCATGGATGGGGGCCAGCTGGTTTGCCCTGAAGGGTGTCCTTAATCAGGGTGGGGGTTCCCTTGGGGCGTGTGATGTGGGGCGGCCTAGATGAGGGGCCTGTGGTAGTTTGCAGGTCAGCTATGCCCCCCGGCGACCCAAGCGGAGGCCCTTGTATCTGGGATTTATTTATCTTCTATAATTGAAACTTTGTAGCCTTGAGTGGAGGCCAGGGAAGGCCAGGAACTTGGCTTCCTCCATCGCTGGGGAAACCCAAGCCTCCTGTTTGCTCCGTGGCCGCAGCCATTTTTGTTGAGATTTATTTATTTCTATAATTGAAACTTTGTAGCCTTGAGCAGAGGCCTGGGCTGGCCAGGGTGTGCTGGAAGCTTGGCTTCCTCCATTGCTGGGGAAACCCAAGCCTCCTGTTCGCTCCGTGGCCACAGCCATCTTGGTTGGGTTAATTTGCATACCCACTCCTGATTGGCTGGTGGGCATGGCTTGTGGTTGTAGCAGAGATATGGTCAATTTGCATATTACTCTTTTATTAGATAGGATGATTGTTAGTTCCTACTAAAGTAGTGAATCAATTTTTTCCTATCATTATTTTTTTAACAGGAATAGTCTTTTTGTAGTGCTGGAACACATAAACTAACAATAAGATCTATGTATGGATGTCTAAGTATGTGCATGTGCTTTTATGTCTATGTGTCTTTATATGTGTATTTGTGTGTATTTATAGTATGGTTTCTGAATCACAATGGCATATAGCACACACAACATTTTGCTATGTGGCCAACTGATTGAAATTAACATTTAAAATGTGCAAGTTCAGGAGAAAATGGACTCAAAAGTGTGTCAGCTTACTTCAAACTCTTTCAAAGAGTAAAATTTCTATGGTATTCTATTTTTTTTACACCTGCTATTCTTGATGGATCTAAAAATTCTATAATTTGGATAGAATAAACTAAGGGATCACTTTGTCATCCAAAAAATATACTTCAATGAATGTGGGCCCACATTCCAGGAATTCTAACATATTCACAGATAACTTACAGGTTATCAATTCAGTTTTCCATAGCTCTGAACTTAAAATTGCAGTTCTTTTCAGAATTTAAAATAAATTTTAAGAGTAAATTAAAAACATGTCTCATCTTTTACCATACTATCTGCTGAACTGGTAGAAATAGAGACATTCTTCATATGCATAGCTATAATTCTGAAGGAGTTTAATACTGTTGACGTTTTCTAAGATCTGTGATTGTCTTAGGTAAATTCCAGATTGATCCCTGTATAGATTAACTCTCTCCCAGGTATTAAGAGAAGGATGGCAGAATAGATATTAAGAGAAGCAAATGCTGATCATGTTTCTTTGATTTGCCTGTTTAATGACTCATCAAATGATAAGAAAATGCTATGCTTTCAAGAATATAAACTTCCCTACCTGCACTTATCTCAACCCCCATAGGATTTTACTGAATGTAGCATATGGTACTGTTGGTATACATTCTGTCAGTTGGGTAAGATGGTAACTGATAGTGGAATTCCTTAAGGAAGTTAGGGACTATAGGGCATAAGAACAGAAAATAAGCAGAATGATTGAGGTTGTTTCCCATTTGACTGAACCAGCAATCACTACAGGTCTCTTTTCTCTCAACTCATTATAAATAGAGTGCTACTGTGCATGTATGAGCAGGGAAGAAGGGATTACTATATGTTCGAAGTGTTCTAATTTCACTTAGTTTTTGTCCAAACTGCAAATGAAAGATGTCTAGCCGTTTTCAAACTTAGGATATAGTGGCTAGGAGAGGTCTGTTTAAACTGAAATAAGAACAGACTCTTTGATTCTAAGAATGGTGTTAGAAACACAAGAATAAACTATGGGGGCTGGCACACAGATGGAGAAAGGACAGCAGAGGGAAGGGGAGGAGATTCAAGGTGAAGGAAAGAGTCTAAATCTTGTCTAAAATTGTTGAGACAGTTTTTAATGAATCTGAGCTTACTGAGTATTACCTGTATTCATGTTACAAGTTTAAAAAATTGACTGGATTTCTGGAGGACCCGCCCAGTGAGTTAAAAGAAGATGAAAGGTATAGGGATATGAATAAAGAAATATCAAACTTCAAAAATTCAGAAGAAAATAAAAATAAATCTAACTGGGAAGTGACAATTATATTTGGCAAAGAGAAGAGGAAAAACATTTTATTATTTTTAAATAAAAATCTCCCTTCTTCTAAATTCTTTATTTGGTGACATCTTAAGAGTTAAAAAAAAAAATCATTTAAATTCATGACCTTAGAGATTCTGTTAAAAAGAGTGTAAGAACCCATAATGCAGCCTCTCCACATTCTCAGGGGTATTAAAAATTACCTATAGATCATTTTTAAAATGCAAAACAATTTTTTAAAGATTTCAATCACGAAATGAAACCCAGTAGTCAATCTATTAGCATATTCCTTAGGATATTTCCATTACAAGCAAGATGGATGGAGATGGTTTATAATTAAGATCAGTGAGCCATGTATGTTTAGCTCCTAAAAACAATGAAGTTGCTCCAATTGAAATAAGGTTAGAAAACCTTTCTCTCCCCTCATCTTCCCAACATGGGCTCTAGTTCTTAACTCTGACATCCAAGATAAGCATAACTGAAAAATTAGGCATCCACTTCTCTAGTTTTTAAAAAATGTTTCTCCCCCAAAAGTTGGAATATTTCTCTGTAGGTATCCTTCATAGACTCCCATTTAGTGACTAGACTCTGAAAAAACATTGGGCACTAAAAGTAGATTTTGGAACTGGAAAGCCATAAACCTACTGAGAGCCCAGGCAGGAATTTCTGTGGAAAATTTAGCCTATGTTGTATTGGGTTGACCAAGAATATGTGAGAACCATACAGTGGAGGTAGGAGAAAAGAGTCTCAATTCACTCCAACAGAGTCATATCTGAGGAGAGCTTGCTGGTCAGGTGACTGTGAAAGTCATTTACAACTGTAGATCTGAAGAGGCATTTAGTTAGTATCCTAGTGGATAAAAGGTGAAGTCAAAGGCAGTAAAATATTTGTAAACATTTTATCTGAAATTATCTATTTTACACTAAAATGAATGAATGATACATACATACCAATATGGAGTTAAGAAAATTATAAAATTTCAAAAATAAACATTATCCAGGCAGGATTAAGAAATAATCCAAAAGTCAGTAAAAAATATTTTAACAACAACAAAACAGTAAAATATGAGCTCACTTAAAAATATTCAGTAACTCTAAATGCAAGAAACGTTGAAGCACTATAGCAGAGTATAAAAACACAGGCTCTACTAGCAACGATTCAAATCCAGGTTCTACTGATTACTAGCTTTATGACCTTGGGCAAGCTATATATTCTAAGTGGTATTATCCTATCTAATAAAAGAGTAATATACAAATTAACCATCACTTCGCTACACCCACAAGCAATGCCCACCAGCCAATCAGGAGCGAGTATGCAAATTAACCCCAACCAAGATGGCTGCAGCCACAGAGAGAGCAGGAGGCTTGGGTTTCCCTGGAAATGGAGGAAGCCCAGCTTTCCACACACTCTGGTGGGCCCAGATCTCCACTCAAGGCCACAAAGTTTCAATTATAGTAGATAAGTAAATCCCAACAAAAATAGCTGCGGCCATGGAGCGAGCATGAGGCTTGGCTCTGCTCCAGGCTACAAAGTTTCAATTATAGAAGATAAATAAATCCCAGATACCAGGACCTCCGCTTGGGTTGCCGGGGGGCATGGCCGGCCTGCAAACCACCACAGGCCTCTCGCCCAGGCCACCCCATGCCCCAAGGGAACCCCCACCCTGATCTGGGACACCCTTCAGGGCAAACCAGCTGGCCCCCACCTGTGCACCAGGCCTCTATCCTATCTAATAAAAGAGTAATATGCAAATTGACTGTCACTCCAACACACAAGATGGCGCTCCATATGTGGTTAAAGATCCTCCCCCCATGTGGACACAAGATGGTCACCACAAGATGGCCAGCAGGGGAGGGCAGTTGTGAGGGACCAGGCCTGCCAGGGAGGGCAGTTGGAGTGATCAAGCCTGCAGGGGAAGATAGTTAGGGGTGACCAGGCCAGCAGAGGAGGGAAGTTGGGGGCGATCGGGCCTGCAGGGAAGGGCAGTTGGGAGGAAACCCAGGCCTGCAGGTGAGAGCAGTTAGGGGAGACCAGGCCTTTAGGGAAGGGCAGTTCAGGGCAAACAGGCTGGCAGGGGAGCAGTTAGGCATCAATCAGGCTGGCAGGGGAGTGGTTAAGGGGTGATCAGGCTGGTAGGCAGAAGCGGTTAGGGGCAATCAGGAAGTCAGGCAGGCGAGCAGTTGGGAGCCAGCAGTCCTGGATTGTGAGAGGGATGTCCGACTGCCCATTTAGGTCCGATCCTAAACGGGCAATCAGACATCCCTCGAGCGGTCCCAGATTAGAGAGGGTGCAGGCTGGGCTAAGGGACACCCTCCCCCCCATGCACAAATTTCGTGCACTGGGCCTCTAGTTACTAATAAATAGCACAGTAATACCAGTCTCATAGGGTGATAGCAAAGCTTAAATGATACTGAGTACATAAACTATGTAGCACAGTACTAAATAAAATCATATTATTAAATATAATAATTCAATGATTATAAAACATACTATTAGTGTATCTACTACTAAGTAAGGGAGCAAAAGACTGTCAATTAAACTGTGACATAATTCCTTAGTGATAATCCTAACTGACAATCCATCATACCAGCCTCTTTTTTGCTTTGAAATGAATTTCAGCTACACCAAGGTTTTTGGCAGTTTCTCAGCTTTCACTTGCATTCTTTTGAGTGTGATAGACAATATTTGTGCACAAGAATCTGTAATAAATAATTAATTGAAAGAGTTCAGTCCTCTATGGTTCTGTCCTTTCTTTGATAACAAAGCATTTTGTTTTTCTTTGCAAAAAAAATTGGAATTATAATCATTCATTCAATAATAATTATTTCTGCAATAACATCAAATTTATACTGTTCTCTAATCTATAACTTTCTTCATATTCAATAACTTTACATTTAGCTGTGAATTAGTGTACAATTCTTTTGAAGAGACTTGACATGGCATTGAAACTCAATATGTTCAGTAACACCAATGCATACTCTTAATAGAAGTGATGACAAATAAATTTGTGCATATCTAACAAAACTGTCATTGCCACCCCAAAGTGGCACTCCAAAGAGTCATCCCAAAGGGATTCTATTGTGTTTCATCACAATTTCAAAAATGCTAAAATATAAAAACATATGCATTTTAGAATTGATGAAATATACTCCGTAAATATTGTCAATTAAAAGTAAAAGTTTTACTCTTAATTGATTATTAAGAGTAAAAGTTTGTGTTCATAAAGATATGTTATACTCATTCAAATTTTCATTTTTTAAAGGCATCAGAAAAATGTGTTCAGATAATCAAAACATGTACCTACTATATAATGTTTTTTTTATAAAATTGGGTACTAAAAATTGTAATCCATGATAATAAAGCTGTGGTACTGCCATGCAATGAAAAATATTATTCAGCAATATAAGAAGAAATATCAATGCACACGAAGAGACATGAGGAACCTAAAATGCATATTGCTAACTGAATTAAGCCACTCTGAAATAGCTGCAAACTGTATGATTCCAAGCATGTCAGCTTCTGGAAAAGGCAAAAGAATAGAGATAGTAAAAAATCAGTCACTACTGGGAGAGTGGGGTGGGTGAGGTTGGGTAAAACATAGGGTGCTTTTTTGGGCCGTAAAACTGTTCTTTATAATACTGTAATGGTGGATACATGGAATTATGAATTTTTCAAAACCCATATGATGTTAAAGAACAAGTGATGAAAATAAAATCATTTAGGAGAACAAAGGATCCCAGGAAGGAATGCAGACTGTAACCAGAGAACCTAATTGCATTACAAATCACTGAAGTGGGGGTGAGGTGGGGGAGATGTCCTGACCCAAGTAACTTTGAAAATCCTATATAATAAAAGCCTAATATGCTAAGTGTCCGGTTGTCCGGTCAGCCATTCAACCGATCAAAGTATAATATGCTAATGATATGCTAAAGTTGCTCAACCACTCGTTATGACATGCACTTACCACCAGGGGGCAGACAGTTGGCCTGTTGACCACTTGCTATGATGTGCACTGATCACCACCAGGCAGATGCTCCGACAGGCCGGTTAGCTTGCTGCTGGGGTCCGGCCAATCGGGACTGAGTGAGACGGGCCAGACATGCCATGGAGCCCTCCTGCAGTCCCTCCCCAGCTGACCAACCTCCTGCGTCCCTCCCCGGCCCCAATCGTGCATTAGTAGGGTCATTCGGCCTGGCCTGTGCCCTCTTGCAATCTGCACTGAGGGACCTCCCGTGTGCACAAATTTCATGCACCAGGCCTCTAGTGAGTTTATAAAACTAAAGTCCAAAGGAACTGTGCATAGTACTGTAGATGATAAAGTTATTTCCACCATGGCATTGGTTACCAACTCTGATAGTGCTATACATGTGCACTGAAATTGACCAGTTAAGTAACTGCCTGGTAGATAGTGGGAGCCGGATTTCTCACTGTTGGACTAGAAACTTACAGATAAGCAAGGGGAGGAGGCTGGAATCATCCATGTAGGATTGGATTAGAGTTGGAAACATCAGTATGAACATACCTTTAGCTTAATATAGATACAGATGGTTCCATATAGAAATATTTATAAATGTACGTATTGTACAGGCATATATGTTTCCTTACTCTGTCATCTGAGAGGGCTTAGAAGAAATAACACTCCAGTAACAAGGAGCACACGTGCCACCAGATCTTAGTTTCTAATATCCCTCTCCAATAAAAGGAACCAGTGTTCCTTGGAGAAATGGCTGTTTCAAAGATAGGTTGGAAATATATAAGATGAACTTGAAGCATCTTGTAGTTTCTTAAAATAAGGAACTTGTAAAAAAAACCCACAAAACTAACCCTATATTTTTGGAGGTATGTGAAAGGGGCACCAGAGCCAACTGAAGAGCTCCCAATGGTCAATGCCAGAGCAATCTGAGCTACAAAAGAACTAAAGCAGCATTGGATTATAACCCAATATCCAGCAGCCATGCTGGTAAAAACAAATGACTGCATGGGGAGATGGTTAGACAAATCTCCCTTGCAATATTCCAAGTAATTTATGTAGATAGTCTGCACTTAAAAGGGGAAAGCATAAATCCCCATCCCTTAAGTGTGAGCTACAAATAATGAAAAAATGAGCAATTTTACAAACATTGTATAAACCTGACAAATACTGTCTCAACCTGGTGATCAAGGTCAACATATAATAGTGATAAATCAGGTTGACAGCATGTTCCTATGATGGCCAGTTTTACGTGTCAATTTGATTAGGTTAAAGTACCATTATTTCATCAAATACTACTCTAGGCATTGTTGTGAAGTTATTTTGTAGATGCAGTTTACACCTACAATCAATTTAACTACAAAAGATTACCCTTGATAATGTGGGTGGGCCTCACAGAATTAGTTTAGGACCTCAAGAACAAAAACTGATGTTTTCTGGGGAAAAAGAAATTCTGCCTCAAGGCTGCAGCACCAACTTCTGCCTAAGTTTCCAGCCTGTAGACCTTTCCTAGAGATTTTAGACTTGCTAGTGCCTCTAGTTGTGTGAGTCAATTCCTTAAAATTATTATTTTTATATAGACTCTCTTAATTCTGTTTCTCTGGAGAACCCTGGCTGAAACCATAACTCCATTTAAATCATTAAAAAAGAAAAAAAAAAAACTTTGTCACTCCAATAGAGGGACATCCTACAAAATACTTATCCAATACTCCTCAAAATTGTTAAGGTCATGAAAAAACAAGGAAAGTCTGAGAAACTATCACTGCCAACAGGAGGCTAAGGAGCCATGACAATTAAATGTTAGCGGGTGTCTTAGTTGGGATCATGGAAAGAAAAATGATATTAGGCAAAACTAAGGAAATCTGAATATAGACTTTAGTTACAATGGTGTATCAAACCAGGTCCATTAATTTTAACAAATAGCTACCATATTCATGTAACATGTTAAGAATAGGGGAAACTGAGGAAAACTGACTGTGAGGGTATGGGATTTTCTTCTGTGGTATCTCCTCAGTGTTTCTGTAAATTTAAAACTGTCCTAAAAATAGGATATTGTTAAAAATAATCTAGACTAGATTATAAACTAGCCTAGTGAGTTTCAACTACTATGCCGCAGCAGACACACCGGAGTGCTGCAAGAACTTTTAAAACAGGCAATACCTGACTAGTCAGGGGCACTGACCTCTTTTCCCTTAGATTGTCAAATAAAGGAATGACAACAACCAACCCAACAATAGCCATCCGTTGTGAATGAATAAAAATTACAACTTTTTTTTTGTCAGCGCAGCAAAAAACATAATATATTTTTTGGTGTGTGGCAGAATTTTAGTAATTAGTTTATGTGTGCTATGAGATGAAAAAGTTAAAAATCTGATCTCCTCTATTGAGAGAAAAATAGAAATAAGAATTTAAATTTTTGACAATAATGTCATAATAGATCTCTCATCTAGAATTGGACACAGTAGGTAAACATGAAAAACAGAAAGAAAAAAAGAAATAATGACTAGAAGATTAAATGTAGCAGAAATGAAGATAAATATAAAAGTTTTAAAGTTACTTATTAAAATCTGGATTAGAATTCTACTTTCTGGAGTCCTAGTTGATTTGGCTCAGTGGATAGAGCATCAGTCTGTGGACCAAAAGGTCCCCAGGTTTGATTCCAGTCAAGCAAGCACATGAACCTTGGTTGCAGGCTCCTCCCTGGCTAGGGCCCTGTTTGGGTTTGTGCAGGAGGCAACCAATCAATGTGTTTTTCTCACATCGATGTTTCTCTCTGACTTTCCCTCTCTCTTCTACTCTCCTCCCAAAAATCAATGGAAAAGTGTCCTCGGGTGAGGATTAACAACAACAACAAAAGAATTCTACTTTCTGGAGAAATTAATAAATTAAAAACAGAGAAAATATTAAAGGAAAAGGAATAAAAATGACCAGAAAATACCTCTAAGATAGATCAGAATAGCAATATTTATCTTAAGCAAATTGGAAATTCACAGAGCAAAAAATTGACTAAGATGATTTTTTTTATAAATATATATTTTTTATTTATTTCAGGGAGGAAGGGAGAGGGAGAGAGAGATAGAAACACCAATAATGAGAGAGAATCATTGATTGGCTGCCTCCTGCACGCCTCATACTGGGGATTGAGCCCGCAACCTGGGCATGTGCCCTGACCGGGAATTAAACTGTGACCTCCTGGTTCATAGGTTGACGCTCAACCACTGAACCATTCCGGCCAGTCCTAATATTATTTTAATTAATACACATAGAGTATTTTCTAATAATTAAAGTCAGCAACTTATTATATAAGTTTTAAATGATGTAACTTGTTTCAACAAATTTAATGTACAGATATAGTCACTTTTAATTTCAATTAAATGCTTAAGCACTCAAATATTTTATTGCAAGCAAATCTAAAACTTTTCTTTTGAGGAGGTTTCCTTCACTTTAAATGCTCAATTGCTTTTCTACATTCCAATTTGGGGAACCATACACCAGTTGCCACTTCCATTGCTTCTTTCTGACACATGTTGCTGTTCAAGACTGCCCTGGGTCAGGTGTCTGCTTAGGCTGCCCTGGTTTTTGGCTAGCCTGTGAGACATTCATTTTCTCAATGCCTGCAACAGGGACCCCAAGGAAAGAGACTTCAGACATCATGGTAGAACACATCCATTGCTGTAGAATGACTCAGATGGGAGAGCCTTCTTGTATCAGACTCACATTGTGCCAAAGAAGCCCTCAAGAAAACATCGTATGGCAGAGATTTGACTTCATGCCAACTGAAGACTCTGCTATCTGAAAATATAACAAAATGTTTTGTGCTGGCCTTAGTCTATCAATAACGTGTTGTGGCTGGACCAGCCTTGTGGCTCTTATTATGACTACAAGACACCCTTCAGCAATAACTATAAGGGCACTTTGAAAAGATACAGGTTTATTACTCACATGACCTAGAAATTACACAGTACACGCGGGGCCACCCAGGAAGGTCACAGTTGCAGGTAGAGAAAGTTAACGCGCCTGGGGCTTTGCTTTCATGAGGTGGAGAGTGGGGCCAGAGGTTTCAAGGTCAATCTTTATTAGTGAATTTAAAACATAAGCGCGGGCATTTAAAACTCTGGTAGGGAAAACAAACAAGTGGCCCAAGTGGACAGTTACTGAAATCAACCAAGATCTTTAAAACGAAGGAGCCTCAGCTGGGGAGGCGACTGGCTCTTTACCTAGTGTCTGGCTGGCAATGTCTTTATTTGAGATAACTGCCTTTGAAGGGGATGCCTGGGCCATCACAGCTTAAGTCAGGCACTCGCTTTACAAAAACAAATGTCAGGGTTTACACTCCACACAAATATAAGTGAAATACAAAAATGGAAACAAGGTAAAGCAATGAGATAGGCAAATGACACAAGCACCTATCCCCCAACACAGGACCCCTGTGAATGTGGGAAAATACTTAACCTTTTTGGTAGAAAAAGCCATGAAAATTATAAACATACACTATTTTCTTCTGCAAATTGGTACGAATTTGAAAAATAATGTTCAGTTATGTCAAAGATCTGGTGATATGGGCACTGTCGCATTCTGCCACAGTGAGTGTGCACTAAGAAGATATTTCTGTGAGGCAAACTGGAATATATACCTAAAACTTAAAAAATATTCAAACACTCTACGAAACCAAGATCTAGAAATCTGTTCTCTGGACATAACCAGCAACACACCAAATGACGAATGACTAAAATCCAAGGTATATATGTAGAATAGCAAAACTATGGAAAACAATCTAATTGTCTAGTTGAGACTCTTTGAGTCAACAAAACTGATCAACTGGTTATATCATTTTTGTTGATTTCGATTTATTTTTAGTCTTCACTATTCTTATTTTGTTGTTTTTCTTTATGAGTTAAAGGCTGAAATACATAAATGTTGAGTATCATAAATATGTTATGTTTGCAAGTGTAGTATTAAACATATGGTGATAATAATTACCAAAGAATTTAATGATAGCAGATAAACAATTATATTATAAAGTAATAATTGAAGCTAATATGATTTATTAGGTTGTGTTATGATAGCCGGTGTTTCCTATTAAAATAATTTTGTCAATCTCAATGGAACCTGGTGTTGTCTTATAATAAATTAGTATCAACTTGGGCTCAAGAATGCATACACATTTTGTTGAAATAAATGTTGTTTTTTTAAACTTTTGAAAAATTTGTGCAATGTATTTTTCAGAAATAGATAACCCTATAAAGACAGTGAAAACAGGGTCTGTGTGGCTACCCGGATCAATAACAACTATCAATGTAACTCCAAGGAAGTGGTGTAGAGATCACTGCCCCATCATAGAAACATTTGATGTCTAGATAAAACATTTGTGTACTATGATAAAGGGTAGACTTTGCATTATATCCAATGAACTTCACTTGATAAAAGGAATCTCCCTGAGTTCCTAATACATATTATTAAGAACAGCAAAATGTATCAGGAGCTCCAGTAGCACAGATGTCAACTTATCCTGTACATCTCAAATTTTCTATAATTAATATTTATTTCATGTTTAATCATAAAGAAAATAAAGTACATATTAACTGACAAAAGCCACTATACTTCAGGCCAAACATCACCACTCAGAATAATGTTGAAGTAAATATATTAGAATAATTTACTAACTGTCTACCTGGAAAATATAATTAACATGGAGCTTCAATATGAAATGAATATAGACCTATGTTTCATCTGGTCCTATTTACATAAGAAATGGTTAAGTTGAATATTTTAAAAACTAAATGTCATTCTATGTTTGTTTTAGCTTCTCTTAGTTTATAGTTAACACAATAATAAAGTAAATTGGAAAATTTTCACTTATACCTTAAAAGTGGGATTGTAATAAAAAGTTCAAAATTATAAAATCAAGACAATATTTATCTCAAGAAAAATAAAACTGATTGAAAAAAAGTATGGCATAATTTTTTGAAACATTGGACTTGCAACCAGAACATGTAAAACATTTTCAACTGTTTACAGCTTTGTGGCCTTGGGTATATCATTTGCCTTCTTTGGTGCTGGGTTTTCTTATCTCAAAACCAGAATAACAAATGCTTATTGCAAGGATTAAATGAACAGGGAAAAAAACCACCTCTTTTTTTTTTTAATCCAAAGTCTTATTGAAAGGATTAAATCCAAGAAAAAAATATATAACCTTTAAAGTGCTTAGTTGAAAATATTTATCAGAAGAGGAACCCGCTGTACTGGAGGAGAAAAATGCACCAATGGCATTGAAGAAGCAAACTGCCAAGTGTGGAGACAGCCACACACAAAGAACCGCAGGTGGCCTCCAGAGCTGAGACTGCCCCCCAGCTCACAGCAGCAAGAATCAATAACCTGAGTTCTACAAGCCATAATGAACTAAATTCTGACAACAACCAGTGAGCTTGGACCAAGACCCTAAGTATCAGGTGCATCTGTGGCTCTCACCATCCCTTGATTTCTGACTGGTGAGCAGAGAACACAACTACACATGCTCAGACTTCCAACCTACAGAACTGTGAGATAACACATTTTTGTTGATTAAGCCTCTAAGTTTGTAGTAATTTGTTATGGCAGCAATAGAAAGAGAGTACAGTAGCTAAGCCTATGCCCTATAGATACCCAGTAGATAATATATACATGCCTTTATTAGTACTAAATAATAAGTTGAGGAAACACAACTTTTAGTACATAAATATAAGCATGTACTAAAAATGATCAGTGTTTTTTTATACCAAAGAAAAAAACACCAAAAAGAAAACACACAACCAAAACAACAACACAAAATGAAATGAGTATTTCCTCTTTTTCTTCAGTGGTATAGCTGGGGGTACAGAGGTTAATAGCCTACTAGGTATAATTTCAGAGAATAAAAAGAATGCAACAAAGTCCTATAATTCCTTAAATATTGTCATCAGTAATGACCAGCAAGCAGGTCCTAAGTTCCTATAGTATCTCAATAATCTTACACTTACTATTTTATTTAATCTTCCCATTATTTACGCAATGTTGGTTTTTATCCCATTTTACAGGTTAGAAAGCTGAGGCTTAAGAGGCTTAGTGATTTACTCAAAGAAACACACGTTATTAAAAATAGCCAAGAATCAAAACCAATCTGTCAGACTTCAAATCATTGATCTTTCTACTGTACTACATTGCCTATAATAACTTTGCTTTAAGTCTTCATTCAAAATTAACATACAAATAATAAAATACAAATAACTATATTATTTACACTAATGAAAACTAAAAACCAGTTTTGGAAGCATGAACAACTAATACATGTATAACACCTTCACAATTTCTCTAATGGCACTGCTAAGAAAAGACTATTCAGTCACATATATTTTATTAGCAAGTTATGGTTAAAAATATCACAAGTACTATACTAATGTTATGGAAGTAAATTCTATTTCTAATAAGTGGTAAAGCATAGTTAAATGTACTGTCAACAATGTTGTCAATTAATTGTCAACTAGTGCCAAGGTAAAGGTGAGCTGTTTGTTGTCTGAATAAACAGTTCATTGAGAAAATTGTTTTAATTATAAATCTCTCACGTCCTTCCACATTAAGTGTCTCACTAGGCTGAATAGTTATTACTGACTTACAGATTCGAGACTTTGCCACAATTGCTTAACAGCTATTTTGCAATTATAAGCAGCACACCAGTTAAATAAAATTAGAGTCCACAATTATTTTTATAATGAATTAGAAATGTAAAAATACATGTAACTTTCTGGAACTCAAAGCATGATTAATTCTCCTTAGCTTCCATGGAGTGAAGGGTTAATTTAGTAAGGAATGTAGTATGATTACAGTAATTATTGGGTATTGATTCTTGATGAGGGAGATGTTCTTGAGTTTTAAATCTGAGGGTGGTACCACTATGTGATTCTCTTAGGACTGTAGAAGGCACATTTTTATCTCTTAATGTCCTAAAATACTATGAATATACTTACCTTTAACTAATGGACTTTTTGAAAAACTAAGTACTCAGAAATTATCACTGAGAAACAAGAAATGCATTTTGAATTCAAAACATTAATCCTGAAAAAGGACTTTTCTTTCTTTCCCCCCTCTTTGTAATTATATAATTATTTTAGGATTACTATAGTACATCTATAATAATAAAAGGGTAATATGCTAATTAGACTGGACGGCCGAGTGACCTTCCGGATGAAGCAGAGGCTGCAAGGGCCAAGGCGGCAGCCAGGGCTGCCACCTCGGCCCTGGGAGCCCCTTGCATGAATTTCATGCATCAGGCCTATAGTCTATACTAATAATATGCAAATTGTCCAGGATGCCATCACAGTAACAGTAATGGTCATCAGGCCGCCTGGGGCGACAAGGCCGGCAGAGGGGTGAGTGAGGGACACCTAAATGACTGAACAGCAGGTTGCATGGGGCAACCAGGCCGGCAGGGGGGTTAGTGAGGGATGACCAAACGACTGAACAGCAGGTTGCATGGGGTGACCAGGTCGGCAGGAGGGGGCAATTAGGAGCAATCAGGCTGGCAGGCAGAGGTGGTTAGGGGTGATCAGGCTGGCAGGGGGAGCAGTTAGGGGTGATCAGGCAGGCAAGCAGGTGAGAAGTTAGGAGCCAGCAGTCCCAGATTATGAGAGGGATGTCTGACTGCCAGTTTAGGCCTGATCTCAGGGATTGGGCCTAAACCAGCAGTCAGACATCCCGAAGGGTCCCGGATTGGAGAGGGTGCAGCCTGGGGTGAGGGACCCTCCCCACCCCGTGCATGAATTTCATGCACCAGACCTCTAGTATAACAATAAAGTGAATTGTTATTTTTTTAAATGCTATGATTACTGTGCTTAGTTTAATACATGGAGTACTTAATCAGTTCCATACTTGATAACACAACAACAAAATCATGTTTTTAATCTTGGATTTTTCACACTGATTCCTTAAAACGTGTTGCAAACACACACAATGCAAACCATCCAGGCCTGAAGTGGAAACTGTATCATTTTAATTTGAAGTTCAATTTAAGAATCTCTGTGCTCTCACCACACATGTTTCTTTCTAGAGAAGCACCTTTGCCTCCTGGTCTAAATTATTCTCTCTAGTTGTGCTGTGTTGTATCAACACATGCTATCACCTCACAGCAGATAAAATTTGCCATCATTGTTTTTTTAAAAAAAGAATGTACATGTTAATGATTGATGCCTTCCTTAAAATATAAACACCAGAAGTCTGTCATATTGACTTCTGTTATTTCTAGTGCCCTATATGGGCTTGGTGTAGAGAATATTTTTAAAAAATATATTTTTATTGATTTCAGAGAGTAAGGGAGATGGAGAGAGAGATAGAAACATCAATGATGAGAGAGAATCATTGATCGGCTGCCTCTTGAATGCTCTACACTGGGGATCGGCCAGCAACCCGGGCAAGTGCCCTGACCAGGAATCAAACCAGTGACCTCCTGGTTCATAGGTCGACGCTCAACCACTGAGCCAAGCCAGCCAGGCCAGAGTACATTTTAGTAAGTAGATGTTAAATGGCTAAATTAATGTGTTAACAAGTAAGGGTTTGTGGCCCCAGCTTGGCAATCTTCTACTGGTCTACTAAGGTATAACAGTGGAGCCTGTAATGATAGTCCGTGAAGGTAAGATCAGTCTTGCCTGGAATTCTACTGATCAGCTTCTGCCATGAGGCAGGTTTTAAAGCACCTGGGCAGTAAGTGCAGGGGACATCACTTACTAAACACACATCAGGGTTTGGCTGGAAAATACTGCAACTTCACACCACAAGTTTGTTATTGGTGGAAGCAGAAGCACAAGTCACCATAGCATCTAAAATAGCAATTGGGGTTGCAATTTAAAGAGATGTCTTTACATGTTAAGAATATTAAAAAACTGCTGATCATTAATCTTTCTACTTCATCTTAATCTCTCAGAAAATGTGAAATATAAAGATAATTAATGAGCCTGACTCACCTTTGAGGAAACTCTCAAGAAATAGTCCAAGGAATAATTAAAGTGGATCAAATACGTAATCTCATTCTCTATCCATGGGAACCAACATGGATAGAAAATTTGCCATCAGATCAGATTAAGGAAACCAGAAAGTACAGAATCAGAGGTGATTGTAGAGAAGATCTAAAATTTTCATAGAACCAATAATGGCAAATGATGTGGAGACATCAAAGAGAGCCATTACCAATGATGGTCACTTCTTGGCTTGTCCCTAAAAGTGCTATTGTCCTATGTTGCCTTGAATTGAATGCACACTAAGTAGTTGCTAAATTATGTTAAACATTTGCCGTTGGGTTTTACAGATAAGTATAGAAAGTTATTTAATATAGAAAAACCATTGATTATGATTATAACCATGAATCATCCCTTGAGTTTTTCTCCCTTGCCCATTTCCATAGAGCAGCTAAAAAGTTTAGATGATTAGGAGTCTTCAGAATAAGGTCCACCTGATTGGCTGATTAGACACAGCAGACACAAACTAATGCAAAATATTAATTATGTGTGCTACAGCTCTTATACATTATACAGTTTTATACAGCACTTTGTAAAGTATAATAAGCCTACTTCTCACTGGTTGCAATCATTTCATATTTGGAACTATTCTCAAAATTATAAGGTAGATTGTGTGAATTAGACTTAAAGGAAATGGACTTAACAGGGTCCCCTGGAAATACACATGTAGTCACTGAAAGAATTTAAAGCTCCACAATAGAACAAGGACAGGAATATATATATATATATGTATATACAATTTCTGTGATACAAAAGAAACAATTAAAATTTTTTCACTGCCACTTATGTATCACACACTGAATGTCACTGACTGTTTTAGAAAAAATGAACTTCAGTGGTATTGTCTACTTTAAAAAATTAGGATGAAAATGGGGTTTTCCCTTTAAAAAGCTATTTAATACAATTTTGATACAATATGTATCAAAATTGACTGAAGAAAATTAGGAAAGTGGTGGTTGAACATGTTATATGGAAGAATTAGAAAAACTAGAATTTTAAAGTTTCCTTCATCAACTAGTCTGCAGTAACTCACAGATTACTAACAACTTATGCAAGTTTTACATGCCTATTCCATCTGCTCTTCATTTTTAAAAAAAGTGTCGCCATAGCAACTGCCACATGCCATGGTATTTATGCTGCATCTGATGTACAAAGCATAGTTTGTGTAGGAAGGAGTGTGTGTATGTATATGATGTGGCAGCTGTCGTCTCTGCCATTTTGTTGCTGCTCTAGAATAAAACAAGTAGTGGTTATGAATACTCATAACCTAGTGCTACTGGGGCTCATTTAACTAACTTCTTACCCACCTCCTCAAAAGTTTTTATCTACTCATCCTACTAGTCTGTTAACATGACTTACTTAAAAGGAATTGTATTAAATAGCTTTTTAAAGGGAAAACCCCATTTTCCCTTTTTAAAGGGAAAACCCTCATTTTTTAAAGTAGACAATACCACTGAAGTTCATTTTTTCTAAAACAGTCAGTGACATTCGGTGTGTGAAATTTCAATACATATTAGCCCTACTAGATAATGACATTTATATCTTAGTAAGATCCACTGCAATAAATGTTCAAAAGATGCCCCAGTTCCTTTGTTGTTCCATATTTCTTTTGTAGTCAAATTGCTAGAATTCAATTGGCTATAAGATAGAGCTTAAAAATCATGGTAGACACCATGACATAATCCTCCACCCTTTATTTTCTTACTGACTTCTGCCACAGAGGTGGAAATGCTAAATACTTGCTTTCCATTATCTTGTGAAATCTAAATGATTAGAATCCCAGATTCCCTTGTAGCTAGAAGTGGCCATGTGATACAATACCAGCCAACAAGATCTAAGCAGAAGTCCCCTGGGGTATATCCAGGAAAAGGTTTGACCTCCTGAAAAAAAAAAAAAAAAAAAAGGTGACAGACTCTAGTGTCCCTCTTCTCCTGTCTACCTGCAATTGGAGTTTAAATGGTACTTTTGAAATAGAGTGACGATCATGGTAGAATGAAAGAAGAGAAGAAACAGAAGTTTATTTCTGCATGGTGAAAAATATACAAACTTCTTAGTTCCTACTACCACACATCCTCCTATTGACAACAATAAATGTCATTATTGCTTCGGCCTCTGTTAGTGATATTTTCTGTTACTTGCAGGCAATGCACTTTAATCTCACATAGAATTATATAGTCTGCAAAGAATATATTGTATCATTTTATATTAACAAAATAACTCTATTTTAGAGATTACTCTGTTGAAAAATTGTACACATGAGGAAGACATGTCATATCTTGGATTTCACGGCCTTGATTATTTCTTTGATGAGAAAAACTAATGTTTCAACACACTGGGTAAAATCTAAGGTTGAAAACAAAAAGAACTTAGTAATTCTAAAATCTCAACCAAATTATAACCAACATTTTTAAATTTTAAAAAACTCAATTGAGATTGAAAACTTTCTGAGGCATTTATTTGGTATTTAATATATCAAGATAGTTTTTGAGGTCTGTAGCATACTAGAATCATATCTTTCAAGATAAAGACTGATAATATGTGCTTTTTGATGCCAACCGCAACTGTATGAAAGCTTCAGGTCCAATTTTCAAATTGTTACATACATGTTCTAAAGAAAAAATAAAGACCGGGCAAGCATTCAGGTGATTTTTCAATGACCTCCAAACCATCTTAGTTGAAAATAGCTTTTGTTTTTTACCTTTGATAAAAGTTAACATGCTGCATTAAGTATTATGTTACAGCAGTAAGAGTTATAATGGTTTTAATACAGATTGTCTATGAAATAAAACTAATGAGCTAGCATTAAGCTGAGAGCATCCAAAACAGGACACGAAGCACAAACTGCAGACAGTTCTCTAGCGGAGACTGTCTCTAGTCCAGATTCCCCTCCGCTCTTTCCATCCTTCTATCAGCTGTAAGGAGACCCAGCGAGTCTAGAAAGGATTCTCAATGACAGGAAAATGCAAGGTGTCCTCTATTGCATATTAGGGAGCAGTAAAAGGTAACGTGATCAGAGAGCAGATAAAGAGTAAAGGGTTCACAACCATAACATATACATCGTTCTTCCAACTTCCATATGTCCAACTTTCAAAATATCTGGTTAATGACAAATAAGGTGTAGTCAATTAGTGATGTCCAAACACCAAGAAATACTTGGAAAATTTGATCTATGGCTAAAATGCATGGAATTGAAAATGCATATAAATGAATAAATTAAATATAATTATTAATCTTAACAAATTTATATATTTAATCAATTCATTTATTCATCCATACAATTATTCATTTATCCATTCAAAAGACTTACTGATCTATATAGGGAAAATACTTTAGCCCTGTTCAGAATTATTCCCCTTTCTAAAAAATGACAAAATTTTTTAAGGTATAGTAAATAAATAATTTGTAAGCTTGGAAAATCTTTAAACTGTGTTGTACATTTTATTAAAAAATAGAATTAATGTTTGCTTTGTTGAATCCATAGCTGCAAGAAGACTATAGCTAGTGAAGCCAATTATTTTTCCCATTATATTTGTATATAATTTTATTGTGTCCTAAATTTAAATGTTAAAGAGAAAAATTCAGGTAATGGTAAGAAACAGGACAAAATTTGTCAAAGCATTCACCAACTTGTAATGGATATACACTAGTACATATAAATCACACTACAGTGTTTATGGCCAGATGGAATTTCAGGTGCCTACATCATCATAGCTGTTATTAAATTATCTTTTGTGATGATACCTCAGGTAGTCAGGACTGTTATGCAACAGGGAGTTAAGGAAACATCGTCAGTTTAAAAAGCTATTAAAATGTCTTGCAGGTGTGCTTGAGAGCAGCACAGAACAAATTCACTTGCACACTATGAGGATTCGAGACCATGCAGCCCATCCACAAGGGGCAATTAAGGCACACAGTGTGAGGGAAGAAACAACCAGAGGTGCAAACTAAACAGAACTAACATTGCACTCCTGTCTCCCAGTTATATTGCAAAGCACAGATGTTTATTCCACAAAATAAATGATATTGGTAGTTTTGGGCTGTGATATAATCTTATAGAGTCTTTCTTTCTAAATAGCTACTTTCTACTGATCTTTCAAGATTATGTTTTCCTTTTTTCTCTATGATGTGAGCCTACTAAAAATATGAAGAATTTTACTCACTTACTTGTTGCAGCCAGCATAAGCCTCACTTTGCTGCATTTGGACTAGAATTTCTTCCTGTAGTCACTTCTTTTAAAGGCTATAGGGACATATTAATAAAAATCTTCCTAGGGTCAATTTTCCCCAAAATATGATATGTTTATAGGAGGCTAGCTCTTATTCTTGCTACAAATTAAAGTTCATTTTATTAGCTCCCAATACCAATGGTTCAAAGGAAAGCTGCCACCCCCCTTTTAGAGGTACCTGAGTCTGTTTTTATTAAAACAGTTAATATCTTATTCTTTCCCCAGATTCCAGAATATTTCATGTCATTTCAGAAATAAGAACAGCATAGAGAATAGCTTTGGCTGCCATACTAACCTGTCATTTAAGAAAGCTACATTAATCAATAACACCTGAACAGTTCAATTACTGAATAAGAAAGGCAAAGAAATGGAAAAAAGATTAATAGGTCTTCCTCAAAATTAGACCCCTAAAATCAAAGAGGAGCTTCAACCTATGATGATTTGAAAAGACTATTACTCCTTGAGTTAATATATAATTATTAAACCTTTTTATTTATTTTTTTCCACATACAGCAGCCAATTTCACTGACAATTTTCCTGCTCAGAGAATTTTTCACCTTTGATTAATGACACTTAATACAAATTCTAGCTAGTCACAATGAAAGGAAAAAGAGTCACTTGAACCAATGGTGAAGTGTCTTATAGAGCTAGACTAGGAAAGGTTAATGGCATCATTACTCAGGTCTTTGAATACACATATCCCTCTCTCAGAGTATGTTAGACATGTTGGATAATGCATTAACCCCTTACACACTCTAGTTCTACCAAGAACTGTTCATTTTTTAAAAGACAATATTTATAAATACACCCATTTTTTTCCCTAAAAGGATTTTGGATATTACAATGCCACATAAAATAAAACAGAGTTGAATGAATTACATCCTAAAGAACGATACGGTAAAGAGAAAAAAAAAAATTGCTTTAGAAACGTGGGTTTCTAAATCCTGGGTCCACAAGACAAGTGAAAAGCAATTACCTAGGGAATAAGTTAAACTATTGTAACCCAGCCAGCCAGAAATGCCTCCTGAGAATACTTATACTTCCTACAAAGGAATGCACAACTTCTTTACAGTGTCACAAGATTCATGGATGCTTTTTCTAAATCACCCTTGATACTGACCTATTATACTGCATTATAGTGCTACTCAGAAAAAAAATAAATCTCTATTGCAGTGCAGAGAACTGGTTTATTCATTAATCAAAATTCATTAAGCCCCTACTATGTGACAGTCATTGTTCCAGGTACTTGGGATACTTCAATACACAAAATAGACCCACCAACAATGCCTTTGTGAAATTTACATTCAAATGGGGGAAAGTAGATAATTTTTAAAATCCATAATAAATAGGGAAAACTATAGTGTTAGAAAGTTCTAACTGTGAAGGGATATAATAGAACTAGTGAAGGGTAATTAAGAGTTGACAAGGTAGACTAATAGGACAAGTAGGTTGCTATTTTAATGAACTGGTTAAGGTTTTCATTGTAGTGGCTAACAGTAGCCTTTTAATGCTCATGATCATTTTGATTAGTTAGGAAACACTTGGTTGTTTGCCTACCCACCTAGCCTCTAGGAATGCCGTGGTCTATTAGCCATTGATCTTTGTGGATCAAAGTCATTCTAGCCTCATTGCTCAGTAGAGTAATCACATCCATCTTGCCTCTGATAGTTAAGTACCATGTGAGACTGCTCTCTAGCAAAGAAGAGGACTGCTTGGCCAGGATGACTCAAGGGCATTAGGAGAGTCAAGGCTTTCAAACAAACCCTTCATGCCTGCCCTGCCAGGTTGTAAGTCCTGCTCCCTCTGCCTCCGGATCATGACTTCGGCATAACCCCCTGCTAGAAGTGCACTCAGCCTCTTTTGTGCCTCTGCCATCCCTGTAACAATGTGGGCACCTGACTTACAGTGTATTTCTCCCTCTGGATGCAGCAGATAAGGATTTCTTTAATACTTTTATGGAAGCCTTCTGGATTTTATAGCTGACCTAAGTCTAACTATCCTTCTTCAAGGTTTCTAGTTAGGTCAGTTAAAAAGCCAGCTCACTCTACATTGTTTATAATTGTCATGGTCTCTTTATTGTTTAGGTGCTAGCACAGTTGCAAAAACAAGCACTTTGTCCCTGCCACCCTATACCGTATCCAAGTCCACCACAGTGATAGTCTAAGACAGCAAGTTTCAACTTTTCCTAAGGGAAAAGAGGTACTGACTAAATAGTCAGGTATTACATTTTTAAAATTCTTGCGGTACATCAGTGTGTCTCTTGCAACACACCAATTAAAAATTTTTGATGTAAGGAACTATGATAGTGCAGTACATAAAATATTTTCCACAACTTACCATCAGCAATTGTGTCCTTGTCATCTGATGGCCAAGAGGTCCAATGCCAGAATCATGTCCTAAGAGGCTGATTTCTGGAGCAAAGTCTGGTGCAATTGTTAAGGGCTTCCCTAAAAATCAGACCCTAAGATGAGGACTTAAAATCCAGAAGCTTACTTGGGAGAAATCCCAGGAAGAGCTGTGAGTGCTTGGGATATGAGACACAGAAGGGAGAAAATCCAATAAAGGTGTATGAATGAGTGAGGCATTGTTGTACACAACTTGGATCAATCCTACTGTGGATCTTCTGGATCATATAATAGGATCACCCCACAGAAGATTGAGTATCTAGGGCATTCCTCAACAAATTCTATCCCAGTCATGGAACACCCCTGGAATAGTTAGCTTTTCTACACACACACACACACACACACACACACACACACACACACACACACACATCTTGTCTATTGTGGTGGAATAAGTTTTAGAGAGCCATAGAATTCCCTCAGGCGGAGAGGAAGAGAGATCCAGGCACTTGTGATACTAAGTTGTCAGCATGCATGCAGACAGTCTATGACACCAACAGGCATATTTAAATGGGCTAATGGATTGTGTATAGCTCAGGGTAATGATAGCATCTGTGGCATTGCTGGTGTTCTAAATTTAAACATGTACTCTGGATTTATCAAAATTTAGTATTTTATAACACCTTCATTATTCTCCAGGACAACATAAGGACTTTAGAACATCTTAATCAATTCTTCCATGTGCAAATGGGTAGAAAAAAATTAAAGATGAAGAAAATGTCTTGAACAAAGACTAAATGTGTCAGGTGGTAACCTACAAAGGAACAATTTCAGGAGGATAGTATAGACACTTTTTCTCAAAGAATTTTGATGTAGAAGTATGAAAGGTTTGAGGTGATTGCTTGAGGAGGTGGCAGGATCCAAGTCCCTTTGTTTAAATCTAATTTGTAAAACAGAAAAAAGTAGAATGAAAAACAAGAACAAAAGTACACAACTGCTCTGTCTGGAGGGTGAGTGGAACATCCCCATACCATTTATTTCTGCTTCCCTACCATTGCACTCTCTCCTCCTCTGCTGTAGACCCATGGGAATTCCCACAGTGCTGTAAGGAGCATGGACTGACATCTACTAATTTAGACAGAGTTGGAGATAAGATTAAACGTATAAAGAAAGGTGAGAAAATCCTGAGGTGATTTATTTGGGACAATTACAAAGTGATCTGAGCCTCACCTAGTTTGTATGTTCTCAGAGGTAAACTGCTCTGTAAAGGCCCTCAAGTTGGGATGTGGGGCTTACTTTAAATTGGCCTTTATGAAAGTGGAATCTGGAACCCAATCTTCTAAAATGAAAGCAAATGAACAAGGTCAACTATGCCTTTCAGTTAACATCTCGGGTGGTAGTTAGATACTATAGAAGTTCTTTATACCTTTCTTATTTTTCTTTTCTCATAACCTATCTACAACCACTCAGCCAAAACAAAAGGACTGATATGCTTAAAATTAAGAGCAGAAAGGCCTAACAGTTCATGCAGAGTATGATTTTTCTTCTTTCTTAGAGAAAAAGATTTATTTTTTGAGAACAATGAAAACGTTGTTGGCTATATTTTATCTTTTATACAACAGATGTTATCTTCTGAGGATTCAGAGGAAGGAATTACCCATGTTCACCTCTTTACCACATCATCATTAGCCACTTCAAGACTGCCCTGGGTAATGCAGAAAAGGGTCAAGGGTAGAGGCTTCTGAATTTGTCATTAATTAATTCACTCTCCCAGCTGAACACATTTCTCCTGCCTCTAGGACAGAATGTCAGACTCAAGATATCAGTACAGCCATGACTCCCCCTTTCTGACCCAGGCTCTCTGGGACTTAGCCTTGCCACAAAAGATGCAGGAGGGTGCAATAAAGGTGAGACAAGCAATCTTCATTCTCTACCCAAACAAAACTGCAGATCTCAGACAAGGCTAGAAATGCCTGAAACAAACTGACTGCAATGCCTGATCAGAAGGAAAACAACACTAACTTAAGCATAAATTGACCCAAAAAAAAGCTTTTATTATTAGATCCCACAGATAAATTCTATTTGTAATTAATAAATATATTATTTAATACTTAAAGTAATTGAGTTCACATTTTATCTATCAAAAGAGTATCACTCTCTCCTGAAGGCCTCTCAACAATAAATTTTAAAATAACCATTGTTCTTAGTTTCATCTAAGAGATCCATTATATTGGTTCATACCTTGAAGAAGGGAGAATTCCCAGTTGATACTGGGGATGTGTTTCTGCCACCTTTGGCCACCACTGAAGCTTAACAATCTTTGAGGAGGTCTCCATTTTCTCCCACAGCCCCCACTGGAGCTGAAGGACAAGAATGCTCTTTGTTACACATCAAAGGCAGCCTTTGGTACTGTCACAGAGGCTGTGCTGTGTCTTCATCACTGTACCCACTGCTAAAGGAGGGAGGGATGGAACATGGAAGCCCTATGTCACCACTGGCTCTGCCTTCACCCCATGAGAAGAGGTCACTCAGTTTCAGAATGACTCCTGGACTCTGCATGGAAGGTCTGACTCACTCATTCCTAATTAAGTAAAAGGATACCCCTCTCCTCCTCTAGGTTCATGTTCCTGCTGCTTACTTCCTGTTGATCGCAGGCAGTGGGAATACCCATAGTCTTTTGTCATGTGTTCACAAAGTGACAATCTCCACTATGAAATAGCCTGATGTGGATACTTTTCAATGTGCAATGCTGTTCAGTTTTCTCCATGGTAAACGTGTTGCATGTTTTATTTAAAATTATCTCTGAAATGCTGTCCTAAAGCTACATTTTACTTTATAAAATGTGAAATAATTTTTTTTCCTCAAAATTAAGAAACTGGTGAAGTCAGCTTATTTTTCTTGGAGAATTCTAGTTAAGACTGAGAAATATAAGGTATTGGAAAAGATTCATGCGGGCTTTAAATTATTTGAACATTTAACAAGAACCAAAGATTTTGAATTTGAATTATAATTATTTTTACATTAATTTAAGAATTTTGGAACTTAACCTATTTGGGACTCTATTGTTTGAACTTTAATTTCTCCCTGGGAACTTGGTAATAGGTAGGGATTAAGTTCAATAGAAAGAGTTCAATTATACTGTTAGCATTGTGTTATTGAAATATTTTTAAGACGTAATTTGGTTTCATCATACAATCTCTAACAGTTTTGTCAAAGAATGTGGCTGAACATATTTGGTACACATAAAAATATAGGAGTAAAATTTCAGCCTTGAGTACCAAGTAGCCTTGGAGCTGATTTTATGATTGTATGATTCTGACCTATTTCAAAGCCTTCGTAAGTAAATCATCACTGTATGCCAACAGGATCAACAAAGCGACAATAGTTGGTACTAAGAGATTGGGCCATAGCTCTGAGAGCAAGAGCTCCCTGATGAGATTCCATTCTTCTACCCCAATGCCCAAAGTTTCCATCTTATTGCTCAGATTTGTTTAGATTAAAAATACTGTGCCAAAATTAGTCAAACAAACAAAAACAAACAAACAACTCTCTCCTCTTCCAAACGAGGTCCATTTCTGTTAGGTTGTGCAGCCGTTACGAAAATATACATTCTAATGTTAAAATCTACCTTAAAAGACCAAGTACTTTCCAACAGTCAAATAGATATTTCTACATCTATCATAGTTCCCTTCCAGAATGTGCTCAAAAGGGACCCATCCTTTGATTTTAGAGATACACCACAGACCCTCTGGTATCCCCAAATCATCTGGGTGCTTTCCCAGGTTCTTATGACTATTAGTGAATGACTTCAGCCTAAGAACAAGAATACTTCTGGTGGAAAAGGCACATATGCAGCCCAAAGTGACCAGAGACTAACAGGTTCTCCCAAGGCTGTTCGTGGTGGTCTGACTAGGGATGTACTGAGGACACAAGGGCCTCATTTAACCACTGTCAGGACCTCTTCCAATCTCATTGCTCCATTAGAGAGTTAAAACTGCTTTCGGGAAGCTAAGGAGATAGCAGGAAATGTTAGATGATTTGTTGTTAAAACAATAGCTCGAGCCCAGCCAGCATGGCTCAATGGTTGAGCATCGACCTATGAACCAGGAGGTCCCAGTTTATTTTCCGATCAGGGCACATGCGCAGGTTGCGAGTGTGGGGTGTGCAGGAGGCAGCCAATCAATAATCCTCTCTCATCATTGATGTTTCTATCTCTCTCCCTTCCTCTCTGAGATCAATAATATATATATATATATATATATATATATATATATATATATATAGATATAGATAGATAGATAGATATAGATATAGATATAGATATATAGATATTTCAAGAAAAGACTATCAGGTTAGATTACTTTTGCATTAGTTTTCTGTTCCTACATAAAAATTGCCACAAATTTAATACAACATAAATTTATTATCTAACAGATTCTGTGGGTCAGGAGTCTGGCACATTTTTCTGGATCTTTTAAGGCTTAAAGCAAGATGCTGATTGCCAATGTTTTCATCTGGAGAATCACTTATGGAAGATCTGCTACCTCAGGTTGGTGGCAGATTTTGTTTCTGACTGAGTTCCCTACTTTCTCATTAGATGTAAGCCAGGAACCACCCTGAGCAACTAGAGGCCAGTTTCAGCTCCTTGCCCTTTGGCCTTCTCCTTTGGATATTCAAACTTCACTATTTGCTTCCTTAAAACCAGGAGGAAAATGACTCTGACTTCTATGAAAGTGACTCTTAAAATATCACTTAAGTTACGTATAACCAGAATAATCCCCCTTTTGATGAACTCAAATTCAATTGATTAGGGATCTTAATTACATTGGCAACATCTCTTCAATCTGTGCCATAAAATGTAACTTAACCATGGGGAGTGGTATTTCATTTATACATAAATTATATTTTCATTATACACCTAAAGGAAGGGAATGTACACCAGGGGCTTAAAAAGTTAAGCCCATCACATCTGTAAATAATTAGGCTACTACTATTTAAGAAATAAAAATAGTATGCCTACAACTGTTATCTACAGATATGACTAAGTAGTGTGCTGTATAAATATCTAAGGTCTGCAAGTTTTGAGATTTGGGAAAACAATTATCACTTCTCCTTCTTATGGCTTCCTAACCAATGTGAGAAGAAAGACACAAGAACTAAGTAGGGATCAAAATATAGTAAAATTATTAATGGTGAAGCTAGTAGGAGAACATAGCATGTTCTTCTATCCCCTTCCTTGATTTATACTTTGGTATTTCTAACCTGTCACAGGGAGAATATTTGAAAGATGGTCAATCTACTAAAGCAAGGCTCTGTTTGTCTCTTATCTACATGGAGGAAACTCACTGAAAGAGATAATAAGATAAGAAAGAGTTGTACCTGGCTCTGTCCTGTTTGAACTTCAGTGCAATAGTTTCACATTTAAGTTAACAAGGCCCATTAGTCAGCATGGGCTAGGTTATGATGCAGTAACAAACAATAACTAAATCGGAGTGACCAACACACCAATATGTATTTCTTGTTCATGCTTCAAGTCTAAAACTGGTAAGCAGGGGTTCTCTTTATCACAGTTACTGAGGAACCCAGGCTAATATAGGCCTCCTCTCATCCTGTGCCTTTTTAATCATGCAGCAGGAAGAGAAGGAAAGTGGTGAATCCCACACTGGCTTTTAATATTTACAGGGTAAAGTAATACATTACCTCTGCTCAATTTTTATTTTTTTAGTTTTTATTTTATTATTATTACTAGTAGCCCATTTGCAGGAAAATCCTGCAAGCGGCTGTTGCGGCCGCATGCGCTGCCGCTGCCGCCGCCTTTATGGCCACCGCGCCTGCACCAGCTCCCACTGCCGCCTGCCCCGCTCCGCCCCGCCCCGTTCCACCCCGCTCCAACCCCACCCGGGCTTTCCCTCTGGCAACCACCTTGCTTTCCGCTTTTCCTCCCTCTTCCTTCTAAGTTGTCTTCAGTCTTCACTCCTCCCTCTCTCAGCGTATGCAAATTAACTGCCATCTTTGTTGGGTAATTTGCATACTCGCCATGATTGGCTGGTGGGTGTGGCTTTGGTGGGTGGGCGTAGCGAAGGTGCGGTCAATTTGCATATTACTGTTTTATTAGGTAGGATTATTTTAATATATTTTTATTGATTTCAGAGAGAAAAAGAGAGGGAGAGAGAGATAGAAACATCAATGATGAGACAGAATCATTAATTAACTGCCTACTGCATGCCTCACAATGGGGACCGAGCCCACAACCCAGGCATGTCTTATTGAGAATAGAACCATGATCTCCTGGTTCATAGGTCAATGCTCAACCACTGTGCAACACCAGCTGGGCTTTATTATTATTATTTTTTTAATTCTCATCTGAGGATATGTTTTTATTGATTTTTAGAGCAAGAGGAAGGGAGAAAGAGAAACACCAATGTGAGAAAGTAACATCCATCAGTTGCTTCCTATACACTCCCTAACTGGGGATCGAACCCACAACATAGGTATGTGCCCTGACTGGGAATCAAGCCCATAACCCTTTGGTGTACAGGACGATGCTCCAACTAGTTGAGCCAACTGGTGAGGGCTGCTCAATTTTTATTGACCAAAGCAGTTACCTGGCTACAGAAGGAGGCAGGAAATGCAATCCTACCATGTGCCTTGAAGTGGGGAGAAGCAAAAATATTTGGTGGACAGCATTAACAATTACCACACATGGCTGAGTGAATGTCATACCTCTCCATAAAGGATGCAGGAATCAAGGAAGGCCCCAAAGGTATTTACTCCAATCCTGTTCCCTCCAAGAGAGTAGAGTATGTAATCTCTCTCTTTTTAAAAAAATATTTTCTATTGATTTCAGAGAGAAAGGGAGAGGGTGAGAGAGATAGAAACATCAATGATGAGAGAGAATCATTGATAGGCTGCCTCCTGCACGCCCCCTATGAGGGATCAAGCCTGCAACCTGGGCATGTGTCCTTGACCAGAATTGAACCTGGGACCCTTCAGTCCAAAGGCTGACGCTCTATCCACTGTGCTAAACCAGCTAGGGTAAGAGTATGTAGTCTGTAATAACAATGGGGAAAGAGATATGTAAGAGTTTCCTCTTAAAAGTAAGTATAGGCAACAGAAAACATTTGTGGTACAGCACTGCAGGGCCAAGCCTCACCTTTATGGAGATTGCTGCAGTGAGTAGGTAGCACCCAACTCTTCCAAGGCTGCTCTGAAGGCAGCTGAGCTCCAAATACTAAGAGAGAGGCTGTGCCTGCCACATTTTAAGAGGGCACCTTCAAATTCAGGCTGCATGTCTGGAGTTGCTGTGCCGAACAGGATCTGTGAGCTGGCTCTGTGCTGGGTGAGAAGTGCGAAGCCTGGTGCCAGAACGCGAGTGCACATCAAAATCCTGGCACGGCACTCTTCAGAAACGGACAGAAGACCAACTGTAACATGCTGCTCATTCTTCTCACGTCATAAATGGAAAGGCATTAATCGCTGGGAGGCTGCCCAGAAATTAAAGTTCATCTATTGGTTACGGGGTGTCAAAAGGCAAATGTGGAGTGTTTTAAATTTGTTTAGTTTTCCTGTGATGTAAAATACAGGTTTCAAATGCTGGCTTTATCATCAAAACAGGCTCCTGGCCCTGCCAAAGCTAACATAAAGAGAGAGCCCAGAACTCCACACAGGTTTCTCATTTATAACATAATTTCTTCCAAAGACAACTGTTTTAAAATGTAGATTAGCCCTTAATGTCTGAATTTTCCAAACTGAAACTTTGAAACAATGAGGTCCCATCTTCCAACACTGAAAAACCACGTGGCAAAGGAGCTGTCAGTGAGGGCCCAAGCAGCCGTGGCCTACGACTGTCCACACAGCAGTGAGCGCCATGCTCTGCCCTTGCACAGTCCTCTGATGGCCAAGTAACTACTGTGCTCTCAAGCTATGAACTATAATCATCTGAGAGAAGAAGGTAACTCAGGATCTATTTTTCTTCTTTGATAAAGTACTAAAATGTGTATATATCATCACCACTTAAGTGAAATAATTCAACCAAAGCAGTAACTCCTTAAAAGCGATCATCATGCACTACTCATCAGACTAGATTTGAGGGCGTAAATATGAATACATGCAAACCAATTACTTCACATTCCTTCCCCAAATGGAAGTATATCTCTCTATTTGTTTGTTCATTGTTTGTTTGTTTTAGATTTTTTAAATTGAATTTAATGGAGTGATATTGGTTAATAAAGTCATATAGGTTTCATGTGTACAATTCTATATTACATCATCTGTATATTGTATTGTGTGTTCACCACCCCAAGACAAGTTTCCTTTCATCACCATTTAAACCCCCATACTCTCTTTCTCCCTTTCCCTACTCCTCTGGTAAACACCATACTGGTGTCTGTGTCTATGAGTTGTTTGGGGGATTTTCTTTCCTTAATCTTCTTGATCTATCATATCTAAAAACCTTTGCTTAAAAACGAAAAGAAGCAATAGTTTAAAGGTCTACAAACTGGTGACTTTTGTGTGTGTGTGTGCTTGTGTGTGTGTGTATGTTCCCACACAATTTCATTACAAATTAAATCTGAATGACTTCCTGTAGAGCATAAACTCACAATTTTCCATAATCCTCACTAGTCCTTATCTTAAAGTCTGATTTACTTATTTATGCTACCTACTCTACTAATGGTAGATATTTGTATGTGTTCTACTTTTAAGAAACTTAAAAAGAGAAATAAATATAAACATGCCCCAGAACTGTGGCTACTTTTAAGATGAAGATGATATCTCATATGCAAAAATGCAAATGACAAGCCCTTATATTCTTATTTGGGCCATTCCACAGCATAAAATTCCATCCATGAAATGCAATAACACTATTTTGAAGTTTAGCACAATAAATATAAAGAATCTTAATGCAGTGCCTGGCCCATAGTAGGCACTCAATAATTGTCAGCAATGATGATGATGATGATGATGATGATACTTAAGCTGCAAAGTTAGTTTTGAGCAAAAATACATATTTAATGTTTAGGCTTTAGTGTCTGCAGGCCTGGGTTCAAATCCCAGTTTCACCATTTACCAGTTGTGAAGAGATTTCATTGGTATGAGGAGAAACAAGAGCACTGAGTAGGTGCAGAGATATAACTAAATGGACAAGCAAAGACTTCACTTTCTTGAACTGTGTTTGCAGAATCAGGCTTCTAGAGATAAATAATTTTCACCATAATAAAAAGCTTCAAACTGATTGATCACTACCAAAGTAATTTCTGGAAAACACCTTCTTTCCCTCAGCACTATGTACTTGTGGGATAATTTTTTTAAATAGAGCATTTCAATACAATCACTAATGAAATGGACATATTAAATGAGATAATCATTTATCATAAAATCATCATTATTCCCTATGCTTGAGAATTTATTCCTGCCCTTCATTTATTTTCCAAACGTTTGTTTTACTCTTTTTAAAAGTGATTATCATTGGATTATATTTAAGCCTTTAGAGAATAGATGCTGCTGTCACATACCTTTCTTTATGCACAGCCTCCAGTGAATTCATTTTTGGACTCTATTTGGCTTTCCAATCCAGTGAGAAATAACTTATTTTAAATAAAAGGAGGAAGTTAACTTACCCTTAAACTCAGAGGTTAATCTCCATTGAAGCCATCTTTGGCATATTTAATTAGTGTGGGAAATTTTGCTAGGATAACTTTTGCAGGGGATTCATAGAATGCTTCTCAGAAAGACCTCTTGGATCTCACGAAATCTCCAGTCTTTTTGCCCAAAATAACATCTCTAATCAAAGGGTAATGTTAATATAGAAATACACACATTTCAGGGGAAGATTTATTTTTAGGATAGGACCACTTTTAACTCCAAATTAAATAGGTTCCAAGTAATAATTTCATCTTACTGTTTATTTGACAAATATTTACTGAGCATTTACCATGAGCATTATAGGGAATATGAGGATATCTGATTCCTCTTTAGTCAGAAACAGTAGATATGAACAGCTGACAAATACACTTTAGTAAATTCCAAAGAGTTTACAGGTATTAGATGGAGAATTTTTAAACATTGAAGTAATATTTATAACAGGAATTTAAAAATATAGTTTGGATTCATTAGTCACAAATTCTTGGACTAAAAACATTGAACTTGTCTGTGTGCCAGTTTTCTCATTGTAATGGGTTATGTTATATAATGAAATCACATTGGAAAGTTAAATGAAAAGCCTGTATGAAACAAGAATAAATGTTAATAACATGCTTCATTGTCTAAAATGTCATTACCAGTCAAAGTAACACTAAAAGAGACACAGCAATGAAAAAAAATTATGTGAGAGGATGGGAATAAAGAGGAATGGCAGGAGACACATTTCACAGCCAACTGACCTCATTTAGAGAATGTGGAAGGATGGAGATTATTCCTCAGTACAACCATTTTGACCATCCGCCCACTGACACTACTAGACAGAATGTTATGGTTTTCTTTCTCAAGGCTATTAAGGTGATGCTAGCAATTAATCAACCATCTTTTGTTTAGATCTTTATGTAGATATAACTTATTTATTAAAAGATTTCTTTCTCAAACTATTTGGAATAATATCCCTCAAGGAGAAACATATAATTGGAACATTTCAAATTAAATTATGACTTAAAAATATTTTACCTTGATACTCTCATGTCTCTTTTCAGACACTGTTAGTCTTCAACTTTGGAGAAAATTCAAAGCCAGGCAACTTTATCATTTAAATGGAGGGTGCCCAATGTATTAATTGATTAGGAAGAAGACTAGAAGCTATTAAAAATGCAACTTTGAAAGAGACAAAAATAGATTCACCCAAGTATATACAATACACTTTCCCGCAGATTATTCATAATGCCATATTAAGCAAGAAGGTGTTTTCATTTGTTATAACTGCATAAGAATACAAAGAATAATTTCACCAGTTTTTACATCAGAATTGTCACAATTCTAGTCATGAGAGGAATTCTAAGCCATGGTTTCTGTAAATGGTAGAATTTTTTGTTGGTGTTGCCTATTTGTTTTGCAATGATATTGGCTATGTGCCTGGTGTCTTTTCGAAGAACACAATTCTAAGTAATATTTGAATAATTTAGTTTCATTATGTGGTTTTTACAGGAACAACAATAATATTCATTTAAATGAGAATTTAATACTATATGGAGTCTCCATTTCTTTCCCTAACCCTTGACCATCAAAGAAGACATCACTGTAAAATCTGAGACATTAAGACATTTACTAGATGCTTCTTTTCTCTTTAAGGTTAACTCATGTTTTTCAATTCAGCATTTGCTAGGTTCTTTGATTCCAAGATTAATTTTTTGTTGTACTCATGTAATATTGCATATTCATTTGCAAAACAAAGACACATGGGCATAAAACTTCTGCAATATTGTCTGTCTAGGGATAGCTCTGAGAATTACAATATGCTCAGCTCTCAATTTTTTGAAACAACTTAGAGATGCAATCTTTAGTTGAATTTCAAGATGGATTCTAATTTTTACATAAATCCTTCTGGCGAGGAAATTCTGGGTACCTTAAGGAACTGAAATAAAAAGTATAAGGCATGGATTCTTGAAATCCCCCCTCCATCTAAATGAAAATGAGCATAGGAAAACATACTGTGATAATCCAAAACATTCATTATGAAAATCATGTAAGATTTGAAACTCTTTCCGCAATCTGCATTTGATTACAAACTTCTCTTGGGACTATGCCTAGGTATTCTTGGGCTTGTGACCAGACTACATCGCTTAGCCTACCAACCATCATTGAACATGCTTTAATATCACTTAACTCCACAAAGCCTACACTGTGGAGAAGTCCACATTTGACATATTTTCTATATACAGTTATTTTTCCCCAAAAAAACTTTATATTAAACTTTGTAGCAATGTTAAACATGCTCACTGCCTATACCTTCTGTAACATTGCTGCTCTTTTTAGTTTTCTGAAAGCAATGCCCTTTCTTCCATTAGCATTCCATTGATACTAAATCTTTCCTTGCTCTGTGTACAACCACAGGTATGGCTAAGCCTGTCTTCAGTTACCTCACCTTATTCTGGCATCCCAAAACCCTGGATACTATCTATTTATCTATTCAAAAATGTTTATTCAGTTCCTACCTGTATAAAAGTGTATACTTGTACAAAAGAAAATATATATATAAACCCCTAAAGATTATGAGCTAGAGACATAAGATAAATTCATATACAGATATAAGTCAGAATATAAATGGTATAGGTAAAATATAAACAGGGTACGATGAAACATCAGAGAAGAAGACAACCTTTAGATGGAAGCAATAGATATTTTAACAAAAATATCTAAAGTATTTCTTGAGTTAACTGCCCCTGGAGGTACATTTAATATAGTACACTATGTAATTTTATTTTCACCTTGGTTGCACTCCATTTATAGCTTATAAGTTCCTTTTGGATTTGAAGACTTTCTCAGTTAGTTTATCTCTGGCTGCAAGTAAAAAGTAATCCTGACTCAACAGGTTTAAACAATAAGAACATTCATTTAATAAATTCAGGAAATACAGACAGCATAGTGTCAGGGTTGATGAGATCACTAAGATCAGATACAAGACAAGGATGTCCCCTCTCACCATTCCTTTTCAACATCATACTGGAAGTTCAAGTGAATGCAGAAAGATAAAAAAGGAAAATAAATGGTATATAGATTGGATGGAAAGCAAGTCATAAAATTGTCTTTGTGGACAAATGACATGATCATCTATGTAGAAAATCTTAAAGAATAAAAATTTTTAAAAAAACAACCTTCAGGAATTTATAAGGGGTTATAACAAGACTATAGTATACAAGGTTATTATACTAAATTCAATCATTTTCCTATATATCAGCAATGAAAAAGTCAAATTTGGAATTAAAAATGCAATACCATTTTCATCAACACCCCCAAATATAAAATATTAAGTATAAATTTAACAAAATGTGTACAAGATGTACATAAGGAAAAACACAAAACTCGGAGAAAAAATTAAAGAAAAACTAAATAAATCGAAAGGTAGTCCAGGCATAAGAAGACTCAATATTGTCAAGATATGACTTCTTTCCAAATTGATCTATACATTCAATGTAATCCCAATCAAAATCGCAGCAAGTTATTTTGTGTATATCAACAAAATGATACAAAAGTTATTTTGTGGATAGCAATAAAATGATACAAAAGTTATTTTGTGGATATCAATAAAATGATAAAAAAGTTTTCTGGAAAGGCAAAACCCAGAAAAGCAACTTATTATTGAAAGAGAAGAACAAAAATGGCGGACAGACCCTATCTGACTTTAAGATTTACTATGCCCTGGCCAGTGTGGCTCAGTTCATTGAACTGTTGTCCCCATACCCTAAAAGGTTACAGGTTCAATTCCCTCAGGGGACATACATTGGTTGCAGTTCGATCCTCAGTTGGTGTGTGTACAGGTAATAGCCAATCAATGTTTCTCTCTCACATTGGATGTTTCTCTCTCTCTTTCCCTTCCTTCCTCTCTAAAATCAATAAATATATCATCAGGCAAGGATTTAAAAAGTTTTACTATAACACTACAGTAATCAAGACAATATGTTATTGGTAAAAAAAAAAAAATAGACAAATAGATCAGTGGAATAGAATAGAGAGCCCAGAAATAGACCCACACAAAATATTCAACTGATCTTTGACAAAGTAGCAAAGAGATACAGTGAAGAAAAAAAATAGTCTTTTCAACAAATGATGCTGGAAAAATAATAACAATAATATAAACATAGACTTTGCACCCCTCACAAAAATTAACTCAAAATTGATCACAGACCTGAATGTAAAACACAAAACTATCAAACTCCTAGGAAACAACATAAGAGAATATTCAGATGAGACTTGAGTTTGGTAATAACTTTTTACACACAACATCAAAGGACAATACATGAAAGGAAGAATTGATAATATGAACTTAATAAAAATTTAAAACAACTGCTCTAAGAAACATGGTCTCAAAAGAATGACAAGAGAAGCCAAGAGTATGAGAAAAATAGTTGCAAATTATACATCTGATAAGAAACTGTTATCCAAAATATACAAAGAACTTTCAAGACTAAACAATAAGAAAATAAGCAATCTAATTAAAAAATAAACCAAACACCTTAAAATTTACCTCACCAAAGATATACAAACGACAAATAAACATATGAAAAGATGTTTCACATTATATGTTGTCAGGAAAATGGAAAATAAAACAATAATGAGAAATCTACAACTCACCTATTAGAATTATCAAAATCCAAAGTACTGATAGTACAGAATCCAAAATAAAGCTAGTGAGAATGTGCGACTACAGGAAGTCTCATTCATTGCTGGTGGGAATGCAAAATGGTACAGCCCCATTGGAAGACAGCTTGTTGGTTTCTTACAAAACTAAACGTAATCTTAACATATGACCTAGCAATCACACTCCTGGGTATTTACCCAAAGGAGTTGAAAGTTTATGTCCACACAAAAACCTGCACAAGAATATTGATAGCAGTTTTATTCATAATTGCTGAAATTTAGAAGCAAGCAAGAAGTCCTTCAGTAAGTGAATGAATAAGCAGTGGTACATTTAGATAACGGAATATCATTCAGCACTAAAAAGAAGTGGCTGCCATGCCATGAAAAGACATGGAGGAACCTTGAATGAATATTACTTCCTGAATTAACTTAATTATATGGCCATCTGGAAAAGGTAACACTATGGAGACAGTAAAAAAAACAGTGGTTGCTAGGGTTAAGGAGTTGAGAGAGATGAATAGGCAAAATACAGTGTTCTTAGAAGAGTGAAAATACTCTGTATGAAACCATAAAAGATGGATGCCTGTCATTATGTATTTGTCCAAACCCATATAACGTACAACACCAAGAGTGAACCTGAATATAAACTAAATTTTATATTATTGGGTGCTTATGATGTATCAATGTAGGTTTATCAATTGTATGAGATGTACCACTCTGGTGGGGGATGTTGATATTTGGAGGAGGCTATGCGTGTGTAGGGGCCCAGGTTTGTGAGAAATCTCTACATCTGCTGAATTTGATGGTTAATCTAAAACTGGTCTAAAAATAAGGTCATTTTTAAAAAATCATTCATAGATTTTTATTAGTATCCAATTTTTGCAAAAATGCTATGGAATGCGTTGTTTTGTATGTCCTTTTACATATTATTAAAACCCTTCAAGAGATTTCCACTGCATTTAGAATGAACTCTGATTCATTAATTTTGCCTAAAATGAAATGTTAGCCATTTTTAACCTTTTCTATCTCATTTCATAACACTGCCTGCAAGCCACACTAGCTTCTTTCGTTTTCTGATCTGTACTAATTCGTATCTTTTGTTGTTGTTTTTTCACTTGGCTTTCTCTTGGTTTGGCAATCTCTAGCTCATGCATCACATAGCCAGCTTCTAGAAAAAATTCAGTGCTCCTATCATCTCAGTCTTTACATATCACATCACCCTATGTCTCCAGCACACTATTACCTTTAAAAATTCTCTTGCTGCCGAAACCGGTTTGGCTCAGTGGATAGAGCGTCGGCCTGCGGACTGAAGGGTCCCAGGTTTGATTCCGGTCAAGGGCATGTACCTTGGTTGCGGGCACATCCCCAGTAGGGGGTGTGCAGGAGGCAGCTGATTGATGTTTCTCTCTCATCAATGTTTCTAACTCTCTATCCCTCTCTCTTCCTCTCTGTAAAGAATCAATAAAATATATTTTTAAAAAATTCTCTTGCTAATTTTCCTGTGTATTTTTTAAATCTTTTTTTTGTTCCATTCCTCTAGATCAGGGGTGGGGAACATCTGGCCCATGGGCCATATAAGGCTCTCGAAATCATTTGGTCTGGCCCTGCCAAGGCATTAGGGGTGAATTAATTAAATGTTTGTCCAAATATAGCAGGCTACTTTTAAGCTGATAATTTTGTATAGCCCAAGAATGATGTTATAAATATCCAAATGGCCCTTGGCAAAAAAGTTTCCCCACCCCTGCTCTAGAACATAAAGTCCATGAAAGCAGGGATCTGGCTTACCTTACTTACTGCTAAATAAATAAGCACCTAAAGCAGTACTTAGCAGAGTAGACACTCAACCTACTTTTATTGAATATGTGAATACCTACTTTATTGTTTTCTCTAAAAATCTGTTTAGATGAGGATGGTAAGTATGAAATTACAGTTATTATGTAGGGAGACAGAAGATATGAATTTTCTTCTAAGGTTTTTATAATCAATATTGTAGTATTTCCCAACTCTTCCCCTACTACCTATCTCTATCGAAAGAGCAGGACACATTTTAAAGTAAGCATATCTTTAAAAATAAGTCTGGGACACAGATTTGGTTTCACTGGTATTTTTGCCCTTGACATTTGGGAAAGATCTCATCTACAAAATAGAAAAGCTTCTAGAAATCAGAAAAGCTCTGGACTTTGGGGTACAGAGACAAGGATGAAAAATAAAAAAGATGGAACAGTAAAGCAGAAAGAAGATGGGAAGAAAGAATAAGTAGTTCAAGTAAATGTAGAGGGTCTTCCTAATAAGGAGCTATTCAGAGACATTTGTGATACTGATATTCAAGCTTTGACCTTAAAATGAGGACCTAGACAAAAGAGGAAAGTGATAATCATCAAGGAGACTGGGAAAAATCAAATCAGCTATTGGATTCCAACAAGAAAACACAAGGAAACCTTAACCAAAATAATTTTGAAACTTGATTAAATTAAAATCAAATACCATAAAAGAATCACTAACAACAAAATGTAAACCAAAATATTATATAAAATGTCTGAAATGTCTTGCATAACCAACTCAGGATGGTGAAAAACAGGATCATTATCTTGATGTTTTTTGATTAAATTATAGAGCTGATTCCAAGGATCATGTAATCGCAAATTCTGAAATATAGAGGATAGAACTGTAAACTTGAGTGACTTGCCCAAAATCAAATAGGAAGCTAATGGCCACAATAAGACTCTGACACAAGACTCCCAGTCTCAATGTTAATACCTTTTCAATCATCTCAGGTGATTTTTCTATGGAAAACACAAGTAAATATTTTCTTCCACTTAAGAAAAAAATAAATTAATAACAGGATGAAAATAGGACTTCCAATTATTTTTATGTCATGTATATATAGTATTAATAATGTTTCAGGCAAAAGTACACTTGCAGAGAAATGCATATTTATTTTTTATATTTGAGCACAAATTCTCTTAATACTAACAATGATTCACTGACCTGATATAAAATTACTGACTAAAATCAAACCCAGGAAGGACTGTCGGCTACCAGTATTGCTTTGTTTCATCCTATTCAACGACTCTCATAAATGCTAAATCTATATCTATTCATAGAACAATGAACTGCCAGCTTCTGCTCTAATGTACCACATTATCTGCATTGACCGGATCGCTACAGAATCTTGGCAAGGATGCCTTCTGTTCGGAAACTAATTCATTGCAATCAGACACATATTTATGCTTTATTTATGTCTGTTGGACAAAAGATTATTAAACAGAATGGATTAAGATTACATTAAAAGGTCTGACAGAAGGCAGAATTGCAGAGTGAAGACTTTGCCATCTCTACTTCGACCCATCACAGCTCGCTGTGTTGAAGCCTGTGTAGACACAGCCTGCTAGTTCAGGAATCACATTGTTTATTGGGCAGGAGCAGAGGGTTAAAGACTTAGAGAAAAATCTTGCCCTCCTTTTTAACAGGATAACAAACAACCTTGTTTTGTTTTGTTTCAACACATCTGTAGTGTTTCAGCTGTTCTAAAACCTTCCTGTGCCTTGAGGGTCCTGGAGGTAACCTACTGCTGGTGAGGCAACTGGCCTGATTTGCATTGACTCCTGGTGACCTCCCTGCAGGCAAAGCCCTGAGGACACCCTCCTGGAAGTACAGGTAGAATTTCAAACACAGGTCCCATTTGTATGATATTTTTAAATTGGCAGAGTTAGGAGCAAGAAAAGCAAAAATTATTACTAACATGATTCATTTTCTCCCAGAGCACCCCAAGAGTCTCCAGAAAATTTTAGCAACACTCCCACTGCATTTGTATCATTTAGATTTATTTTACTTGGAATAAAGTAATTTCTTTCCAACCCACATGTCCGAGGCATTCTCATTATCCTCAGAACAGTCACATGACAGATGGTAATGCTTCTTCTGTGCTGAAGAATGTCAATTATCACCTTGTGGGGGAGATTTTACATTGTGGTCAAAACCTGACTAAAGAATGGTATCAGTCTTTTAAACATGGAAAAAGGCTTGCTCCTTGTCCCATTATTTCATCTAAAGAACCACTATTCACAATTAAAAGTAATGTAGAAGGATGTGACTGTATCTGAGATATGGGGGAAAATATAGTTAAATTTCTTCTGATATTGGTGTGAATGGTGGGAGGCATTATTTTGTAGTTGTGGCTGCTATTGTTTTTATATGTTTGATTGGGTTGCTATTTGGGATTTCCCCCCCTGAAATATATGCAAAACTATGCCTATAAATGCAAGATATTTTAGATGAGAGCTATTTTAACAAAGCACACACAGAATCTTCTCTTTTCCTCCCACCCCCGTGCAAATATCAAATCTCTAATAAGAACCCCAACAAATGTCTTTCGTATTGTACAGGGCAAGACTTGTTGCTTTTATTTTATGGATGGTAGAGTTACAATAAATTGTAATCACTAAGTGAATGCTTATTGAAATAAGCATTAGAAGCAAATCTAAACCATAAGTCTCACTTGAGTTAAAAAACAACATAAAAATAACTTGCTTGGCTTTGGGTAAATATGTCAACTGAATTATCCCTTAGTCTAAATAGAAACTTCACCATTCCCTCACTTATTTGAAAAAACTCAGATAATTCTGCAAGTATATTCTGCTTAAATCAGAATATTCCTGATTTAAGTTAAATAATTTAGTTCGATGAAAATTTCTTGAGCATCTACTGAGCTCTAATGATACAGAGATGAATAAAATCAAGATGGGTATGTAACTCACTTTAACATAAGTCAACTGTCATGTAAGCAAAATGCTTTAAGATCAGAGATGATGGAATGGTCAGGAGAGTTTTCATATAAAAAACAAGATTTTAGCTGCATCTTAAAAAGTAAGTGTAGTTTCAAACTGTGTATGAGAGTTTCACATTTTTTTTACAAATGTCATTGCTGAGAGTGGGTATGAAATGGTTTATAATTGGCCTTTCCTTCATTACTAATAATTAAGTATATTTGCTTATGTTATTGGTCATTCAAGATACCACTTCTGTGAATTGTCTGTGCACTTTCTTTGCTATTTTTTTTCTGTTTGGTTGCTGGATTTTGTTTTTATTTTTAAAAAATGTTTATTATACATTTGGTGTACTGATCCTTTGTTGATTATATATGGTGCAAATATCTTCTCCCAGTGTTTTGCTTTTCATTTCCATTAATTTTGGTGTCTTTTTATATAGTTTTAATTTCTAATGAGGTCAAATTTATTTATTTTCCTTCACAGTTTGTATGTTTGTGAATTTTAAAGCAAATCCTGCTTTACATGAGGTCATAAAGAAATTATTCTAAATTTTTTTAAAAAGTAAGTGTGGCTTCACTAGGTAGAGATACTATTTTAAGTAGTGCTAAGAGCATATAGGTTTGAAAGTGTATGGCATATTTGAAAATCTTTGGAAAAGGCAGGGGTTTCTAATATGATATAAGAGATATGCAAATGAGAAGCCAGATCATTAGCTGAGCAATTGTGAAGAGTTTTGGTATCATTCTATAAGCAAGAAGGAGTTATCAAAGGTGTTGCTGTGTATTCATGGTCTTGTTTGATTTACACAAAGGTGTTATATAATATAGTTACAGTAAAAAAAAAAATAGCCTCGATAGTCTTAAGATAAATTTGAGGGAAGAGACATTGGGTTGGAATGGCCAGTTAAATGGAGTTTTACAATATTCTAGAATGGATAAGGGCCTAGACTAGAGGAGTTGTTGCATAAACAAAGAGAAAGACAAGATTACAAAGTAAAGCCCTAACCAGTTTGGCTCAGTGGATAGAGCGTCGGCCTGTGGACTGAGAAGTCCCAGGTTCGATTCCGGTCAAGGGCATGTACCTTGGCTGCTGGCACATCCCCAGTAGGAGGTGTGCAGGAGGCAGCTGATCGATGTTTCTAACTCTCTATCCCTCTCTGTAAAAAATCAATAAAATATACTTTTTAAAAAAGATTAGAAAGTAAAATAGAGAAACTTGAAACTAATTAGATGTGGGATATGAGAGAGAAGAATCAGACATTTTAAAAAAGGTTTATATCGTGGGCAACTGTAGGTAGCAAGAAAGTTAACCAAAAGTGTTATTGTAGAAACAGTATTCAGAGAAGTTGACTTGTTTGGTTTGAGGTATTTGATTTCCAGAGACCTGAGGCAGAAAACTTGTGACAAGTTTAACTATATATTGGTTTTGCCCCTATGAGAGCATTCAGAGTCAGAGATTCAGATTTGGGGTCATAAACTTTAGTGATAATGAAGGCATGGGAGTGGATGAGGTGCTCAGAGGGAGAGGTGAAATAAGTCAACACCAACAGCAGCTGCGCAGAGGAGCAGCGGTTCCTCACCACTGAATCAGGTCAATACTCCCTAGCAGGCCTGGCATGCTCTGTCTCCTCAGGCCACTTCTGACTTCTCATCCCATTTCTTAGGCAAATCCCTGCAGATGGTGTGACATGCAGTCCTTAGTAAAAACATCAGGTCCTAATGAAGTTCACATCAATAAGCTGAGAATAAGAATAGAAGGTAGAATATCTCCCTTAGCAATTTGGTTCCATTTTACTTGTAAAAAATTATGTTCATCTATGCTCTGTTAACACTGAATTAACCATACAACATTTTTGCTTTGTATGAACTTTGATAATCAAATTATAGATAATATTTTTATTACAAATAAATAAAATCATTTCAGATTTTTAAACAGACAGTGATATCTTAAGGCCAATATTGACTAAATATTCTTCTTTCAACATATACTGCAGATAGTCCTCAAATCTGATGGGAAAAGAGTCCATATAATTAACTCTTTGGTGCCATTTTCTTGTGTTCATTGTTGATAACATTTTCAGAATCAGATTACCACTTTGGTTCAGCACAGCTATTTTCAACCTTTTTCATCTCATGGCACACTACTAAAATTCTGTGGCATACCAAAAAAATATATATTTTTTGCCAACATGACAAAAAATAGGTATCGTTTTGATTCATTCATATCGGACGACTATTGTTGTGTTGGCTATTGTCATTTTTTTATTTGACAGTCTAAAAAAAAGGATGTCAGTGTCCTTGACTAAATAGTCACATATGGCATGTTTTAAAAATTCATGCAGCACACTGGTTGAAAATTGCTGGTTTAGCACATTACCTACTAAAGAAGCTCAACTACTAGTATATTAGATTATATTTCTTCTTGGTTCAGAAAATATCCAGTATAGATATTAACTTCAAATTTTATTTTCCCCGATATCCAGATGAGAATTTAGGGAAAATAATTAATATTTAAAAATTAAGCAATATTTAAGTCAATTTAATATTTAATTATTAGTGACACATATATAATTGTTCCTTGCAGTAGTTTTAAACATTGTAGTTAGTAGACTAAATACTATCTCACCTTTGTGGGGGAGTAGGAAAGCAAGGGGGTGATGCGTGAGTAGAAAACTGGAGGTGAGGGGTGGGGAGGGGGAAGCCCGGCCAGTGTGGCTCAGTGGTTGAATGTCTTCCTATGAACCAGGAGGTCCTGGGTTGCAGTCTCAATCCCAAGTGGGGGGCATGCAGGAGGCAGCCAATAAATGATTCTCTCTCATGATTGATGTTTCTATCTCTCTCCTCCTCTTCCTTCCTCTCTGAAATCAATAAAAAATATATTTTTTTAAAGTAAACTGGAAAAAGTAGAAACTTCAAATAGTGGTTTGTGATATGTGCTACAAGAGAGACAGAAAAGCTTCCTATAGCATTACTTCTAATAAGAAAATTATAATCAGAATAAGGGATAGTATAAACCAAGTCAGAAAGACAAAAGACATAGTGAGAGACAGCATATAATTTGTCGTAGAAACAAGAAATAAATATTTCAAAATCCTATAAAAGTTTTTGTCAAAATGTATTCCCATAGGTGCTGATAGACACATTAGCTTACGTAAATCTTGACTTAAACAATTTTATTCATAGTGGCCTTTCAGGGCACTTACTATGCTCCTGTGTAGTAAAGTCTCTGAGGCTAAGAGGACTCTCCCTTTCTCATAATGGGATCCCACATTTCTCATAATGGGATCCCACCTGGATCCCACATTGACCTTTGAAGAACCCACCTCTAGTTACTAAAACTGCTTTGCCAGCAAAGACAGCGAAGTTCCTGAGAGTTTAGGTTCACTCCCCTTCCTTTCCACTCCCCACTCCCATGACTGATTCCGGCCAGAGTATGCAAACCTCCTCCATTGCTGGTCCTAGCAGGAAGGGCAAAGAGGAATTTATACTCTGGAGCGCCCCTGTGTCTGGCTGAGGCTGTGCCTGCCAGATAGTACACTCTCGCTGTGATTCTTCCCCTTCTCTCTCTTTCTCCCCTTCTCCCTGACTGGAGTTTCCTGGGAGTTCTTCCTTAATACACCACATGTACATAAATCTTGGTCTCAGGCAGTTCTGGGAAGAAGGCTGAAAAGATAAGCAGGATCATGCCATGGAGGGTCCTAAATGACAGACCAAGGTTTCCAACTGAAATTCCTTGTTTTCTGCCAGGTACTGGCACAGTTCAGACATTGTTCTTTTTGGCAGGTCAAATTCTAAACAGAAGTAGGCATTCCCCTAACATTTGTGGCGTTTGAGGCAAAAGTATAAGACCTTAACTGAGGCTAAAACCTTTTATATGTCATATACTTATTCCCCTCTCTTTTCCATAGTTATTTAATACTGCAAAGTTGTCCATATTTGCTAATTTATGCTACCTCCAGAATCACAAATTGAAATACAAATAGAAGCGCGCACACACACACACACACACACACACAAAATGGATGCCTGACACAACTGGGAAACAATACTTTGATATGTAAGATTTTTTTTTTCCCATACCTTAGATAACCCCCATTTAAATCCTTGAGCAGTGATACCACAAACAAACCTTCATATCACTTTAATAGTTACTTTTTATTTCCAAACAAAATAAAAATAAAAAGAGGAGATGGAGCCAAGATGGCGGCGGAGGTGAACGGCTGATCTGTTGCCTCGCAAGACAGTTTCGGAAATACAACTAAAAGATGGACTGGTGAGCGCGGCTCGCGTCTCCCCAGGCCGGGAAGCTGCTCGGCTGCTCCTCTCAGTCGGCACCTCAGCCAGGGCCATGAGCTCGTGGGCGGCCACGGCAGCTGCTGTGGCGGCAGCCGCGGACTCGGCGCAGTGGCTCTCGGTGAAGGAAGAGACCATCTTTCTGCAGGACGGGCCCATCTGCGTCACCGACCTGGCTGAGCTGCCCAGTGAGATCCTCGGGGCCCCAGAGGCCGCCAACACCTACTTGAAGGATTTTTAGGAGTTCCTGTATTACATTCCAGTCCTTTAGCCATTTTGAGAGAAGAGAACCAAGAAGGCGGCAAAGTTAAACAAATGATCTGCACCGCGCACAGCAATTTCAAAAATACAACTGGAAGACAGAACGTCTGCCACCCAGAACCACAGGAGAGCTGGCTGAATGGTGGATTTACAGCTAAGAGGGAGGAGGAAAGAGCGAACTCAGAGGGGATAAGGTGCGGAGGCGCGTGGGTCGGGATGGTGGCGGGGGAAGGGTCGTGCAGCTTTTTTTCCAACCCTAGGGGAGATTAGCTCTCCATCACCCTGAAATCCAGCTTCTGGGGACTCGCGGGAGACCCAGACACCTGCGGGGAGAGGCTGGACTCTCGGCCTTCGTGTCGGAGAGTGGGAGTTACTTCCTTGCGGAGGTGCGCCCAGCAATCAGTGTTTGCTGCGCTGGAGTGCGGAACGAGGGGGCTTAGAAACGTGGAAAGCAGAAAAAAGCAGACTTGCAGCCATTGTGGTTCGCCACGCCATGGCCTGGTGGCGCCCAGAGACCCCGCCCCGCCCTGAGACCCGCCCCGCCCTGGGACCTGCCCCGCACGTTTTGCAGACCCGCCCCGCACATTTTGCAGGCCCACCTGGGCTCCAAGCAGCAGCTTTTGCATGTGGGTGGCCTGCCATGTGGCAGCTTGACCAGATAAACTGCGGTTCTAGTCGGACTGCTCCAGGGCCGCTCAGACAGGAGGAGGAAACTGCACTTTTTGCTGTAATTCCTGCTGAGTGGCCTCAGGCAGTAGCTGACCTACACTCCATTGGAGACCCAGAAATGAGGGCATCTAGTGGTCGGTGTGAGATGACACCAGATTTCAACCACTCGCATAAGGGACACATTCAAGAGGCAGACTCAGTGAGCGCCAAAGCCTTATTGCACCAAGACCCGGCCCATAAACGTGTCTCCTGCACAGCAACTCTTCCTTTATAGACACAGAGGGTCCTCACGGCCAATTGGCCTGGAGGACAATTCCTCCCAGTGACACCAACAACAATCAAGACTTAACTATACAAAGGAGGACCAAGATGGAGGCATAGGGCGGAAGCCTGATTGTTGCATACCACAACAATTTTGAGACTACGACGGGAGAGCAGAGCAGACACCATCCAGAACCACCAGAGGGCTGGATGAGCAGATGCTCTACAACTAGAATAAAAGAGAGGGGTACGCGGGATGATGCTGATGCCGGTGACCCAAAGATCACACATTAAGAACTACGGCTCAGGCGACACAATGGCAGCCTGGAACGTGCTCAGCCCAGTTCCCCCGGCGGTCTCCAGCTGAGTGGACGGCTCCGCTCGCTGCCGAGCACGGACAGACGAGCCCCTGGGAGACATGGGATGGGAGACTCCGCGCTTGCTGACCTCCGAGTCCTTCAAGAATCTCAACGCCCCGGAAGCGGCCAGGTGTGCACGCTCGGCGACCGGCCACCGCTGCAGACCCAAGGGCCGACGCAGCAACCCCGGACCAGCCCACCGCCGCGCACTGGGCACACCGGAGCTTCGCCGAGCCCGCCGCCCAACGAGTTCTGCGGCAGCCGCCCTGGAGCTCTGAGAAAATGGCCGAAGGAATTGCTGAGAGGGAATTGACCAACAGTAATTGGGATCAAGAAGATGAAACCCCACTGGGTCCTGGATCCGGGTGAGGCCGCGCACCCCTGGGTCCGGGAGAGGCTGGGAACTGGGTCAGGGTGAGGCTGGGGCCCGGGTCCGGGCGAGGCCACATGCCCCTGGATCTGGGTAAGGCTGCACACCCCTGGATCCAGGTGAGGCTGGGTCCCGGGTCCGGGTGGGGCCGCCCCCCTGGGTCCGGGTGAGGCTATGCGCCCCTAGGTCTGGGTGAGGCTGGACCCTGGGTCCGGGTGGGGCCGTGCGCCCCTGGACCCAGGTGAGGCCACGCGACCCTGGGTCTGGGAGAGGCCACGCACCCCTGGGTCCAGGTGAGGCCTCGCGCCCCTGGGTCTGGGTGAAGCTGGATCCCGGGTCCGGGTGAGGCCGTGTGCCCCTGGATCCGGGTGAGGCTGGGTCCCGGGCCCGGGTGAGGCCACGCGCCCCTGGGTCCAGGTAAGGCCACGCACCCCTGGGTCCAGGTGAGGCCTCGCGCCCCTGGGTCTGGGTGAAGCTGGATCCCGGGTCCGGGTGAGGCCGTGTGCCCCTGGATCCAGGTGAGGCTGGGTCCCGGGTCCGGGTGAGGCCGCGCCCCCTGGGTCCAGGTGAGGCCACGTTCCCCTGAGTCCGGGTGAAGCCGTGCCCCTGGGTCCGGCCGAGACCAAACCAGAGGGAGTCGGACCTGCATTACCACCATTTGTCCACCATCCAGAGCCGAGGGGTCAGTGCCGACATGTACACATAAGGAACTGATGGACATTGATATTGGGTCTCAAAAGAACTGTTGGTCCAGAAAGAAACTCACTACAGACTGATTCATTTGCCTGTCAGCATAACTATTATTGCTCGTCTCACATTCAGTTCTTATATCTCTAGTGACACATGATCTCGCTCATCTAGGGGAAATGATGAACAACATAGACTGATGAACAACAACAGAACCAGAAACAAGGAGGCATCGATCGAACTATCGGGCCTCAGAGGGAGGATAGGGGAGGGTGGGGGGAGGGGAGAGAGATCAACCAAAGGACTTGTGTGCATGCATATGAGCCTAACCAATGGTTAAGTTCAACAGGGGGTTGGGGCATCCGTGGGGAGGGGTGTGGGATGGGAATGGGGGGATGAGGACAAATATGTGACACCTTAATCAATAAAGAAATTTAAAATAAATTAATTAATTAATTAAATTAAATTAAATTTAAAAAAAAGAGCAAACATGTGGAGAAGCATTTACTTGGGGCCTGGCTTAACATTCATCATGAAATAGATGCTTATGGACACCTAAACAGCTGTGCCAGTCCAAAGCACCCAGCCCTAGGAGCTGATGTGCCCATGTTCTTTACCAAATTGTGTAGGTGTTTGTGTCTAATCTATGGGGTCTTCTAAAATGTAGGACTAGGGCCTCACTTTCCTGGGTGTGAGGGCTACACTAAACAGGAAAATGCTGTTTCAACTTTATTTTATGAGCAACATGTTGATAGAATCTGTTGAAATAATTCTGCTAAAAAGTAAAAGTGGAATCCATAAATAAAAACTAGTTTTAAAATAAGTATAAATTGATATACATGGTTTTGTAAGTTAAAATGTATTTTACCAACTTGATCTGTTTCACATGAAAAATACATTGAAATACATTCCAGAGCATATAAGCCACACAATTTTTGATTAAACTATATTTACACAGTGCAAACAACACAAGAATGAAAATATTTTCCTTTGCCTTCTATGAATTCATTACAGTAGACACCATATAATACCAGTAGACGATTATTTACTTAGTGGTACTTAAAAACAGATTTCAAGAATATTCTTCAAGAGGTATTTATAATGAAAAATAGTCCAATTCAGTAATGTACAGTAAAGTTAAGCTAGTGCCCTTAAAGGGCATGTTTTCTTCTAGTAAAGAACATCATTTCAAGTAACATAGAATACAATTTACATGTTCTATTCCAAAATATAAGCTAGGTGACAGAGTGGAAATCTATACTAATAAAAGGGTAATATGCTAATTATACTGGGTTGACTAGACATCTTCTGGTTGTCCGGTCCTCCTTCTGGAATAAGCCACAGTGGCCAGGGCCGAGGCAGCGGTGGTGAGGTATGATCAGGCCAGCAGGGGAGCAGTTAGGGGTGATCAGGCTGGCAGGGGAGGGTGGTTAGGGGTGATCAGGCTGGCAGGCAGAGAAGTTAGGGGCAATCAGGCAGGAAGGCAGAGGGGTTAGGGGCAATCAGGTAGGCAGGCAGAGTGGTTAGGGGCAATCAGGCAGGCAGGCAGATAAGCGGTTAGGAGCCAGTGGTCCCAGATTGTGAGGGATATCCACCTGATGGTTTAGGCCCAAGGGGTCATGGATTGGAGAGGGTGCAGGCCGGGCTGAGGGACCCTGCCCCATCATGCACGAATTTCATGCACTGGTCCTCTAGTAGAATATAACACTAGTAGAATATAACAAGGAGTTTGGAGTCATAAGCTATTGTCCCAAGCAAGTCAGTGAAGCATTTCACTCTGACACTAACCCAGACACACAATCTCTCCTGTTTGGCAGGACAACCATGCACATGCATGTATTGTTGCTACTATAACATTGAAGAGTAACAGCAAACACAAATACCTGTTTGTTGAAGAATGAACAAATGAATGATCAAATCAGTCTATTTGGACCCCTTGGTCCTGAATTGTAGAATAAGGAGGCTTACACTACTACTGGATGATCTGTTGTGTTTGTATACATTTAATTCAGAGTTTAGTATAACTCAATAAAAGTAATAACTCATTATACTATCCATTCTAACATTTGGAGGTAGTTTGTATTTCTTTCTGCTTTCTAAACCAGCAGGTATTGAGACCCGAAATAAACCACCTGCAGCGGTTAATGATAACTTGAGTGGGATGTGATAATAAAATTCTAGGTAATTAATCTGTATTTCCTTTTCTATTTCTCAAAGTTTTGTTACACTGCAATGCATTTACACTCCTGATTCAGAACTTCCAGCTCTACTTCTACTGTGAAGAAAAAAAAAAAGTGCATAAACTATCTTGGGATTTTTCAAAATGCTCTGCATCTTGTGCCTGCACCTTGTGGAACTTGCATGGAAAAGCATGGGTAAGTTCTTCCCCCAAGTTTTAAAGCAATGTCAACATGCAAATGCTGGAGAAGAAATGAGCCACAAATTTCAGAACTTCCCAGCATGCAGTCTTGCCCAGTCTTGGCTCTTAATTCCTTCTAAACTCTTTCCTTTTCTGATATAAAAGCCATGTGCTTGTTTCATTAATGGCCAAACAAAGTTTTCCCACAGCTTTACAATAGTTTGCATTGGCTTCAAACATGACTGCCTATGTCAGAGTAGAGCTTAAAAAATGTTTTGTTGATATGACTCAAGCCCAGGCACCATTAATCATTTTCCTTTCATTGTGTTTTTTAAAACTCATAGCATAGCTCTGCCTGAAGTCGGAAATATTTCTGACAATAACTTAGAATTTTCTCTAACCTAATTTACCATGTTTAAAATGAATTATGGAGTCATTTTAATAGTAGGTAAATGACCTGAGAACTCCAAAGCAATTGCTTACATATGGACTGTCTTACACCACAAGACAGCAATACCTATGGTTGGCAGAATAATTGGTAATTATGGTTTTTAAGGAATGTATCCTTGCCATTCAGTTGAAAGATGGAAATTTAGAAGACTAAATTTTAGATAATCATTTAAGAAAAAATAGAATAAAACTCAATATAGTACTTATATATTGGCAAATGTAAAATATATTTTAACAACACTAATTATTTTGTTATTGATGTGATTCTCTCAAACTGTAAATTTTGTCACTTTTGCCCATAAACTCACAAGTCTGTCGCATTTCTCTGTGATTGACAAAGAGCTCTTGATTTAGGCCATAGATAACCTCTGTTTGTCCCTTAATAGTTTTATTTTTGTCTGTCTTGTCTTTCTAATCACATTTTGAGATATTAAAGGACACTAAAATAACTTTGCCTTCTCAATATATTTTATAGTGGTAGGTATTTATCAAATGTGAACTGATTCCAAAGTTGCAAATTTATTTAAATATTTGAGATAACATATTTAAACTAAAAAAAGTGTAAGCAAAAAACAAAACAAAAAGTAACTTAACTAAGGAGGTAAAAGACATGTATTCAGAAAACTACAGGATGTTGAAAAAAAGGTAGAGGAAGACATAAACAAATGGAAGAATATACCATGTTCATGGATTGGTAGAATCAACATCATTAAAATGTCCATACTATCCAAAGCAATCTATAGATTCAATGCAATCCCCATTAAAATACCAACGGCATATTTCACAGACCTAGAACAAACTCTCCAAAACTACATATAGAATAAAAAAAGACCCCGAATGGCCATAGCAATCCTGAGAAAGAAGAACAAAGTAGGAGGGATCACAATACCAGATATCAAGCTATATTACAAAGCCACTGTTCTCAAAACTTCCTGGTACTGTCACAAGAACAGACATATTGACCAATGGAACAGAACAGAGAACCCAGCAATTGACCCAAGTCACTATGCTCAATTAATATTTGACAAAGGAGGCAAGAGCATACAATGGAATCAAGACAGTCTGTTCAATAAATGGTGTTGGAAAATTGGACAGATACATGCAAACAAAATGAAACTAGACCACCAATTTACAACATACACAAAAATAAACTCAAAATGGATAAAGCACTTACGAAAGGTGGGAACCATAAAAATCTTAGAAGAAGCCATAGGCAGCAAAATAGCAGACATATGTCGTAGCAATATCTTTACTGATACAGCTCCTAGGGCAATGGAAACTAAGGAGAAAATAAACAAATGGGACTACAGCAAAAGAAATCATCAACAAAACAACAAGAAAGTCCACTGCATGGGAGAATATACACTGAGTGGCCAGATTATTATGACCACCTGACATTTGTAGGCACGTACACTGCATCGTATGAGATATGGAAGCCGAGGCCTGTTCGACACCTTTGCTGTCTGCAGTTACCAAGAAAAACGTCTCTAATTTGCACAGGAACACAAGGATTGGACAGTTGAGCATTGGAAAAAAGTCATGCGGTCCAATGAATCATGTTTCCAGTTGCATCATGCAGATGGCAGAGTGAGAATTTCATGGAAACAGTGTGAAAGCATGCACCCCACATGCATGAGTACAACCCTTCAAGCTGGTGGGGGCAGTGTTATGGTTTGGGGCATGTTTTCCTGGCATGATTTGGGCCCTTTAATATGTGTGGAACAACGTCTGAATAGCACAACATACCTAAGTATCGTTGCTGATCAAGTTCATCCTATCATGTTGATGGCATATCCCAATGGAGATGGCTTCTTCCAACAAGACAATTCCCCATGCCACGGTGCTCATATTGTGCAGGAGTGGTTTCAAGAACATGAGGGAGACGTTACCTTGCTTAGGTGGCCCCCACAATCACCAGATCGCAATCCAATTGAGCATTTGTGGGATGAAGTTAAAAGAGCCATCAGGCAGCTGGTTCCACAACCATCAAATCTCACAGAACTGGACAGTGCTATTAATCAAGCATGGTGTCAGATTCCTCGCATCACCTTTCAACATCTCGTGGAGTCAATGCCAAGAAGAATCGCTGTAGTATTGAAGGCAAAAGGTGGCCCAATGAAGTACTGATGGGGTGGTCATAATAACCTGGCCACTCAGTGTATTTGCCAATGTTATCTCCCCATAAGAGTTTTATCTCCAAAATTTATAGGGAAGTCATACAACTTAACAAAAAAATGGGCAAAGGACTTAAATAGACACTTTTTGAAAGAGGACATACAGAAGGCCAAGAGATATATGAAAACATGCTCAAAGTCACTAATCCTCCTCCGAGAGATGCAAAACAAAACGGCAATGAGATGCCATCTCACACCTGTCAGAATGGCTATCATCAATAAATCAACAAACCAGTATTGGGGAATATGTGCAGAAAAGGGAACCATTGTGCACTGTTGGTGGATATGTAGATTGGTGCAGCCACTGTGGAAGCAGTTGGAGTTACATCAAACAATTAAAAATGGAGCTGCCTTATGACCCAGTGATTCCTCTTCTGGGAATATATTCAAAGAAACCCGAAACACTAATTCTAAAGAATATATGTTCCCCTGTGTTCATTGCAGCATTATTTACAATAGCCAAGATCTGGAAAGAGCCTGACTGTCCATCAGTAGACGAGTGGATAAAAATAAGCTGTGGTACATTTATTTACACAATGGAATACTACCCTACTGTAAAGAGGAAGAAAATTTTACCCTTTGTGGCAGCATGGATGGCCCTGGAGAACATTATGCTTAGTGAAATAAGTCAGTCAGAGAAAGACAAGTACAATATGATTTCACTCATATGTGGAATTTAATGAACAAACTGAACTACCAAGCAAAATAGACACAGACTCATAGAGAGTAGGCAGACAGATGGGTGGGTTGGAAGAGGTTTGGGGGAGTGGAGATATTGAACAAGAAAAAAAAAGAGAGATAACTCATGGACATGGATACACAGGGTGGAGGGAGATGGTTGGAGGTGGTAGAGGGCATAGACAGGATAAAAGGTAATGGGAAAAATAAAATAAAATTTAAAAAACCTTATTGCACAATTAGACCCTTTTAGAAGATAGGTTATGAGACCTTAGTGGTTTTATTTTCCTACTAGAGGCCCAGTGTATAAAATTCATGCATGGGGGTGGGAGTTGTCTCTCAGCCCGGCCTGCACCCTCTCCAATTTAGGACATCCCTCTCACAATCCAGAACCACTGGCTCCTAACCACTCACCTGCCTGCCTGCCTAATGCCCCCAACTGCCCTCCACTGCTGGCCTGGTCACCCCCAATGGTCCTCCCCTGCTGGCTTGGTCGCCCCCAACTGCCCTCCCCTGCTGGCCTGGTCAACCCCAACAGCCCTCCCCTGCAGGCCTGGTCACCCCCAATGGGCATCCCCTGCCAGCCTGATCATCCCCAACTGCCCTCCCCTGCAGGCCAGTTTACCCCCAACTGCCCTCCCCTGCCAGCCTGGTTGTCCCAAACTGCCCTCCCTGCCGGCCTGATTTCGCCCCCAACTTTCTTCCCCTGCTGGCCTAATCTCACCCCCAACTGCCCTCCCCTGCTGGACTGATCACCCCTAACCTCCTGTCGGACTGATTTGGTCCCTAACTGCTCTTCCTGCTGACCTGATCGCCCCTAACTGTCTCTGCCTTGGCCCCCACCACCATGGCTTTGTCTGGAAGGAAGTCGGATGTCCAGAAAATGGCCGGTCAACCCGGTCTAATTAGCATATTATCTTTTTATTAGTATAGATACTTTAAAACATTTTGCTAGCTTAGCAGCCTAGTAATTATTTCATTACTCATCAATTATTCTCAACTATGCTTAAGACTAAAATAACAAGAAAACAGAAGAGCATCAGAATCAACTAGAAACATAATGCAACAGGTAAATCAATCATTTCTGTTTTCTTTCTGCATTAACCAAAATATAGCATTATCTTTTTAAAAAGATAATGAAAATAACCAGAGACACCCATCTTTGTGTTTTTAGCTTTCCTTGAACATAGTTAAAAATTCAGAATTTTTATCAATGTTCTATTGATAGTAAAGAAAAGAACATTTATAGAGGAAGACATATCACAGTTATTAGATAAATCAGAAGATGGATGTCTAAATAAATAGCACTCTGGACTATAATGGTAATGGTGAAACCTCAGAATACATATCTAAATGATAATATTCTCAATAAAAATATATTTCAAAAGACTAAAATAATTTCTAAATTATTATAATCTAATTAGTTATTTAACAGATAGGATTTGATCATCTAACACAAAAATATGGACTATTTTACTTAGCCAAGAAGATGTATGACAATATGCTTTAATCAGTTCTGATGTTTGAATGCCAAAATTTATTTGACACAATAGTTTTATTTTATTTAAATTCTTATTAACATTTCTAGTAATTTTTTTACTATTCTTCTATTCTTACTTCAGTAAATTTTTCATAAAATAATAAATATAAATAAATAAAAAGGGTCAATTGGCCACCAATGGTACATTATGATGACTCTTTCCTCCTCACATATAGTAGTTAAGGACATTTATACTAAAAATATACATAAGTACTCAAGATTTTAAGAAGAAGGCTGGTGTTTCTTTTAAAGTGATAACCAGGTTTTGTTTTTGGGGGAGAGTAAGTTGATATTTTAATATGATTACATTTTTCAAAGCTAAGAATTATAGAATGGGAGGAAAGATGATAAATATATTTTGTGAAGAATGAAAAAGAGAACTAATATTGAGTGAGTAGAGAAATTTTTTAAAAAGGTGGAAATAGTAAATCTGACCTTATATTTGACATATTAGGTATAACAGAACTATAATTCCTTGAGATTTTGCTATTTCAAGTGGAATATTCAGATGACCCTGGATATTTATCTAGTGAGCAATGCCATCCTATATAATAAAAGCCTAATATTCAAATCTACCAAACAGTGGAATGAACGGTCGGTGGGGGGCGGGGCCAGCAAGCGGGTGGCCCCAGGCCAACCAAGGCAGATGTCAGCAGGCAGAGGGAGGGGATGGTGATTGGGGAGCAGCAGCGACCGGTGGCAGGGTGATGGAGCTGCCCCCTGGTGGTCAGTGTGCTCCCACAGGGATGCCCATGGGGAGAGGGCCTAAGCCATCAGAGGGACATCTCCCAAGGGCTCCCAGACTGTGAGAGGGCACAGGCCAGGCTGAGGGACACCCCCCACAAGTGCACAAGTTTTCGTGCACCGGGCCTCTAGTCCATAGATACACGGATCTTATCACAGAAGAAATGCTTGAAGTTGAGAGCAGCAGCTTTAAAAGACTTAGCAGTGGTAGAGCTGGCTTGTACAACTTGTGAGAGCAATTACTAAACTTGCAGAATTTTTTCAGTTGGTTGCTAAATAGCTAATATTAAAAGTTAAATTACATGAATGAATTATATTATAAGGTAAGGTAAAAAAATGCACTACTTTCTAATTATATGACACTCATATTATCTATGCTCTTGGGGTTATTTATGTCTATTGTATGTGTATAGTGCAAATGACAATTATGTGCTCTTCCCAATTCCTCATTGAGTGACATCAAGTTGGTAGCTTGAAAGTTTACTTTTATTATAGACTATTGGTAAAATTTCAGAATTATGTGATTAGGTAATCCTATTAGAATGAAATCTTTATATAGAAAGAGAATTCACGGTACAATTAAATTGCTTTGTAATAGATTGTGGTTAGACTTAATGGTAAAAAATGAGGCCTCCTATAAATGGTGATTGAAAATAAAAGCCTAGGAGTATCTGCATTTCACTTGATTACTATTAAAGAGCCAATAGGCTGTTTTCTTTTCATTAAGGGAGGTAATGTTCCTGAGGAATTAATGAGTTTCTCCATCAGTTCTTGGGATACTGATAAAGTTCCCTTGAAACAACTCAAGCAAATGGTCAGATACACCCACTCAGGAATGGGTGTGCCAGAGACCCGCAGGAATGGTCCTCTCCTCCTTCCTAGTTGGGCCTAGGTAAACAACAGAGCAGGCCCAGATGAATCCAGAATGGATTCAGATTTTCAACCAAGTTTCAAAATTAAGATTCTTCTTAAGCATAGTCAGGAAATGTCCCTTTAGGAAAACATTTCTAACATTGCATGTTATACTATCTTCATCCCATAAGGCAGGTGCCAGGACTTCTGTGACTGTGACTTCTACAACATTGCCCCCACTCTCTCAACTCCTCACTGCCCCCACCCCCTCCACCTCCTTCCACCCCACAATGTGTACCATTCCAAAAGAAAAAAGAAAAAGAAAAATGAGTTACACCTGAGTAATTGTGAATTCCTGCGATGGAATTTTTAGTCTTTGACCAAAAGAGAAAGTTGGTCATTTTTAAAGTATATAAAATTCAATTTTATTTAGAGCAATGGTGAAATAAAACATTGTGCTCACTGCGAAGTTTGCAACATTTGACAAATTGTAATTCTGTTCTTTGCAAACTTCTAAACACTTCTTACTAAGTGAAAACAAGCTTCAGCAAGTTTCCACAAACCTTCTGCAACTTCTTCATTTCACTATAAAGAACAGATGCCGTTTAGGAGCTGCTGTGAGCTCTTCTGTTCTCTGCACAATATGTACGCGTACAAAACGGAACTCAAATTCGATGAAAATGTGATAGCCCAGGCCTCCAGAAAGCTTCTGCATTGAGTGCACAGCATTCCAACAGCTGGCCTAAATCAAGAGTTCTTTGTCAATCACAGAGAAATGTGACAGACTTGTGAGTTTGTGGCAAAAGTGACAAAATTTACAGTTTGAGAGAATCACATCAATAACAAAATAATTTGTGTTGTTAAAATATACAAAGATGCTGTTGTATATTTTGTTTTCTTTTTTTCTAACAAGTTTAATGAAAATAAATGTATATTTTGATATTTAATATTAGGAAACTGAACAAATAGGTAAATGAAAATAGTTCTAGTCATTTTCATGCAAATCATTAGAGCAAAACATACATATGTGGTCCTATTACTTACCATGAGGATTAATGCCAATAAATTTAAGTTGTCAAAAAAGAACTTGCATTCTGGGAAATTCAATGAGTTTACTATATTTTTATTTTCAAGTTTCTTTTGTAGTAAACTCAGTCCCCCCAAAATATAAATCCACTCACACATTTCAAAGGTAGATATTTTCCAGTACAATAACTTATTTTACAATGCAATTTAAAATGTTATCTGTATAAACCAGGTTTCTTTCAGACTTTGTATTCTATTCAATATTACAAAAATCATTCCAAGCCTAAAACAGTGCTTCCCAGATATTCATGTTCTTAAGACCTTGATCTTAAATTCATATGTAATACTTGTCAAAAATAGCAATTACTAGGCCTCTCCCCTCAAAAGACAAAGCAGCAGACTTGGATTGGGGCTCCCAGGCAATAATTAGATAAGTGTGTCACACAGTGCTCTAAAAAATATTGAGAAAACATTTTTCTAAGACACTTATCTGTATACAATCATAATAATCCTTAGTACTTTAACACGAGGACAATTAAGAGAAAACAAATATATCTCAAAACAGAAAATAAATAAAATCCTAGATTTATAGTAACTGAAATATTTTCCTATCTATTTCTTGAAACAAGAAATAAATAAAAAATGAGTTTGTAAATCAAGTCAAAAAAGGAGGGCAGGAGTTTGTAAATCAAGTCAAAAAAGGAGGGGGAGACAGTATTTATTAAACATACATATTGCTTGTCTTTTATTAGGTAAATTTTAATTTAAAAATGTGTCATATATATGTGTTATATATTTATATGGCACATCTTGTACCAAAATTATGATAAGAATTTATCTATACTAATAAAAGGGTAATATTCAAATTGGTTGGGACGCCCTCACACAACGAACGAATAGTAGGCTGTGTGGGTGACCAGGCCAGCAGGGAGGAGCAGTGAGGGTCAACCAAGCAACCAAACAGCAGACTACATGGGGCAACCAGGCCAGCAGGGGGGCAGTTAGGGGCAATCAGGCAGACAGGCAGAGGCTGTTAGGGGTAATCAGGCAGACAGGCAGGTGAGCAGTTAGGAGCCAGCATTCCTGGATTATGAGATGGACCGGGCCTAAACTGGCAGTCAGACATCCCCCAAGGGGTCCCAGATTGGAGAGGGTGCAGGCTGGGCTGATGGGACCCCCCGCCCCATGCACAAATTTTGTGTACTGGGCCTCTAGTTTATATATACTAATATATAGCTTTAGTAATAAAAATAAATCAGTATATATAATAAAGTATGCATATATATATATATATATATATATATATATATATATATATACACAATATGTATATATTCTAACATCTAATTTTATCACTAAAACTGTATGATTTGAGGTGGCAGAGCCCAATATTACAAATGGTATCTCTCAGGAAGCACACTGCATGAGTGATATCCTTATATTATTCTTTGTATGATTTTGCCTGCATTGAATTTTCATAATTAGCATCTTCTAGTTTGCACTTTTGGTTACAATTGGTAATCACAGGTATTATTTGAGAACCAAGACTTTGAAAATAATTTTTACTTAGTACTTCCATTAATGTTATTTTTGTTAATGTTAATTAATTAATACAGTTAATAAACAAATGTGAAAGGCAAGAGAATCCAGTGTTCTATCAATTATTTGCTCTATGATCGCTGACAAGATTCTTAATACCTCTAAAGTTCATTCTTCTATTGTATAAAATTGGGTAGGTAATAGTGCCTGACTCATTGGAATGTCATAAGGGCTAAGTAAATTAAAATATTTAAAACTCTCATAATAGGGTCTGGTACATGGTAACTGCTTGATAAATATTAATTATTAGAAGTATAAGCAAGATACTTGGGTCTTCTCATATAACATGGTCCATACAGTAACCATATAATTTATCATCCAAACCAGGAAACTGGAGAATAACCATGGCACAATTAAAAATTTCATTGGAACAAAGGTGAAAACCAAGACAGTCCCAGGGAAAAAAAAGAGATATATAATCATGCTTCCTGAAACTTAAATTTCATTAGGTATATATTTTAATTATTCAAGAAAAAATAGACTAAGTGAAATAAAGTTAGGATAAATTTATAGAACTTTATAGCTAGAAGAGACTTTAGAATCATATAGCCTCATTTCACTATTTTACAGTTAGAAAATTCCAGTCCCAGAAAGCTGAAAGGATTTAACCAAATTTTAAAGAGAAATCAGTTTCTAAACCTGATAGGTGGATGGGCCAGAGTGACTTGGTTTGGTAGATCTGTCAAAAATAATCTCCAAAAGATAACTCAGTATAATATTTTTTGTTTTATGTTGTTTTTCATGAGAAAGAGCTAACAAAATCTAAGCAAGGAACTAAGTTTCCAGGTAAGCAGCCTGGAGTTTATTGTTGGGGTCAGCCCCAGAAAGCAAGTGGATAATGGATAGACAAACAGAAAGGAGGTGGTGTCAATCAAGCCTGGGTTCAATCAGACACCCAGGATTCAGTCAGAACCTCCCCAGTGGGAGCGGTGTATATTTTTTACTGTCATTGGGTGAATGCAATATGCACATTGAAGAGCATATTTTACCTTTTTAAAGGCAATTACATACTAATTTCATTTTTTGTTGTTTTTTTAAATATATTTTTATTGATTTCAGAGAGAGAGAGAAGGAGATAGAAAAGCCAATGATGAGAAAGAATCATTGATTGGCTGCCTCCTGCATGCTTCTCACCAGAAATCAAGCTTGCAACCAACCTGGGCCTGTGCCCTGACCAGAATTGAACCATAACCTCCTGGTTCATAGGTTGACACTCAACCACTGAGCCAAGCCTGCTGGGCTATATGCTAATTGTTTTTGTAAGAACCACTTCTCCCTACCCCTACCTCCCTGCTTTGTTAAAGCTGATTCTTCCCTCAGAATGCAGAGATACACATTGATGTCTCTCTCTCTCTCTCTCTCTCTCTCTCTCTTTCTCTCTCTCTCTCTCTCTCTCTCTCTCTCTCTCTCTCTCTCTCTCTCTCTCTCTTCCCCCTTCTCTCAAAAATCAATAACATATTTAATAAAAATAAAAAAATAATGCAGAGATAGAGCTGGTGGCTTAGGATAGATCAACCTCCATGCAGAGAACCCTTTGTCTACAGAGAATGTTGCTGTCACAGACAGAAAACTCTAGTCAAGCCAATCAGGGCCCAAGAGGCTCAATTCTAGGACTTGGATTTCAGCTAACTGGGAGCACCTCTTTCACTGGACTAAGGCCGTGGTTGGCAAACTGCGGCTCGCGAGCCACATGAGGCTCTTTGGCCCCTTGAGTATGGCTGTTCCACAAAATACCACGGCCTAGGCGAGTCTATTTTGGAGAAGTGGCATTAGAAGAAGTTTAAGTTTAAAAAATTTGGCTCTCAAAAGAAATTTCAATCGTTGTACTGTTGATATTTGGCTCTGTTGACTAATGAGTTTGCCTACCACTGGACTAAGGCAGTGGTAATAGTCCTAAACATGTGCTCTTCTAGAGGAAGTGAAGTCCAGAGATGAACTCTTGTGCCATGGGGTGAACTACAATTTAAACTACATTTGATATTAGAAAGCTTTCAAGATCCAATAAGTACTATTTTGCTTAAGCCAATAAGGGCCAGATTTCCTATCACTTATAACTTATCTGTAAATGCACCTAAATCACCTTGCTGAACACTGAGGTTGAGCCCCTCAACTGTATCGTCGTTTTCATAGAACTGGAACAGGAGTGTGTCTGCAGAAAGAACTCGCCAGTTGATGACAAAGGAGCAGGAAAAAGAGGCAGGACTTAAATACAACCAGAGCAATTGTTCTCAGCCTGGCTGCACTTTCTCATAATCACCTACCGACTTTAAAAACTGTACTCAGCCCACATCTCAGGCAATTCTAATATGTGGCCAGGCCTGAGAACCACGGTCTAGAGTACTAAGTCAATTCGGAGATTTCTCACTTCCTGCTGACTAATGTGGAGGCCTCCAGGACAATGGGAAAGAGTGTGGACCATGGCTTCATGTGGGCCCACACTTGAATCTTGCAGAATCTCTTACCAGTAAGTTTGCACAAGACTCTTAAGCTCTTGAAACAAGAAGTTGGTTTTGCTTTTGTTTGGTTGGTTCTTTAATGCATATAATGGGGATTTCACCCTCACACTGCTTGTGAGGATTGAATGAAATAAAGTAGGTAAAGCTCTTAACCCAGGGCCTGACTCATAGTAAGCACAAGTGACAGCTGTGATGGTGAAGGAAGAAATAGTAATGGTGCAGGCTGTGGTGTTGAAGGATTCTGTACTAAACACATACTCAATTTGTGGCTTTAAACCAATAATTTTCCCTTTCTGAGCTTCAGTTTTCTGAGCTATGCCGGGGCTGACCAGCAGCCCATGAACAATAGATGAACAGATTACTCAGACACAGTTTGACTGTACAACAGAGGGCTAAGGGGCCCCTGGCTTTAGTAGCCAGAGCAGCCTCTATTGCCTGCCTCCTTAGGCCTTTATTGGAATTTTTATCTTTAGATACAATCAGTAGGGTGAGTAATCTTGGGAGGACACATGTGTTTACACTGTACTCTAGGCAAGGTCATCCAGGGATTAAGCATAAGGATTCCAGTAAACACCTGGGGGTCTGCACATGCAGACTTGTTTGGAAAGGTCAAGGAATAATTAGGGGCACCGCCTTCAACACTCCCCTAAGTCTCCCCTAAGTCAGAATTCCGATAAACAGGGCAGGCGGCTTCCATACACTTACCTTTTATCAGAATGTCCACCTTACAACTTTCCAACCAAGTCTCTTGTGCTCCCCAACAATGATACAGTAAAATGATCTATTTAAAGATGTGAACTTACATCATTGGTTGGTCATGTACATCAGATAACACATGTGATCACTTAAATCTTACATTGCTGTCTTTGGTTTTTCTTAAGTCACTAATAAAAGGAAATCACAACTTTCCCCATTATAGGAATACAAATTTAAAGTTAAGTGCTTTTGTGGGAGGTTTCACAAAAGCATGGAAAGTATGTGCTAGAAAATTGATTCCCATTGGTGAAGTGTATATTCATAGCTTCTGAGATAATTAACAGCAATCACAAATTGCCAGTGACAGAAGGCACACACACAAAAAAATAACATTGTCAAAGAAATCTAGTATATGAGAAGTTAAACTGACCTTTCTAAAATAGCAGGGTCAGGAAAAAGGGTAAAGAGTACGTAACAGGAACACTTCTTGCAAATGAGTAAGAAAAAAGAAAGCAGTGTGATTTCTCAGTGTAGCTTTGGTAATCTGTCCAATTGAGAAAATAAAATGTGGGCTTATCTAGACATAGCCATCCCTCATCCTATCTCTGCTGTGTCCGAGGAATGGATGAATAAATTTACTGCCTTAGGAGCAATAAAATACATACATGAAAAAATGCGCACACACACACATATGCAGGGAAATAAATAATGAAGGTCAACTCTAAATAGAAATATTACTTGATAACATTTCTCCATAAGTCCATAAATACACTTAAGATTGAAACATTGTGTTGCTGTAGTTCTGTGTACTTGAAAGACATTTTTGAGGAGCTCACCTAAACTAGGAGCAGATCTGTCACTGCCTGCCTTGTGAGAGCATCAGACAACCTACATAATTAGCAGAGAACTATGACAGTAATCCTGGCTTAAGAAGTAAACGCAGAAACCTGCAAATGGAGTTAAAACAATAGGCAAATAAGTCATCAAATGCTCCCTGATTCTCCAAAGTGAAATAAGACCAGGCATTGCACAACACGGACATAATCATGACAGACAATTTTCTGAGATGCAGGTAGAAGGTAAGTCTGCTCTCGGGAGGAAGTAGGGTGTCAGCTCCAGGATCAAGGTTACTGACTTCTCTGGCAGCACTCACAGGAACTCTGGATGTGTCAGCCAGGCTTGCATACTCTTTGCACTCAACCTCAAGTCTCAGTTTTGAATGTGTGAAAAACACCAAATTAGACAGTGTCATGTGAGACTATGAACATTTTTCCTTCTTGTTTTTAATTATTAGAAATTGCAATTGACCTGTGTAAGCCATGTCTGTTGCATTGCTTAAATAGCTGTGCTCTGATGCTAACTCCTTTCATTGTTAATAAAGAAAGGGGTGTTTGCTTCTGTAATGAGTGTCACAGAAATGTCAACTATGAAAAACGTAACATTTTTTACACCTGAAACAAAGAATACGTTTTTCTGCTGTGTATTTTTCTTTCTCCTTGCAGCACCATATGATCCACAACCATATGATCTAGAAATCTGGTTTAGTTCACTCCTCTGAAAATCTAAAGGCTTATAAATATTCTTTTTCTTTCTTAATTACCTTGCTCAGTTCCAATTAAGCAACTTTTTAATAATCAATTTGCATTCAAATTCTGAATTCTTTCATGGCAGAAAAAAAAAGATACATTATTTGTTAAAAGTGACTGTAATTGAAGCTAGGGGAGTCTGATTTATTTTTGTCCATTCTCCCTCATTTTATTCAGCAAGAGGGTTTTTTTTTCTTAATTGCTTTTCAGCTATTGGTTCATCTTTCTTCCTTTCTATAAACTTTAGGTAATGCAGTTTGAGATCTTGGGACTCTGCATTTTCTACATCAGCAAAACTTGCAGTCTGTGCTAGGAAAGGGTGTGATTCTGTTGAATCACAGTGTTATATAACTCTGCAGATTCTCTAAGGTGTAATGATATTTAGAGGTGACAGTAAAAGCATTACAATTTCACCAAGTGTTATACAGAGAAATCATGCACAGAGAAGGCTGAACTTTCTCAAACAGCTAGTAGAAACATAATGAATTGTTTTTTCTTTGCAACATTTTGATAAAACAAAAATAGCTACTTGAGATTTTGGTCACAAACTTGAGATGCTGTTATAATATATCTATTTAACTGACAAATCCTGCATATTCTTTACGGATTTTCAGTACTTTCATAGAATATAGATTAAGTAGGAGTGAAAAAAATTTAGATTGACTAGTGTGCAGTAAGTATTTTTAGCTCTTATTTGAATGAAAAATATATTGACACATTTAGGAATTTGGCAAAATTCCCTGCATGTTTTTTCTTTTGAAGTGTTTATAAAACCCTATTTCATTATGACATCAGTAATAGTTGTAGTACTAATAGAAGTAGTAATAATATTTAGGTATTATTTGGTAAAGTAAACATTTGCACAGGTAAGAAAAATGACATCATAGTGAAAATTTAAAGATGTAGATAGCATTCTATAAAGTTTCACCAGGAACCCTAAAGTCATATAATAGTCAAATATACAATCAGATCTCAAGATTTTAAAAATACAATAATTAAGATAGTGTGGTGTGGATGCAATGACAGACAATCAGACCACTGAAACGAATTAAAGAGTCTAGAAATAGACTCACAATTATAACCACATAACTCATAACTCATATATATATATATACATATATATGTACATATATATATTAAGAATAGTACAAATAATATATTTGTACTATTCTTAAATATACTAAAAAATAGTATAATTAATCAAAAGTGTGTTCCAATAGGATATCTATAATAATAATAAGCAATTCTTGATTCTTATCTTATTTCAAGAACAAAATCACTTTCAAATCATGGATATTAATGACGAAAGTAGACTTGAATTGGGGTGGTGAATACACAATACAATATATAGATGATGTATTGTAGAATGGTATACCCGAAACCTGTAGAATTTTATGTCACCCAAATAAATTCAATTTAAAAATGTGAAAGGCAATAAACAATAATCTAGAATATAACATAGAATATATTCACTACTTTGAATCGACAAAGATTTCTTAAAAAGGACTCAAAAATCTTTACCCATTAAAAGTGATATAGAAAATGGATTACATTAAAATTTAGAACTTTCTTTTATCCAGATCTACCATTGAGAGTGAAAAAGCAAGCCAAAAAACAGTTGGAAATTTTTGCAATGCATATATGTGACAAAGAACTTGATTACACAATGCATAAAATCTTCTACAAATTCATATAAAAATATAAAAAACTCAATTTAAAAATGGGAGGTATACACTTCACAAAAAAGGATAGCCAAATAAGAATGAGTGCTCATTCTTATCAATCTTGGGGGAAAGGCAAATTTAACTACAGAAAGCTAAAGTTAAATGGATTGACACTTGCCATTGTTAGTAAAAATCTGGAGCAACTGGAACTCTTATATATTCTTCTTGGAAGTGTAAATTGCTTCAACCATTTTGGAAAACTATTTAGTTATGTCTACTAGAATTAAACATATACATCCTCTATGACACACTAATTCACTCTTAAGTATATACTAATTGAACACATACCTGGTGCACTGAAAAACACGTTTAAGAATGTTTACAGCAACGTTATTAACAATAGCCCAAAGTGAAAGAACCCAAATACTCATTAAGTGTAAAATGGATAAACAAACTAGAATATTTATAAATGGAAATTTATAGAGCAATGAAACAAATAAACTAGTAACTGTACACTACAGCACAGATGAATTTAGAAACAATATTGTTCACAAATTGCCATATATATATAGGTTCAAAACAGGGAAATCTGTGATATTTGAAGTCAGATAGTTGGTTACCTTGGAGAGAAGAGAGGACAACTGACTACTATTAAGGTAAAACAAACAGTTCATATCTCTTTCATTTGAGAATCTCCCTCTTAGAACATATCATAAAATGTATCCTAGTTTCTCATGTTCATATTGCTGCTATTTTAGCATTCTGTTTGGGGTTTCAATACTCATAATCAGGTACAGCTGACTTTAGTTTAATAATTTAGATCAATAACACCTTTAGGCAACCAAAACTTCCTGGTCTGCCTAACATAAAATATACAGTTTGTTGTGGGGGTTTTTTGTTTTTTTGGTTTTTTTTCCACTGTTATTTTGCTAGGTTACCACTTTTAAATTTAAGCTTTCCAAATTGAAAAATCTTTCAAGATATTTTATCAAAAATGACAAAAGCTGAATATATGCCCCAGAATAATCTGCTCTTTCACTATGATGACACAAAATGAACATAGAGTATGACAGAGTCAGAATCCAATCTATATTTCTGAATGAATAAACAGGGAAAGACAAATCTTCAATAATATATTAGAATAGTATTCATTAGTCTCTATTAAATGAGTATAAGATATATCCATTTGGCCAGGTACTTCCTCATAAAAGTCGAACATAAGAAATGTCCGAGTACCCCACGCAATGATATGGAGAAATATTTAAGATGTATCAGTGCCTAGAGGAAACTCTTGCTTTAGGAAAAGAAACATGTAAAAAGTCTCTAATCCCTTGTGCTGAATAGTTCATGGAATTCTGTAAAATTTTTAATATTTTTATGACACTTGTTCTAGAAATAAAAGCAGCTCAGTTTAACAAGCTAATATGTCTTAATGGCCTTCTATGAATCCAATTGATATGATAGAATGGGCATATTTTTTGCAAATATGTAGGCTCAGAATCCATTTACATTTTCTTGAAATTTCCAGAAACGTTATATTGCCATAGCCCAAATGGCTTAGGTTAAATGCTATGATTCATTGAGGGAACAATTCAGAAAGAGTTAAAATTATAAAAATACTTTCTTCCTTAAAAGAGCATCTGGACACAGACAATACTGTGTTGAAGGTCTCAGGGGGCGAGTGAGGAGTGGAGGGGGTCAATGGGAAAAAATAAGAGGGATATCTGTAACACTTTCAACAATAAAGATAATAAAATAAAAGAGCATCTGGAACTGGGATTGTTGATAAAATCATACGCAAGCAGAAAGACTTCTTCTCCTGGACTCTGGAAACAGCAGCCTTCCCCCAACCTTTTAGGCCTCAAACTTACTAGTAACTTTTCACTTCCTGTTCATGTTGACATCCAGCTGTATCCATGATCCAATGGCAAACTGACACACCAAAACTTGCTTTACTTGCAAATGTAAAATACATATACTCAACATCCTATAGTTATGTTTTCAAGAAACTGGCGCATACCATCTCCACGGAGATTACAAAGGAGCACACGTTCCCTCAAATAATTTATGATATCTTAGAGCTGGTTATGACACGATGCCAAGCTAGGAGGCCAGACAAGGAATGAGAGGCAAAGGGGACTCCTATGACCTCTTTCCATGTGAGGAAGGCTTAAGGCAGAAAGCGGCACTTCAAATAGGCTCTGATCAAGTGTTCGTTGCTTTTATTCCTCACAAATTCCTTTTGGGGTTTATTTATGTGACATAAAATGAACACAAAATCTCTGGGGTTTCCAACAAAATACATTTATTTCTTATTCATGACTTGTGCTCACTGTGGGTCTGCTACGCCTGGGCTGCAGGCTCAGAGAGCATTCATTCTCCCTGGACTCAGGCAGATGCAGCAGCCTTTATGGGAAGCAGTGCCCATCCTTGTGGCAGAGGGAGAAGAGAACATGCACTGGCTGAGAACCCTCTGCTAGGAAGTGACTCAGCACCTCACTCACATTTCATTCACTAATCCTAGTCACCTTTCCTTCACAACTGCTAGTTACGTTTCAGTGCCTAAGTTGTACCAGGCAGGCCCTCAAGGGAGGGACCCACAGGGAGAAGCACTGAAGTCTTCCACATTAAGTCAAAGTAATCTTCACTCTTACTTAGAAGAGGCAGTGGGAGGCCAGGAATTCTTTTAGTCAGTTTATTACTTGGGTAATGGAGGAAAGGAGCGATAGTTATTGGGCACCTACCAGGCTGAGTGCTTTACATAATTAATCCATAGCATCATCTCAACACATCTCAGCAGCCTGATTTTGCAGAATAAAAAATAACCATGCTAAAAAGTAATAATCTATATATATAAAAGCCTAAGCAACCATTATGACCGTTTGACCAAATGATCGGTTGACCGGTCACCATGACGTGCACTAACCACTAGGGGGCAGACACTCAACACAGGAGCTGCCCCCTGGTGGTCAGTGTGTTCCCACAGCCAACCTCCCGCGGCCAGCCAACTTCCCATGGTCCCTACCCCTGGCCAGCTGGCCTCAATTGGCCCTGATCACCAGCCAGGCTGAGGGACCCCACCCATGCATGAATTCATGCAGTATTACAATAAAGGCCTTACCATATCAGATTACAAGTGAATTCAATCCTTTAAATCAGTTATATAGAGAGCCATCCTCATCATGAAAAAAAAACATTTATTAAAAATGCATCTATCTCTGGCTGGTTTGGTTCAGTGGGTAGAGCGTCAGCGTCAGCCTGTGGACTGAAGGGTCTTGGGTTCCATTCCGGTCAAGGGCACATGCCTGGGTTGGGGTCTCAATCCCCAGTAGGGGGAATGCAGGAGGCAGCCGATCAATGATTCTTACTCATCATTGATGTTTCTATCTCTCTCTCCCTCTCCCTTCCTCTCTGAAATCAATAAAAATATATATATTTTTTAAAAAGAATGCATCTATATGTGATAAGAACCATATAGACATAGCCCCTTTAGAGATGACAATCTTAGAGACACACTTAGTGTCTACATACTTTAAAGACAACAGAATAAAATATGAATATAATACCTGAACCAATGAGAAAATATGTATACTACATAAAACAAGTTAGTCATTTATGAAATTTATGCATAGAGAATAAGAATAAAAAAATAGAAGAAAATTAATTTAGGTGCCATCACCTAAAGTTCTATACCATTAGAGGACAAAGAGGTAGATAGAATGTCTGTGAAAACTAATGATTTCTTAATATTTTTACTAGCTCAACAAAACGGAAAGGAGTGGCATTTATGTTCCCAACTTTGCTTATTCTGAGAATACTAAAACAATGTTTTTTTATAATCATGTTCATGGTGCATCACCAAAACTGATTTGGTAATTAATGATTAGGCATACTAGTATATATCTCTATTGTTATAGCAGAATCAGTACATTTATTTTTAAAACTATGGGAATTCTCCCTCAGTAATACTAACCACAATAAAATATTTTTATTCTCTATAGTTTCTCCCATCTCTACCTGTTTAGTGTACATAATTCATTTTTTTAAATATATTTTATTGATTTTTTACAGAGAGGAAGAGAGAGGGATAGAGAGTTAGAAACATCAATGAGAGAAACATTGATCAGCTGCCTCTTGCACACCCCCTACTGGGGATGTGCCCGCAACCAAGGTACATGCCCTTGACCGGAATCGAACCTGGGACCCTTCAGTCCACAGGCCGACGCTCTATCCACTGAACCAAACCGGTTTCGGCAGTGTACATAATTCAATCCATTCTCCTAGGCCTCACTTATCTATACAAAGCTACAACATTTCTGGAATATTGTTCATTACTTAACTTTTTTACTATCACAACATGTTTCACTACAACCTGAGTCATCTAACTCTTCCATCTTCTAGAACATGGCATTTTTTTAATCCTCACATGAGGATATGTTTTATTGATTTCAGATAGAAAGTAAAGGAGAGAAAGAAAGAGAGGAAGAGAGAGAGAAATATCCATCAGTTGTCTCCAGTGTGCACCTCAACTAAGGATCAAACATGCAACTGAGGTATGTGCCCTGACAGGGAAATAAACCCACAACCTTTTAGTGTATGGCCACCTGGCCAGGGCTAGAACAGTGGTTTTAAACTTCACTTTCACAAGTAGTATCACCTAAAGCACTTGTAAGAAAAAAAATATATAAAAAATAATATTTCCTTTTGTGTCTTTTCCAATTCTGATTCAATATAGTCAATCGAGAAAGGGGCCCAGGAATCAGCAGTTTAAATCAAGTTCCCCTCAAAACACACACACCCAGGAGAATGTAATGACCCTTCAGAGCCACAGGAAGAAAGTTATATATTGCCCCTCTGTTTGGATGCCACATTTACTATATGGATGTTTCCAAAGATGTTCTGTATCAGATTTTATTATATTATGCTAGAATTTATTTTTGCTCCAAACTGTAGGAGTGAATCATTGAACCCTCTTCTAAATTATGCATTTTCAGGTTATTTTGACCCCTAAAGCTATGAGCATATATTTATTCAAGGTGAATTTTTGCCTGATGATTATGAAGAATATCAGCTGATGTAAAATAAAGCAATAAAAATACTCATGGAAACTCAGAACAATGCCAAACAAATTCATATTGCAATTAAAATTTTGATTTGTTCAACATAAGATAACAAAATGTGTCATTTTATAATATACTAGAGGCCTGGTGCAGGGGTGGAAGGGGGTTCCCCTCAGCCCAGTCTGAACCCTCTCCAATCCGGGACCCCTCGGGGGATGTCCAACTGCCGATTTAGTCGGACATCCCTTGGCAGTTGGACATCCCTCTCACAATCCTGGGCTGCTGGCTCCTAATCGCTCACCTGCCTGCCTGCCTCATCACCCCTAACTGCCCCCGCCCCTGCCAGCCTGGTCGCCCCCAACTGACCCCCCCTGCAAGCCTGGTCACCCCTCATGGCCCCCCTACCGGCCTGGTCACCCCTCATGGCCCCCCTACCGGCCTGGTCACCCCCCATGGCCCCCCGCCGGCCTGGTCACCCCACGCAGCCTGCTGTTCAGTCATTTGGTCATCCCTCACTAACTCCCCTGCCGGCCTGGTCGTAGGCAGCCATCTTTGTGAGGGTGTGATAGTCAATTTGCATATTACCTCTTTATTATATGGGATAATTTTTACTCATAAAAGAAAAACTGTTGTAATGATCCTGATGTAGATATTTTCAAGACAAACAATAAGTTGTCCTATACCATTAACGTGTGGGTAACAAAGAACTTTCCAACCACATCTCTCATGCACTCTACCTCAAGTGGAACTTGCTACCACAGTCCCTTTAGCCTTCCCTGGTTCCACATGCTTTCTTCCTTTCTCACTTCTGTTTCCTCACTTTAGCATGTTTGAAATATGATTATTCTTTAAGACCCAGCTCTACTGCTATCTACCCTATTATATCTCCTATATCCTTTCAGCAAAAAACAACCAATCCTCCTAACTTCCTCTGGCACTTTCTGTCTACTCTGACATGAGTAATTAGATTTATCTTTAACTATAAAGATAAATCTAATTTCTGTATCAGATTTTATTATCTTACTAGAAGCCCGGTGCACGAAATTCGTGCACGGCAGGGGGTTGTCCCTCAGCCCAGCCTGTACCCTCTCCAATCTGGGACTCCTGAAGGGATGTCCGACTGCCCGTTTAGGCCCGATCCTGGTGGATCGAGCCTAAACGGGCAGTCGGACATCCCTCTCACAATCCAGGACTGCTGGCTCCCAACTGCTTGCCTGCCTGCCTTCCTGATTGCCCCTAACTGCTTCTGCCTGCCAGCCTGATCACCCCCTAACCACTCCGCTGCCAGCCTGGTTGATGCTTAACTGCTCCCCTGCCAGCCTGTTTGCCCCCAACTTCCCTCCTCTGCCAGCCTGGTCACCCCTAACTGCCCTCTCCTGCAGGGTTGATCACCTCCAACTGCCCTCCCTTGCAGGCCTGGTCCCTCACAACTGCCCTCCCTTGCAGGCCGGGTGCCTCCCAACTGCCCTCCCCTGCTGGCCATCTTGTGGTGGCCATCTTGTGTCCACATGGGGGCAGGATCTTTGACCACATGGGGGCAGCTATATTGTGTGTTGCAGTGATGATCAATCTGCATATTACTCTTTTATTAGATAGGATAGAGACCTGGTATAGGGGTGGGGGCCAGCTGGTTTGCCCTGAAGGGTGTCCCAGATCAGGTGGGGGTTCCCTTGGGGCGTGGGGCGGCCTGAGCGAGGGGCCTGTGGTGGTTTGCAGGCCGGCCACGCCCCCTGGCAACCTAAGCGGAGGCCCTGGTATCTGGAATTTATTTTCCTTCCACAATTGAAACTTTGTAGCCTGGAGCGGAGCCAAGCCTGCTGCTCCCTCCGGGGCGGCAGCCATTTTTGTGGCAGTTAATTCACCTTCTACAATTGAAACTTTGTAGCCTTAAGCAGGTGAGCCTGGCCAGGGTGTGCAGAAACTTTGCTTCCCCTGTAGCCGCCGGCAACCCTGGCCTGCTCTCTCAAGCTCCATTCTGCCGCCATTTGTTTGAATTTGTTTACCTTCTATAATTGAAACTTTGTAGCTTGAGTGGAGGCTTAGGCCTGCAACGGCTATGGAAAGCTTGGCTTGCTCTGTTACCTGGGAAACCTTGCTCTCTGTGGCTGTAGCCATCTTGGATAGGGTTAATTTGCATACTCGCCCTGATTGGCTGGTGGGCGTGGCGTGGCTGGTGGGCGTGGCTTATGTAGCGGAGTGATGGTTAATTTGCATATTACCATTTTATTAGAGAAGATTACCTTAATTCACAGATACTGATTATCTACAATAAAGTCAAAGACAAAGACTTATCTTTGTATTATCTAGAGAGTACCTAGAACAGGCAAATATTCCAATGTTTGTAGTAAATGAACCAGTAAAAGAAAGCATACTAAAATATTTCAGTAACCGTAGCTTCTCTAACTGGATATAAGAGGGGACATAATAAGAAAATATTCTTAAAAAACATCTTAATAAGAACAAATAAATATTTGAATTGTTTTAAACAAATTATTTCAAGCTCAACACTACTGACCTTTTGGGGCAAATAATTCATTGTTACGGGAAATATCCTCTGCATTTTAAGATGTTTAGCAAGTATTCTGGGCTTTTATTCACTAGATTCCAGTAACAACTGGTTTTCCCTCAGTTGTGACACCCAAAAAATGTCTTCAGACATTGTCAAATGACCCCTCGGCTAACAAAAGCACCCCTGGTTGAGAACAACTATTTTAAAGTGAAACTGTTTTTTTGGACTACACAAGAAAAAGCCAGAGAGTGCTAACAGAGAATAAAGAAAAAGGCCCAGATATAATGGAAAAAGTCTAATAGGAAGAATAACATCTGTGACATAGGAAAAGAATACAGTGCAGTCTCACATTTATAGGGAGGATAGGAAAGATGACATAAAACTTGATGAGCAACTATATGGTTTTCAACTGGGAAAAAAGGTAGATACCAAAAACCCATACATGAAAATCTTATCTCTGAACAAGTTTTTAAATATTTGCTTAAGTTTTGAGAATTTAGGAAGAAATAGGTCGTCACTAGGATTATACATGGACCCATTAAGATCAAATTGTGCCATAATGACCTCATAACTTTTATGATCATAAATTGGAAAATTCTGAATTTATATTACAAGAAATTAGATAAAATCTGGCACAATACCCTTTTAAAAGGTTTCGGGGCAGAAACTGAATGGCCACACACCTGGGGGAAAAAAGCAGTCTTTCTTTAGGATGCAGCCAATAAACTAAGAAAACCTTCCTTCTCTACGACTGTGTAACTGAAAGGACTATATAATATTCAGGTCAAGCCTTCTCTTCTCATTGATGAAACTCATGGGGAAGAGTTCTCAGTAGAGCAATCTGAGGATCATAGAGAAATGGAAACCCACTCAGCAAAAGGACATACCACAGGAAGATAAAACCAGGGATACAGATTTACTACTTGACTGAAAGCTTCAAGAGGACAGGAATAGCACCTGATTAGCTATTATTTATCAGGCGAATAGTAGCTCCATAATTACTACTGAAAGAATGACTGTCACCAATCTAATTTAAGTCTATTTATTTGTGAAGGTAAAACAGTGGCCTTCAATTGGAGGAGCCAGGAAACTCAACTCTACTTTTTACTCAGCTGCAAGTTTGAAACCCATAAGACAAGTTGAGAAGGGGCTTTCTGGCTGCTGCTGCTATTGAGGTTACTTATATATGAGCCACTGTTATCTTCCAAAGATGCACTCCTGGTGCCCTCCCAGTAGTGAGTATGTACGTAACACGATTTGCTCCTTCCACACATGTTACCACCTTGCTGTGGAAAGGAGGGATGACTGTCCTTCTTTCTTTGACATTGAAGAGAGGAAGACTCAAGAACAAACATCCATAACTAAATAGTGCAGTCTGTAGCACTCTCTGAGGGTCATGTTTAGGTGTCCTCACATTTCAGGCAGAGGAAGGGGGTGGGAAGCCTAGCATGACAATCAAGATAAAATTACAGTTTCATGATAAGAAATGCTGTCAACATGGTAATGACTTGTTTAAACATTTATTAAATCACTTCACAACAAATAGTAACACATGAAGTGTTATCCTCACATTTCACAGCGACATCACTTCTAAAGCAGAAGAAAATGCTAGCCAAACTGTTTTAAAATCATCAATATATTATTCAGTTAATATTGAGTGGTTTAATTATTCTTGCCTGTTTACAAGCAACCTTATTACAAACAAATTTAGCAACCTAATGCAATCACGGATGTATTATTATTGCTGAGAAGATCAATATCTAAAATCAGGAAATCCATATTAGCATATCCACAACACAATAATTTTTAAGTTCTCTATGATCTTTTCAGGCCTTCTCTATTTTAGTGTGATTTTCAATGATCATTGATTATAAAAAAATGTTTTATTGATAACAGAATTATAATTTTAAAATTGTAATTTAAAAATTATGTGAATTTCATATTTAATTAAATGTTTCTGTTTTCATCACCTTTTCAATGTTTACTCCAAAGAACAGTAATGAAAGAAAGAATATGTTAAAAACACACTCTTATAGATCATCTCTAAAATGCTCACTATTCTCTAGATAGATAGATAGATGATAGATAGATAGATAGATAGATAGATAGATAGATAGATAGATAGATGATAGATATTTTTCACATAGAATATTGAATTGGTTTGGTTATAGGTAAAAGAAAATTTCTGAGAATGTAACATTTTAGGTTTATTTATTACCTGAGTAATTTATATTTGTATTCATTGGGATGTACATTAGGCTATAATGTTCAATGGTTTAAGAAACAAAGAGGCCATAATATTCAATAGTTTAAGAAAATCATCAAAGTCTGAAGAGGCAATTCAAGATTTGTGTGGCAGTTCCACATAACTGGAGACCCCAAATCCTTCTTGAATGTTACTTCACCACCCATTGCCCGTCTTCAGTTGAAGATGGAAGATGGCTCACCACCATGGCCACAGTGTCCTCAATTTAAGCATAGAAAAGTTGGCCGGGGTGGGGGATGGCATGTAAAACAGGGCACGCCCTTTTGTTAAAGGCACTATTAAGAAATTGTTCACATAACATACCTTTGGCCAGACCTTGGTCACTGAGCCACTCTAAACTACAAGAGAATTGGAAAAATTTGCCTTGATTTTGAATAGTAACATGCCAACCAATAATTTGTAGATTCTATTACTAAAGAAAAGGAGAAATAGATATTAGGGACATCTGCAAGTCTCTGCCAGACTTTGAACAATTTTTAGTATTTAAACGAAGTTCAGTCTTACTGTTCCTGGAAGAAGCAGAAAATGCCTTGTCTTTTATTAACTAAAACACCTGATCCCAAACAATGGAACAGCAGTCCAACCCAGGAGATATTAAATCGGCTTCTGTTTTAATTATCTGACAGATTATTCTCAGACCAGCACATTCTGATCTCAAATCAATCCAGAAACGTATGACTGAAAAGAATCTGGGTGTCATGGAAGTCTGAATTCTGTGCCCACTATTCATGCTGCAGAGAAATGAGAGCAAGCTGCAATAGGACACATGATTTTATGTTGAAGATAATTCAGGAAGAGAGAACTTCCTCTCTTTTGCCCGATAGAGCATGAACCACACAGACTGAGAACAAGAGAGGTGATATAAATGATCAAAGAACCTACCGCTTTCTTTGGACTCTGAGTTTATGATAAGCTGAAGCCCATGTACTTAATTAGTGGCAGATGGAATAGGCATCTATGTAGACTGATTCTCAGTTGGGTGTTTTTCCCATCATACCAAAGTGCCTTCAACATGGCAACCTGTATCAATAAAAACACAATGAGAATGCTCAGGTTATTATATTGATAATCAAAAAAATCTAGTGGTGGGGGGGAGGAGAGTGGAGAGTAAAAATCCAGTGAATAGTCCAGAGGCTTATATTTTTTGGCAATATACAATTAATGAGATCAGGATTGTTGTGTGTTTTGTTTACACTATCCCTATCCTATATTAGGCACTAAAAAAAAAAAATCTGTGGAATTAATGAACAGATTTGTTTCATACAACCACCAGTCTCTACCTCAAGCTCAAACTTTACAGACTCTGTCTGTGGGACAGCTCTTGATGGACCAGAGGCAGCAGAGTGCAAGAGCACAGTACCTGAGGGTGACCTCGCAATCAGGCCCAGTAGCCAGAGTACAGCTGGACCCCCTTCTCCATTGGAGCAGAGTGGACCCCTCTAATCACAAGCACACACCAAGCATTCAGAGTTTTCTCCTAGAAACATCTTCCTTGACTGTCTGAAGATGTTTTATTTTCCCTGCTGCCTTCTTCTCCCAATCTTTTCAATTTCTCTATAGAAATAATAGTCAGCTTGGTCCGCCTCACTTACCACATCCAGAAGATTTAAAAAATAGAAAATATTCTTAAAATAATGAGTAATTCAACACTGGAAAATTCTCTGGTAATTCAGTATGACCAACAGTCCCCTGATCATGTGTTGCATCCTACCGACCCAACTGTAAAATTCCCAGTTCACCGGAGAAGCTTGTGATGGACTAGAAAAAGCAAATTGTCAAAGCATTGTGGAGCTACCTCTATTCCAGAAAGAAAAATGAAAGAGATGAGGGCAAAATAGAAAAAGACAAGTACCGTACATTGATGGTGCTGCTATAATAATAGTAACTCAAAACTGTTGAGTATTTTGCAGTTAAGACAATCCCATGGTACACATAATTAAACTGAGGCTCAATATTCCTAAGTGGGTTGTTCAATATTATATAATTTATACATTTTACAGCATGGAACCAGACTGAAGTCCTTTGAGTCTAAAATGTCATGTTCTTGTCAATACATCATGCTACCTTTTAAAAGATTAACATGAATTCTGAAATAATAAAAGAGCCTTTTATCTTCTGGACAGTCAGTAGATCCACTGAAAGAAACAGTTGTTTAAAACTTGTATTGTTGCCTAGTAATTTATCTTTATCACCTGAGAGATATTACAGTAATTTAATAATAATAATATGCTAAAGTTCATGAATAGCTACTTTTTCTATGGCTTAGAGCTGATACACCTGTCAGTCACTCACTCATTTTTGGGGGGGTGGATATAAAAATCGCTATCACTTTCAGGCCAGTATTTGCACAGAGCTTCGCCTCCATCAATGAGAGTGCACCATAAACGTAGGATAGCAATTTTTCATGTGTCATGTGAGAACTTCTGGGTCAAAATAAGGAATCTGTAAACTATTTTTCTTCTTCTTCTTCTTCTTCTTCTTCTTCTTCTTCTTCTTCTTCTTCTTCTTCTTCTTCTTCTCTCCCTCTCTCTCTCTTTCTCTCTCTCTCTCTCTCTCTCTCTCTCTCTCTCTCTCTCTCTCTCTTTTTTACTGACCACAAGCAGCACAAGCCACAATGTAAATTTATAAATTCATACCATTATATAAATTTAATATAAGTGGGACCAAAGATAATTATATTTGCATATAAATGCCAGCATATTGCCTTCAGTTAGGTCTATAAGTATGACTAAAGGAGTATGGAAAACTGAGAAATATTTCAAAGCACAGAGATCACCTAACATCAGGCAGAACAAATGCTATTTCTCTAAGATCCTCTAGGTCTACATCAGGTCATTTTAATTGATTACTCATCATACCAGTGTTTTGTGCACACATTCAATACTAGTTACTGATCTTGTATTTATTCATTGCATTTTTGTCTTTTCTCCAAGTGTAAATACACTTTGAGGGCAGGAAATGTTCTAATCATTTTTATACATCCATAACAGGTGCTCATAAAATGTCTATTTAATAAAAATGGGTAATTGGGATTGGAAAGTAGAACCTGTGTTTAAAAAAAAACAAACAGTGGGAATTCCTTAACCTGAGGAGTGATCACAATAAGAATATTCAATGAATGATAGTAAGGCGGATCAGATAATGATAAAAAAAAAACTATCTAGGATGTGCTAGTTCATGTGAGGCTTCATAGGAACTTTTACTCTGAATCTCATGGAAAACTGCTGGAAGTTTTTGTACAGAGTATTAAAATGGCTGTTATGTTGTGAATACTTTGTAGGGGGACAAAGGAGAGAGAGAGAGAGAGAGAGAGAGAGAGCTCACTTAGGACGTTATAGCAATAATCCAGGCAAGAGATTATGTTGACTTTGATAAGAGTGTTACTCATGAAGGATGTTACTCATGAAGGATGTAAGAGGTGGTCAAATTCTAGATTTTTACAATATATATAAAGTATATAGTCAATAGGTCTCCATATACGTTGGTTTCCATATGTGTTAAAAAAAACAAGCAAAGATGAATGAAAAAGTTTTTGTCTAAAACAGTAAGAAGGATGGAGCCTTTAGCCTGCATCATATTGCTGAGGGAGGGAGTACAAAGAAGCAAAGAGGTATAATGTAGAAGATCATGCACTCTGATATTTAGAAGTGGCCAGAGATGTAGAAACAAAAGCAAGGAAGAATGCTGTTGTTAAAATCATGTGAAGAAATTATTTTAAGAAGAAAGGCTTCAGTGATTCATTTTTTTTAAAGTGTCTCACAAAATATGATGATCAAGGATCCACAATTTAGCAAAATGGTAAACACTGGTAAACTTAAGAGCTACATGTAGTAGAGAAACATGTAGTTTAAAAGCCTGTTGCTATGGGAATAAAAGAGAACAGAGGGCAGGACCTAGACATAGTGGATATCAACAACTGTCTTGAAGGGTTATGCTTTAAAAGAAGAAAGCAGAGAAATGGAGAAGAAACTAGAGACAGACGTGGAATTACAAAATGACTTTTTTTAAAATAGACTTTTAAAATAAATCCTCACCTGAGGATATATTTTTATTGATTTTAGAGAGAAGGGAGAGAGAGAGAGAGGGAGAGAGAGAGAGAAACATTGATGTGAGAGAAACATCAATGGGTTGCCTCCCATATGCACCCCAACTTGGGATTGAACAACAGCCTAGGTATGTGCCCTGACAGGGAATTGAACCCTCAATTTTTCTGGTGTATGGAAAGATGCTCCAACCAACCGAGGCACCCAGCCAGGACAGACATTATTTTTTAAAACAGTTTTAGACTCAGAGCAAAATTAAGCAGAAGGTACAGAGATTTCTCAGTTACTTCCAACCACCACATATACATTTGCTCCCTCATTATCAGCATTTCCCACCAGAGGGGTATATTGTCACAAATGATGGACCTACATTGACACATCATTCTCACCCAATGTCCATAGTTTATATTAGGGTTCACTCTTGGTGTTGTATATCCTATGACTTTGGACAAACGTATAATGATGTGTATCCATCATTATAGTATCATACTAGAGGCCCAGTGCATGATTTAATCATGCACCTGGTGCACCAGCGGGCTGGCTGTCCGCCGGTGCACCAGGCCTTCCGAAAGCCTGCGGCGTGGCGGAGGCTTTCGAAAGGCCTTGTGCCGGAGCAGACAGCCGGCCAGCTCCCCCGCTTTGGCTTTTGATCGCGGGGGAGCTGGCCGGCTGTCCGCCGGTGCACCAGGCCTTCCCGGTGCACCAGGCCTTCCGAAAGCCTCCGGCGCAGCCATGACACAGACGCTGAGCTCGCGACGCCACTGGCGCCGCGAGCTCAGCGTCCTGCTGGCCCAATCAGCTACCCCGGCCACCCTGAGTCCCGCCCCCTGCGCCTCCTGCTGGCCCAATCGTGGGCGTAGCGGAGTGATGGTAATTTACATATTACCATTTTATTATGTAGGATAGAGTAGTTTCACTGTCTAAAGAACCCTCTGCACTCTGCCTATTTATCTCTCTTTCCCCCTTAACCTCTGGCAAACAATGTTTTTTTGCTGTCTCCATTGTTTTGTCATTTCCAGAAGGTAAAATAGTTGAAATCATACACTATAGTACCTTTTCAGAATGGTTTCTTTCACCTAGTAATATACCTTTTTTAAGTTTCCTCCAAGTCTTTTCATGATTTGATACCTCATTTCTTTTTGGCACTGAATAATATTACATTGTTTGACTGCAGCACAGTTTATTTAGCCATTTACCTACGGAAGGGCATCTTGATTGCTTCCAAGTTTTGGCTACTGTGAATAAAGATACTATAAACATCCATGTGCAGGTTTTTGTGTGGACATAAGTTTTCGATTCCTTTGGGTAAATAGCAAGGAGTATGATTGCTAGATCATATGTTAAGAGTATATTTAGTTTTGTAAGAAACCACCAAGCTGTCTTCCACAGTGGCTGTACCATTTTGCATTCCCACCAGCAATGTATGAGACTTCCTGTAGTTGCACATCCTCACTGGTTTTTGGTGTTGTCAATGCTTTGGATTTTGATCATTCTAATAGGTGCGTAGTGGGACCTAGTTGTTTTAATTTCCATTTCCCTGATAACATGTGATGTGGAGGGTCTTTTCATATGTTTATTTGCCATTTGTATATCTTCTTTGGTGAAGTGACTGTCAAGGTCTTTGGCCCATTTTTAAATTGGATAGTTTGTTTTTTTACTGTTGAGTTTTGAAAGTTCTTTGTATATTTTGGATAACAGTTTTATATCAGATACGTCCTTTGAAAATATTTTCTCCTACTCTGTGAGTTCTCATCTCATTCTGCTGAAACTGTCTTTCTCAGAAGTTTTAAATTTTAATAAAGTCCAGATTATCAATTCTTTCTTTCATGCCGTGTGCCTTTAATATTGCATCTAAAATGTCATCACCAAACCCAAGATCATCTGGATTTTTTCCTGCGCTATCCTTTAGGAGTTTGATAGTTTTGTGCTTACACTTATGTCTCTGATCTATTTTGAGTTAATTTTTGCAAAGGGTGTATGTCCATTACCACACTCCTCACAAAGCCTCCCTCACTTTATACAGAAATAGACACCTAATACTCATATGACACTATAAAATAACAAGCAGTTACTGAGTTCAATTTATTTTGGTCCAGAAAGTATTTCCTGTGGATCTTTTGACTCTTCTCAAGCCAACAGCCCAGTTTGCCTGGACAATACTTCAGTAGAGGAGTTATCCTGCAGCAATCAGGCAGCTGAAAAGGGCTGATAGTTGTAACTGGAGGTTACCAAAAATGGCATTAAAATTATATAGAGCTACAAATAACAACAGTCTTGTAAGTTTTTGAAATATCCTTTGAAATTATTTCCTATCTGGAATCGCTAAATTAGACGGTCATCACAGGAAAATTAAGTCACCAAAAATAATATGATAATAAACCGTTAAAACACACAGCGGCTCTATATAAACGATGTTAAGCTAATGGGAGAAATGTAAAAGTTTCAACTCGATCACTATTCAGTCTGGAATAAATAAAACTTTGACAGAACAAATTAAGGAGTGAACGATTTAATACCATAATTAGTAGTGAGAGATGTAAAAATTAGTGATTATTGAAGAAACCATATGTTTAATGTATTAACTGTAGCTATTAAAACTATATTACATTATTTTGTCATATTATGTAATGACTGAGATTTTTTTCAGAGTATAAACTACTTCCTGGGAGGGAGATTAGGTTTTTGGGAAGCCTCATTATTTAGGCTACAGTTAACTTATATTAGTTTTATATTATGGTTTGCACACTGGGAGATCTGACTCACTTCAATATATATATATATATATATATATATTGATTGATTGATTTTAAAGAGAGAGAAATATTTATGAGAGAGAAACATTGATTGGTTCCCTCCTGTAGGCACCCTGACCTGGGATAGAACACACAACCTGGATATGTGCCCTGACTGGGATTTGAACAGATGACCTTTTGGTGCACGATAATACTCCATCAACTGAGCCACATCAGCCAGGGAAGATCTGATTAACTTTTAAAAATAGGTTTTTAAGTCCTTGCCAGTGTTTTGTAGTGGTTAGAGCATTGTTCCACATACCAAAGCGTCGAGGGTTCAATTCTGGTCAAGGGCATTTACCTAGGTTGCAGGTTCAATCCCTGGCCCCAGTCAGAGCACATGCAGGATGCAACCAATAGATGTGTCTCTTTAACATCAATGTTTCTCTTTCTCTGTCTCTTCCCCTCACTTCTACTCTCTCTAAAAATCAATGGAAAAAGTATCTTTGGGTAAGGACTTTAAAAAATAGGTTTTTAAAAGAGCTTGATGAGGTGTCAGAAACAATATTTAGCCATTGATAATTCCAGGTTATTGAATAAATCTGGAGTTCTATGCCTATCAGGTCATGTGAGATTTTTAGGTGATAGACTTGAAAAAGTTACAGTGTCCCTCACAGATATGGGAATCCTCTGCCAGTCAAGGCTTACACCCATTCAGAGATCTTCAGAATATTGGGTCAATTCTAGAATATTTCAAGGAATGCCAGTATTCGCTGGATAAACCAAGTCTATTCATGGCAATGGAAATTTTGGGGGGGAAAAAAAAAACTAAAAGGAAGACCCACCTAAATTACTCAGAGTTTTTATAACCTTTCATATCTTAATACAGGAATATTCTTATTCATTCATTTATTCCTCCCAAAATATTAAATACACACACTTAGAGGCCTTATATTTTATTACAGGAGAGACTATAGTCCCAAAAATGTATAAATACTTTATCAATTGATAACTCACTTAATTTTCTCTCCTTTTCAGGTTTAACTGATTTGAAATAATGGATGAAGTCAGACTAAGCTTTGAACAAAGAAAATTTATCCTAAAGTGCCACTAGACTTTTTTTATGGGGAACATTAAAGATAAAGTTTATGGTACAAAACCGACAACAGTCAATGAATTAAAAGCGCACAAATACGGAAAGAAATGATTCTTGGTGTTTGTGATTACATTGATTTGCATTATCAGCAGTGCCTGGACCAGAACATTCTGGTCATTCTGGTTTGAAAACAGGCACTGACAGAAAAATTATTCATTTCTCTAGATTCTTTGAAATTTTGAAAAATTTATGAATATATATACATTCACAAATAAAACTAACTCAAAGCTGGGTAAAGTACTATAAAAAAATCACAAGGAGCAGCAAAATGTTATTGGGGCCAAAATCTCCTTTATAAAGCCAGGGAAGCACTTTCTGAGGCAGTAATCTTAGCAACAATGTGGGTTGATAAACATGGTGGGAAAGAATGTTCCATGGTCAGAAGAATTTCCTGTAGCAGAGTAAAATTTGGCACATTTGGGGAACAGAAGTCCATCATAGGGGAAATATATTGGGTAGGGGAGTTCCAGTCTACCTCCTCTCTCTCTCTCTCTCTCTCTCTCTCTCTCTCTCTCTCTCTCTCTACACACACACACACACACACACACACACACACACACACACACACATAATGCAATTGTCCTGAAATACACAGCATGCAAAATTGGAATGAGGTGGATATAGAGCTATAGAAACTGAAGTATTCAGAATCATGGCCTTATTGAGGATAATTTTTATACCATACAATTCACCTATTATAAATGTCAGCTCAATGATTTTTAATAAATATATCCAATTGTGCAACCAGCACCACTAACCAGTTTAAAACTTTTCATCACCTCACAAAGTTGCCTCAAGTCCTTAGCAGTTAATCTTCACACCTATCTCTAGCCCCACCCAACTAGTGATCTGCATTTTTTTCAGATTTTCTTTTTCTAGAAATTTCATATAAATTCAATTATACTACATTTTATAACATACATTGTAAACATGTGACATAATCATGTAATCTTTGTGTCAGACTTCTTAGCATAATGTGTGTGTGAGGTTCCTATTTGTTTCACGTATCAATAGCAGTTTGTTACTTGCAGTTTCTGAATTATATTTAATTGTGTGGATATAGCACATTTTCTTTATTCATTTACCAGTTGATAGACATTGGGGTTGTTTTTAACTTAGGGCTATTATGCATAATGCTGCTAAAAACACTGATGGACAAGTATTTATATGAACACAGGTTTTGGGTAGATACCTAGGAGTAAAATTGGTTGGTCACATGGTGACTCTACGATTAATTTTTTTAAGAAGGTGCCACATTGTTTGTCATATATTTTTTTATTTTTTTGATCATAGACCAGCTTTTTTAGGATAATAACAATTATGAGAGCCTACTGAAATACTTGATGGAATTTGTACCATACTAATGCCTTTCCAATCTGTCACTATAACATCACAATGAACCTGAATATGAAAATAGCAGCTATTGCCATTTACAGAAGGGAAAGTTCAAGAGAGTGAGAACGAGGTAGCCAACACATGAAAGGTTCATGTGGACATTATCTAATTAATCACATTTAATGAATATCACAGCTTATCACATGATTACAGGGTCTGTCATAGAAAAAAACATTCTAATCATTGGAACAAGGTGTATACAAGTCTATCCAGGTTGGAAATGTGCTTTCACAACAGCCAGAAATATGTATCCACCATGAGGTCAAAAATATAGATTATCTGGTCTAGTAATAAGAATTTTTTCCTTAATATTAAATTAGTTCTTTCTGCCCATCATCTACATCTGAGAAAGGGACTTTGCCATGGTATCTTCTGACCTTGGAAATTTAAAAGTTAAATGGCAAAACCGATGAAGACAATGTGCAGTGAGTCTATATGAGGCAGAGACATGCACAACGCAGAAACAAAAAGAAACTAAAAATATCTGATGTTGTTATAAAGGAAAGCAGAGCCAACAGCAATTTGTCTATGCTTCTTTCCCATCTGCGTGGCTCCTTCATTTAAACAGACAATGTAGTCAAACCTGACTTGCTTTTAAAAAAAGTTGTGGCTTAACTAGGAGCTATACTGGAATGTCTAGATAAAGACATCTTTACATAAATACTGTATATGTATCTATGTTTTACACATACATATGCTTTCTACATGTATTTTTGTACACACACCCTGAGTCCCCATTTTCAGGTAATATCTTAGCCCATGAAAAACATCTAAAGGGAAGCCTTTCGGGGCTGGGAGAAATGTCCTTTCTCCTGAACTTGACTCTCTCACTAGATTAGCTACAGAGCAAGAGTCATTTCCCTGCTCTCAGGTCAGTAAAGAAAGTTGTTATCTCCTGTATAGTCAAGACTACAAGAAATAAACTGAGTCCTTAGTTAAATATCCCTGGGCAGACAGTAGGTGTATGTACTGTGGTCCTTGTCCTTCAGATTGGGGTCTAAGAGGCTAAGTGATTTGTCCAACATTATTAAGTGCTTGCCATGAGGAGTCAAACATGGCATCAGATAGCCTTTTCTTCAGACAAGTGCTCCTACCAGCTGACCACTCTAGCTATAAACATTTGCTCTGGCTGTATTTTCCCACTCCTGGATGATTGTCTGCCTGTCAATAAGACGACAGAAGCACTAAGCCAAAATATCCTTATGTGGGCATAGCTGCCTCTTCATGGCAGAGCCAATTTGGATCCCATCCATTAGAAGGGATGTCCCAGAAGCCGCCAATTTTAGTTCAGCCTCTTTAAAACTCTGTATTGTAAACAAACAGTAGGATTTTCCATGGTGTAAAGGGGAATAATGAGATAAGGGATGCAGAAGAGAGTGTGTAGGTGAGGCTACCACCTACTTCACTAGAGGAATTAGAAATTAAAAGAATGACCTGGAAACCTTCAGGGACTCTACTGCTAATGGTCCAAATCTTTTAGTTTTTTCAAGTCCACAAACTGCATGTAGTTCTTCCCTCCTTTTCTTCCCTATGCTTTTAAATTTCCATTTCATTGCTTGGATTTTTCCTTTTTTCTTAGTCTCTCTTGATGTTTGAAATAATAGGTCAAAATTGCACATGTCTAGTAGGTGGTTGATGGATCATTGGTAAGGATTAGTTGCTGTAATTGCCTGGTTTGAAGAGCATTCATATGATTCATGGATTTCACAAACAAATCTTTCTAAATGTTCTTTAAAAAACATAATTGATTACATTTAACAGAATTTAGGGCAGGTCCAGACATATCCTGTCCATGGCTCTCTGCCTTCTAGAATCAAGCACAACTTTGATATGCATGTCTCACATGTCATATTGTTCTGGCAATGTGATGGGGTCAAAAGAGCAAGGAGTTTAGAGTCAGATGGCCAAGCTAAGATTTAAAGCCTACATTACCTACTAGTTTGCTGAGGGTCCTAAGGCAATAGCTTGAGTTTTGGTTCCTCTTATTATAATGGGAATTATAATAATTACTTCACAGGGTTGGTATAAAAACAAAATGACTGCCTGTACCCAATACAATAGCTATTATAGTTGTTGTTTATTGTATTATTATTATTAAGTTATTAGTTTGCTGTGGATCAAAATAAATTTGAAATTGCTGATAACCAGCTCACAGTACGGATATGATAAAAAAAAAATCATTTCAATTTGGTGGCAGTATGGTACCTGTGGTCAATAATGCCACCTTTTCTTAAAAGGTAATGCATTGAGCACTATCAATTATAATGCAAAAATATAAGTAACCCAATACTATCCTTTAATTGAAAATATATAAAATGACCAAAAATCCACAATGAATTCAGGATCACTTTTGAATACGTATGTATCTTATAGATCATTGCAGAATTCACATGCTTTTAGAAAAAACACATAATAATTTCCTTGTTAGAGATATTCATTCAGATTACCAAAAAATACTTGGTACACACATGGATTGGTGGGCCCCATGCAATAAGTCCATCATTCCTCAGGTTCCTTGGCAAACAGGCTGGGAACCACCAATGTTGGTTAAGGTCAAAATAGACAGGGGAGCCTGACACCTACTAGCTCTGCTTGCCAAGTGGAAATGCTAACCTGCTCTTTCCTAGGATTTTAGAAAAGCATTTGAGGATATTTCACAAGATAAATGGAAATGGGGTAAATACAAGGCCTTAAGGAAAATATACTTCTGGTGCATTTATTAAGCATTTGGATCTGATGCATGACACCTGCTTGAAACTCAAAGAATTATCACAGGCTTTGCCGAGGGAGAAAAGACAAGAATTATGACTGCACACAGGCTCATACTTTAGCAAGTCAGTGTTTTTAAATCAATGAAAAACAATCCAGTGATTGTGTTTGCTTCAAAGAGAAAGCAATGCAAGATGACATACAGTATTTCAAGCTGTTCAAATTACTGATGGCAGAGTGGCAAGATATATATCCATTAAAACCAAATAGTTGTTTCAAAGTATGTTGGCCAACAGAGATAAATAGTGTCTCTCTGAAGCAAATATAAATCTTTTTCCTCAGAATGTTAGACCCTATAATGCTTTCAACCCCAAGTACTTCTTGCTTATTTGAGAAATTTTCATTTTGCACCTTTATTCAAAATTTCTCAAGTTAGCCCATCAAAATCATTTTCTATCTCAACAAAGAAGCATTTGCAGTAGGTACCAAGTAATGCATATTTCCATAATAGGCTTGCTGATGGTTTCATTCATATTGATAAATTGATCATATCAAATGAGTTAAACGTGAATGAGTAAAATGTTTGAATGCCAAGGCTACTCTCACAGGAGTATTACATCATCAATACTACTGCCTGGCTAGAAATTAATGGGCCATATCTAAGAGCATTATTATCTATATATATAAAAGCCCAGCGACCGGAGCAGCAGAACGACCAGAATGACTGGTGGCTATGATGCGTACTGTGGCACCAACCAGCCTGATCCAGGCCCCTATCAGCCCCTCCCTTTAGTCTTCCTGCTTCTATTCTACATAACACACAACAGAGTTGTTAATATTTTAAATTGTAAGTCAGATTCAGCTCACAATGCTTCTTATTCTGCTTAGAATAGAATCTTAAGTTTCTATACCAGCATATCAAAATCCTACATGACCTGGTCCCTCCTTCTCTCCCCAACCTCATTATCTAGACTCCTTTTCATGGAGAGCCAGACATAACATGCTAAGTTCATCCCCATCTGTATAGACCTTGCATTTGCTCTTACCTCTCCCTGGAGCTACTCTCCCTCTTTGCCAAGGATGGCCCTGCCCTAAATTCAGATCTCAATTTAGATGTCACCTCCTCCAGGAAATGCCTTTCCTGACTCCAAAATTTAAAGTAGCCTGTCATTCTCTATTCATCTCGCCCTGCCCTGTTCTAATTCTCTGCCCAACATTGCTCATACCTGGTATTTCTTTATTTTTGTTGGTTTATTTATTGCTCCCCTGAAAAGAATAAAAGTTCTACAAGATATTGTCTAATTCATGCTGGATTCCCAGTGCCCCAGACTAGATGCTCAGTGAATACCTATTGAATGAATCATGAATGAAGAGAGCTACTGCAGTCATTTACATCTCAATGTGAATAAGTTTAAGATAGGAATGGAAAAAAAAAGGAAGCTATTAAATGATTGAAAGTGAGGAAAAGGGGAACTGGGGCATCAAGACACATCTGATAAATTCAAAGATTGCCCCCTTAATAGGAGCTTTGCCTAACAAGTGAGGTCTGTTGCAGACCTAATGTTTCTTAGAAACAGAATTCAAGTACTGACAAAAGATGGCCATCTGTTCTTCTGATGCTAAAGACAGACAAAGGGAAAAAGAATGAAATGTGCAGTACAGACACTTTGGATTATTATTGTCATCATCACTTTTATCATTGCTATTTTCATGATCATTATATAAATAACAAAATCCACAAATATTTATTGGTAACTTCTATTTAAAGATATTGCACTAGAAAAGATGACAAAACTCAAGCTCTGCTCCAAAATACATTGCAAGCTAATAAAATAATTTCTGTATGCAGCCAGGTAAATATAATAAACAATAGAGAAAGTAGAAATCAATGTAGGAAAAATGAAATGTGGGAAGAGTTCAGAGAAGGTGACATTATTTGTGACCTACATAAATGAGAGGAAATCAGAGGTGCTCATGCAGAGGGAGCATTTGTGCTGAGCCTTGAATGATTGCAATATGGAGACAACAAGAAGGGGTTCCTGGGCAGATTGAAATAACAATACAAAAGTAGGAGGGTAGAAAGTATTTGGGCATGTTCTATAACAGTGAATTATTCTGTTTGCTAAGGATCAAGTACCCAGGAAATGACAATTTGGAGACGAACAGAAAAGGTAAATTGGGGGTTGCATGGTAGATATCCCCAAAACCTTGCTAAGTTTAAGCTTGATTCAAAAGTCCATGAGAAGCCAATAAAGGATTTTGAGAATGGAAGTACTGGGGCAAGACTGACTTTAAGGTGATTATTAAGACTCCAAGGCAGTAGTTCTTAAAATGTGGTCTTTGTACCCATAACATCAGCATCACCTCAGTATCTTTAGAAGCACAAATTCTGGGACCTATTCCCAGACAAACTGAATTGGAACCCCTGATGAGCAGCCTAACATTGTGTGCTTTAACAAGTCTTCCTGGTGGTTCAGATGCAAACTCAAATCTGAGAACCACTGCTGGTAAGGTATAGAGTAGATGAGAAGGGAAGAGATCAGGAGGTCTGGGTCCACCAGGAATCAATTGAACCAGCTAGCAGATCATTGAGGAGGCTATTGAAATCTCATGTGAGAGGTAGTGAGGGCCTGAGCTAAAGCAGTAGAAATTGAGAAAAGGGAGTTGATATTATAAAAAGGAAGTCAACATTCTTGACATTTGTTAGTCTTTTCCATTATTAATTGTTAAAATGACTTATCAAAAAGATAACCCTTAGTTCAATCTATACATATTATAAGTCTGAAAATGTGAAATTGGACTAATGGAATTCCACCCTCTACTTAAAAAAAAAAATTGCATTAAAAGAGAAAAGAGAGATGGTTTTGCTGCAAAACCATTAAGATTAGCATAGTAAGTTTTGTATGAATCTGACAATCTCTGTTATCAATAACTCCAGAGCCAACAGACCTCTCTTGCTAAATTCCAACTCTATTTGGTTTCACACTGTGATTTTTTTAATGGTCTTATTTGTGCATTATTTTAACTTTTCATTATATATTGTGCCATTTAGTATTCTCCATGATTATGTTTTCACTGAACAGATGCACTACGGTTTCACTGCACCAAACTCTATGATCCATAATTAGATGTCAATATGTTTTCTTTATGAACTAAATGCATTTTTAGTTACTTGGACATTAATTAAAATCACATGCTAGATTGTTACATCCTTTCAACACATTTTTGAGGAAATATTTTTGGTTTACTTGAATGCTTAAAAACATTCAGTTTTATACTATATAATTCTTTTTTTCATAAGTACAGATACTGTAGCTAATATATAAATATTAATTGCAGAGTTACATCACAGAGCCATTAATGAGATATAACCATTCACATGCAAAAGCAATAACATTTGATGAATTAGGAGAAAAAAAAATTTTCATTGTTGTTTTTTAAATATATCATGATCTGCATTTACTTTCATGGTAATTCTAGGAAAAATTAATGAAACAAAATTTCAGAATAAAGGCAAATAATGACCAATATTGCACTACTATGGAATAGAAGCAAATTTAAAATTCTACAAAAATTCACATACAGATAAAAAGATCCAGGATATAAGGTGATATGGAAATAACACTCATTAGTAATGTTATATTGTACTATTGTGAATATTCTGAACTTCTCGTGCATTTGAATCATCTTCTCATCTCAGGAAAAAATTGAAAACAGGCTTTCCAAAGGATGAAGAGAACATTTCTAGCCTCTAACAAAAATGTTGGAAAATCGAACTCCAGAAAGTTACTCCTCTTATTCCCGGCATTCCCATGTGTTTTGTAAGTTTAGTTTGGAACTGGCCAGAGGTAAGAGTAGAAAGGGAGTATTTATAAAATTTAGCAAGTCTCTTCATTCTATCTCTGTTATACTACTATCTCCCCATTTACAGCTACATTCAGTTCATACAAAAACTCAGCAGGTATAAAAACTCCCCTCGATGCAACTGGTATAATAGAAACTACATTAGACAAGAATTACAAGGGGATTCTGCCTCAAATATAGGGGGACATAAAGGAAAAAGCTGTGACTTATTTAGAAATCTGCTACCCAAAATAGTTCCTCCCCTTGGGTTTCTATTGAATTTTTCCAAGGAATACCACATATGGCAAACTGATGCTCACTTAGCCTGTGAAGCATCCTGAACTACATATATCCATATAAAGTGGGCAAGGGAACAGCATTGGGGTCCAATACCTCAGCGTTTTAACACTAAGGTGACATTTTGAGAATATGTTTTAGGAAGGGCTAGCTACAAGACTTGGACCTACTAAACACATAGTCAAAATTTATCAATCATTTACAAGCATGCTTACAAAATATTTCTGCTTTGAAGGATCCAGGAGGGAGCAGCAGGAAGTTCTTGTCTGCTGAGAACAGATTGTCATTTAAAATTTTTCTTATTTGAAGGGGAGGTTCCATGTTTATACTTAAAGCAGAGCCTATCCACATTTGAAATGCAGAATCTCCTGCCACACCTCAGACCTACAAAATCAGAATCTACAGTTTGACAAGGTCCTCTTCATGGTGATGTGAATAACACAATATTTGCAAAGTACTATTCTAATGCTATCAGTTACAATAGAGTGCTCACAGATCATATACTGCACTATATCCACACATCTTGGATATTTGGGATAAGAGGTAATTGAATGAAAAAGAATATGTGGTACATGTGCTTAAAAATATTCATTGTATATCTAAAATCAAATTTAACCAGAGGTCCTGTATTTAATCTGGCAACCCTATCTGATATTTTGTATTTAACCTGGTGACCCTATATGTGATACACATACTGACTCTCCCTCCCATTTTGCACAGTGAGACTCCTGCCAGCCTCCCTGAGAACAACTTCTCCAGAGCAGCAGCTCTCTCTGGCCCCTGTGCTACAGTCAGGAATGACTCTCCGACTTGGCTTGCCTGCGCTGAGACCACCTGTGATAAGAAAATTATTAAAACCACTGATACTTTTTCTTTCTCCTCCAAATTTTACTTTCGTATTTGCTGGTCAAAACGTAAAGAGTCAGACTTCCATTTCTGGCAATATGGCACCCTTCACCCCCTTGAAGAATTTGTAAAAATGTCAATATCTTCTTAAATACTTTGCTTAATTCACCAGAAAATAACAAATATTCAGACTAAAATCTAAGTGAAGGTGCAAAATAGTGTTAAAAGAATTGCTAAAACTAGGTTTCTCCTGAAGGATTTACTAAACAAAGTAAACTTAAAGTTTATTTTTCTTGGTTTTAGGGACTCAACTGACAAAAGACAAAGATTAGGGCTTACTCAGGGTGGGAAGTGGAGTCTATGTGAAAATTCTTAAATAGCTGTAACCCTAAAGGTCCAACCTTCATAGCAGAAGTGAGGTTAAAGGTATTCCCCTGAGATTTCATAAGCAAAAGACAATTTACACATGGGTTTTTAGCTAAATTTCACATTTGTAGATATTCTATTAATCTCATCAAAAATTAAATTTATAGCAGTCCCAAACTATGTAATACAAACAGATGCCACACAGTGGCAAATAGAAATTCTCTCTTGAGAATTGAATGGAAGGCAGTTTAACAAACGTGCAAGATACAAAATAGCATGCAAAATTAAATATTTTACTTTTTATACCTCAACCACAAATTTAGAATATACAATGTTTTTAAGTGTTATTTAATGTTTTATAAAAATATATGAAGTCTGAGGAACATAACAAAAAATCCATAAAAATTTTATAGAGAACATTATAAAATTTATTAAAATTTAAAGAAAACAAATAATGGAGATGTTCTTAGATTGAAAGATTTGATATCATAAATCTCCCCAAATTTATCAATAAAATTTTAAACAATCTCCAAATAAAAATTTTTAAGCAAAACTTGACAAGCTGATTAGAAATAGATAAGTAAAGGGCTAAGAATTGCTAAGATTCTCCTGAGTAACAAGTTGGAATGTATCTCTTATTAGATATCAATAATTACTTTTAAATCACTGAAATTAAGACATTGTGGTATTGCCACAAAGACTGAAAAATAGTCTAGTCAAGCAAAATACACCAGAAAAAGACCCACACATTCATGGAAACTTGATTTGTGACAAAGTTGACATTTCAGATCAATGGAAAAAATATGGACTTTACAATAAGTGGTGCTGGGTCAATTTTCCATATGGAAAAAAATAAATAGAACTGAATTTTTACCCCATACCTCACAAAAGTCAATCTAGTGGTCATAGAGTCCTGAGTATGAAAACAAAGCTATAAAACTTTATAAGATAATATAATAGACTGTTTTATAAACTCACTAATAAAAAAAAACTTTTTCAACCCTATACAAAAAGTGCATCCCATGCAAAGTAGAACTGAAAATTGGGAACCACATTCAAATTAAGCAGTTCTAATAAATAAAAGACACCATCCAGAGAAAAAGAGAAAATGTTCTTAACATATATAACAAAGGAACAGGATCTAGAATTTCCAAAGAACGCTTGCTAATAAATAAGAAAACACAGAAGAGAAAACATGCAAATAACTAAACAGACACTTCACAAAAGAGGAAATTTAAACAGGTAATAAAAAAATGAAAAAGTGATAAACTGAATTATTTTTTCAAAGAAATATAAATTAAAGCTACAGTAAGATAGCATCCTGTACCCACTAGATGTGCAAAAAATTTGTCTGACAACACCAAGTGCTGACAAGCATTTGATGCAAACAATTATTTACACATTTATACATGTATATACTACCAGTCAATGTGTAAACCAGTAAACTACTTTGGGAAACAGTTTAAGATCATCTAGCAAATTTGAAGGGACACATTGCTTTTGACCAAGAAATTCCATTTCTAGGTTTAAACCCTAAAGAAACACATATATTCACACTAGGAGAACACTCATAATAGCACTATTTATATTAGCAAATGTCCACTAAAAATATAATAAATTAATAAATCAGGGTGTCATCATATAATGGAAAGTCAATTAATTACATTTACCTGCATCGATGCCTAAACCTCTGAAACCTAAAACTGAGTGTAAAAAGTAAGGCATTGAATATCTTCAGTATTACTCCAGTTATGAAAAGTTAAAGACAACATGCAAAACTAAGCAATATATGGTTTCGTATTAGAAACAAAAGGTTAAAAACATAAAGAAAGGCAAGAAAATGATGAACACAAATTTAAGGTAGCGATTTTCTCTGAGTTACATGAGATTGGAATGAATTCAGAAATGATAACATTTTATTTTGTAATTTTGTGATCTGTACATAAGCATTACTTGAATAATTATTACTTGTGCATTACCAATGCTTTATAAATATGGATTGAAATGTACTCAGTATTTTATAAAACAATTAAAAGTACTAATATAAAACAGTTTCATTAATCCTCACATACTCAATACAATTGACTTTGAAGGTAATCTTTTTCAAAGTCAATATAGAATTTGAAATTGGAGGAGATTCAATATTGCTTAATCTGCACCACGTCAAACATTGAAAACAATTTACACAAAATCTCTAGTGTCAGTCTCTCCTTGGAGCTGTCCCAAATCCTACTTCTTTACTTACTCTCAGTAAACGATAAACGAGGGCCCAAAGACTGCATGAAAAAGTCCACACAATGATTAAATGTTTATCAGCACATATGTTAACTCAACCAACACTTATTGAGTACCTATTATATGAAAGGCAATGTGTCTAGTGCTATGTAATTCACAAAAATACAGAGGATACTCAGATCTCCTCCTCTCACTTGGAATTCTAAATAATCTCCTTGTGTTTTCTCTGTCTTTCTGTCACTCTGTGTCTCTCTTTCTCTCAACACATCCACTCCAGTAATCTTCCTTGTGGCTCCCAGACCCGTATTTCTACTGTACAGAGTCTAACACCGTATCCAATTTAAGATAAAATTTTCAAATAAATTTCTCTGATCATTCTTTTTCTTGCAAGTCTCTAATAGTCCCCACCACATTCAGAGCCCACAGATTTAAATGCCTGCCAAGTCCAGGCAGGTCATTTATGAGTGAAGCCAGACAAGGAGAAGAAAAGAAGATGGAGAGCAGAAGCCCTGTGTGAAAAATGCAGCAGCAAATTTGTTCCAGCCAAGTATTGCCTCATAGGAACAGAGACTCAGTGTTGTATTTTCTTAAGAAAAGCATGAAATTGGATTTTTTTAACTGAAATCATCTAAATTTTTTATTCATTTTTTAAACCATAAAAGGACCCACTGACTTACAAATTAGAGTACAAACTTCTTGACATAGCATGCAGGTGTCTTCAAACTCTGTTTCCAAACTAACTTCCTCTTATCTCTTCCCACACTCTATGTTTTGCCCTCATCCTTCCTGTACACGCCACCTTCTTTAACAGTTCCGAGATGGGTTCACGTTAAGATTGTGGGCCAATCCCTAGTCCAAGTCTACTCACCCTGAAGGACTGCACTCAAAGTCACCTCCACTTGGGAGTCTTCCTTAACACCTCCAGGACAAACTCAGACATGATTAACTATATCTGTCTCCTTTTCTTTGTTCATATACATACAGGCTGTCCCCGACTTTCATATTTTCAGCTTCAGAACAGCCAACACTTTCATGCATTATACATCGACATTCCAAAGTGCCTTTTGTATGCCAAATCCAGACTTTCATACATCAGCAGATCAACGAACATTTTGCACTAATGTGTGGTGGCACTGCCTGACAGCCAAGAGTTCTGTTTGGGCAGCCATGCCATCTTTGTCTGTAAGAGCAGGCTTCATGCAATTATTTGAATATTTTTTGCTCTTTGCCCTTATTATATTGCCAAAATGAATAGAAAATGAACATTGAAAATGCTGATAATAGTGATAAAAATCATAGGTCTCAAAAGCTTAATACAGTTGAAACAAAGATGAAATCATTAGGCATTCCCATTATGGCTCATCTTAACCCCAATCATACTTGCATTAGGTTTAAGCCCAATTATGAAGAACAAATATAAAATTAAGGACCCTGTGCAAAATGCTGGAAATAAATTGTCAAAGATTGTATGTAAATGGCAAGATATAATTAGATGTTATATCATATATTTTAGATCCCAAGGGAAAAAGAAAACTCTGTATACCATGTGTCTATATTTTCTACTTTAACATTATGACTCTATTATGTGCTTAAAGAATGTATTATGTGTGAATCCCTGCACTTCAATGGTAACAATAGAACTTTCTATTATATCCTTAACCTTTGAATGTCCTTGATCAACGTGTTTCCTTCTTTGCTCACTCAATCACAAACCATCCAGGCCTACTACAGAATCTATTCGTGTTCATTCACCACTTGATAGCTACTGATTCCTTCTGCCACTAACAAAGATGGAATTTAAAGTAAAGATGCCTATACCTTGTGGATCAAAGGCAGAAGACCTCAAGCATTGGGGAGTGGGAGAAAGGGATCTCTTTTACCTGCTGGCAATTTCTGACTGTATATCAGTTACTATATATATATATATAATATATCACTCTATCCTCATAAAAACTTGTCAACAGCCATAGAAGATGAGGAAAATGAACTCAGAGAGTTTAAGTAACTTACTCAAGGTCATAAAATACACAAGGAGCCAAGCTACAATTTAAAACCAACTCTGTCTTAATCCAAAGTGTATCCTTCAGTGTGTTCACTATTACAAATACTGGTCAAGGCTATTATCAAATGATAAAATGATGTATGTTCTTATGGTCCATTCTTTAAATGTTTCCCTCTGTCTATGGCGATTTAATCTTCTTTTTCATAAAGTTTTAGTGCAGCCATTTCTCATAAGGTTGGTTTGACTAGCTGCTACAAAGAAACACCTTACTCCTCATCCAATGAGTGTTGACTTCTTTAATGTTAAATATTTTACACAGCTATGTACAGCCAAAGTTTTCTGAAATGAATTCCTTTTGTTCTTCTCCAGAGTGAACTTTTTCTGTGTGCATCTTCTCAAATCTTCCATTCAAAGATATTTTGCAATTTCATGATGAATAGTTTATGCAGTAAGATGGAAATCAAACCTAAATTTCCTGCTCATAGTAATATGCCATGTGATGCCATGGGATCACCGCAATTTCAAATATGTTTTTACTTCATAAGTGTGTGCCCAAATATATTAATGAATAATTGAGGCCTATTCCTGTGAATGTTTTACTCCCTTGCCTCACTACCCTTTTCCTCCTTAAAGCACTAGTTAGTGCCTATGAATCTAATATATCTGTGAGTCTCCAAGGTTTCCAATCCTACCTAACCAAGCCCAATTAGTTTTTTGGTTTTTTTTTTGGCATCTCTATGAAATTTAATTATTGTGTGGTTCCTGCTCTATTTCTGTCTTATGTTCTGTTTCTTATGAAATTGACAACTACTAGAGGTTACAAAGATTCTGCTCTCTGGCTGCAATCACCTGCATTTTATCTACTTCTACCAGCTGGATGCCATGGCAGACATTATTGGTAGCCGCTTCAGATATATAGGGAGCTCTTTTTCCTGCTCCAGCTAACAGCTTATGTCTTCAACCTCCTTAGACAGTCCAGTGTGAATGAATCAAAATTATGCCTATTTTTTGTAAGACCGGCAAAAAATATTAGATATTTTTTGATGTGGCACAGAATCTTAGTAATTAGTTTATGTGTGCCATCAGATGAAAAAAGTTGAAAATAGCTGATGTAGAAGAAACAGACAGAAGGTCAGTGAGGCTGCAAAGCTGTGTGAGGAAGACACATTCTACCAGATACAGCCAGAGAGGAAGGTAGGGTGGTGGTGGGGGGGTGGGGTCAGGAAGGATCATTAAGCATCTGAAGATTCCGCCACATATAGCTGCATGAGCTGCATAATCGGTGAGGTTCCTGCAAAATGAAGAAGTCGCTCTTTAAGAAAACTGGGGGGAAATGCAGTTTAAAGACTACAATACAACCCATTTAGCTTTCCTCCTCCATCTCTCTTTCAATCTGCCATGCATGGCATGTTTTACTTGCTGTTTGATGTTTCACTTCTCTGTCACAGGGATATTTACTGGACAAGCACATAGGGACACCCAGTGCCATGCCTGTATCAAAGCATGGCAGGGTGGAAGCAGCCACCCCCTCACCTCCCCACACTTCTGCCCCCCTGCCCCACTCAGAGACAGAGCTAATGTAAATTTTCCAACTCAGAGAAACTGGTAACATATTCATTTTCAATGGAAAAACTAGGTTGTGGAGAAGGTAATGCCTTGATTAGTCAAATACATAATGAAAGTACTTGAAACATAATTATCAAGGAATAATAAACCTGAAATGATCAGGCAGTGTATCCTTCTGCTTACAGGAAATATGGCATCAATCCTGAATCTAAAGATAGTTAAGAAAGAAATAATGAACCTATTCCCATTCTCTGTGGGTTTTTTTTTCTCTTTTACTAAATTCCTAGTCAACTTCCAAGATTTCTGCTTAAGCCAGCATTTTCTCATTCAACATTTACTGAGTGCCCACCATGTGTCAGGCACATACCTGAATAGATTAACTCCAAAACTGAAATGCAAACCATGATACAACAAATGCAGTGATTCTTACCAGAGTACCATAGTCCTCATGAAACTAAACTTTTAAATTGTGTTGTTTTAATGTCCCATGTATGGCTCCATCTTGTTTAACACCTCAAACTCTAAGACAAGACAAAGGTATTTTTATTTCACATTTATGGGTGAGGGAACTGAAGATCAGAGCTCTTAAGAAATTGAGAGAGTTACACAGTTGGAGACGCAGCTTTCAACTCAGGTTGTCTCAATCTAACACCCGATTTTTCCCTGTAAATCACCCTACTCCCTTCATTCTCTCCTTCAGTGCAATACCATGTCTCTTATGTTCTCACATTCACAAGTACTCAACAATTTAACCATTCTGAAATACATGTGTCGGTTTAAAAAGCCAATCTTGTTTGTATTTAGTTAGTTTTAGAATAGATGTATAGTGTTAGCTACAAATTTTAAACATAAATGCCTCACTGAAAGACTCAAAATAAGCATGGAATTGGGTTATTCAAAGAGACAAGTTGGTAACTTAATGTTATTTACTACCTTACTTGAAGGATCACATTTTCAAAAACTGTAACTGCTGTATGGCATGTATGTGTTTAAAGAGAGGTCTATAGATCAAGGCAGTGATTTTCTGAATACATCAAAAGATTCATAGCTTTCTGAAGGATGCTGATTAGCTCAGTAGGATATTAATTATAAACACGTCTACCATTCTTACTTTTTGTTCTTTTCCTTGAATAGGAGTGGAGTAATTCAGACTTGTGTGTATGCTTAGGTGTAGTTAGCAATGCATGATAAGCTAGATTTAGATACATTTATGAAGCATCAGATCAAATAAACAGCTTACTAGAAAACACAACTTGTACTGGATATTAAATGTTTAAAGTAGGAAAAAGTTGTTTTTTTTAAAAAAAGAGCTTAACTTTAAATAAAATAGCAGATGAGGTGGGTGAATGTGAAAGAATAGATAGCGTCATTGTTTCTCGAGAACAAGAGTATTTATAGTTCCTCTGCTTTGTGACTCATGACTGTGCTGTAAAATATTTGGGGTATTACTCATAACTACAAAAAAGACATAGCATAGAAGAGTTTGATGTCAGGGCCAAGGACAAGGTGAGCAAGCTGGTGTTCTACTTGTGATAATCCCATTTATAAGAAATTAGACAGTTTCTCTAATTTTTGACTCCTTTTCTTTCTCTGCAAAAATAATATGTCATTTAAAACAAGTGATAATCCATGTGCCTCAAATCTAAAACTGTCAAAAAAGGCAAAACGTAAATAAGGCATAGGGAGTACAAATAATGCAGCAGGTTGTAAGACACTCCCCTTATATTTTTTGAGCAATGTAAGTGTGTGATTATTATGAAGACATTGCTTTGGGGAGCAGATATATTACCCAAGGGGCATTTCCTTCAAGTATTCTTTCTCTTTACAGCTAAGATGAGCGCCAGAAGGAAACAGATATAGTGATAAAAATGGAAAAAGTATTGATAATGGACTAGAAGACCAAGATGATATAAATCCTCTAACTCAAAATGCATTTTTTTGGAGATAACACTAGTAATTTTGAACAATAACTTATTCATAGAAAAAAGTTCATTTTATAGTCTTTTTTAGGACTTTTTCACTAAGTAGTACACTAAGATCAAGTTAACCTTCTATAACAATGTTAGCTTGTAAAACTAATGCTAATTAATTACCAATTGCTCTAAACCAGTGGTCGGCAAACTCATTAGTCAACAGAGCCAAATATTAACAGTACAACGATTGAAATTTCTTTTGAGAGCCGAAAACTGACTTTTGCGCATGGGCCATGAAGTTTCAATCGCACTGTACGTGGTATTTTGTGGAAGAGCCACACTCAAGGGGCCAAAGAGCTGCATGTGGCTCATGAGCCACAGTTTGTTGACCACTGCTCTAACTATTTCAAGAAGAGAGAGAAAGAGAGGTAACTTCCCAGGAATACAGTTTTAATATTACCTTACATGAAAACTATAGAACTTTTTGTTTTGTTATTTACTTTTGCCCATAATCATGACTGCATTTGGTCAATTATATTTCTATAACTTTAAGTTGAGTTTTTCATGCTCCAGAAAGGTAAAATTTGACCAACTTTTTAGACTTCTAATTTTTTCTAAAGGATAAGCTTAACACTTATGTATTGCAGAAGCCACCTTTTATGGCAAGAAACTCTGCAAATAACTTATTCTGAAATAGATAGCAACTATCAGCTTAGAATTGTATTAAGGACATATATCATATAGCTATATCAAAATATGTAAAGTAACTATAGCTAATTTCCTCCAAGGTTGTGAACTATCACTGGATATTAGCTTAATGTCCCAGAATACCAATCCTAGGTATTCCAAAGAAATCTGAAAGAGGTGAATAGCTCTCTCAATTTATCTAAACACTGTTGAAAAATTCTGGTATAGCTGAGGATGGGAGGCACTGGAATATGTCTGTGTGCATTGGAAGGTTGGGTTCTCAACCTTGACACTCTCGGCATTTTGGGCTAAATAATCCTTTGTTATGGGGGCTGCCCTGTACATTGTGAAATGTTTATCAGCATCCATGGCCTCTACCCACTAGATACCAATAGCACTAGCACCGTCCATGCTCCCATAAAAATAAAAAACGTATGAGATATTGACCATCTCCCCTGGAAGGCATTGAGAACCATGGATGTAAATGATGTTAGCACATTGTCTCTTCCAAAACCTACATGAAGACACATGTCCAGCCTGTAATTTATGATACTGCCAACAGTCTGAGCTAATAGAGTGATTCATTTGCAAAGATCAAATTAAGGATATGGCCTTTAAATTCAAGCTTAATGGCCTCAAGGTAGCCCCTATAAAATAAGAGAGAAAGCATATCAGGAGCAAAGGCATATAGAAGGTTAAAGGACTAAAAAAAGAACTATGGGTGGGCACCTGGAACATGAAATTTACTGGAAACAAATAAATTTAAAACCTATTAAGTTTGTAAGGTAACTGCATTGCCAAAGAAACCACATGACTGGTTTATAATCATGTGTTTGCTCAAGACTCAAAACAATTCTTTGGCCCCCAGCCTTCCAAGAGCAGGAAATTAGCTGAGAAGAAGGTGCTCAAGTTACAGAGAGGCACATTCCTTAGCATCCACCTCACCTGGGACCACTGAGAACAATAGACAAAAGAATAGAGTAGAATCAGGACCTAATTAAGGAAATTCCCACCCATTCCCGCCCCCCCCCCCCCCCTTCAAGGTAAGGGCCTTCATCTTATCTGTGCAGTAGGGTTTCAGATTTGCTATGAACCAAGGTCTATGGACTGTTTCCAATCCTTCCCTTGGTCTAATTAAAGTATTCCAGCAGATATAATTTGTCTTTAAAGTTCATGGGATTCTGGAAAAAGTAAAGACACAATTAGATCTAATTCTAAAGCTATCATGAGTACAGAGTTCCTGTATTCTGAGTTGGATTCAGTGATCGAATGAGTTTAGACCATCTCCTTGAAGAAGGGTTGAGTTTGTTCTATGAGTGGGTTGAAAGGAGCAAGGGGATATTCTGTGTGACGGAAAGTTGGACTGTAGTGGAAACACTTATTAAATATGGTTCTGGACATTTCCCAGCCTTTCTTACAGTTAGATTAACATTATAGGGCTAGTTCTGGCCCCATAAGACTCTAAGCAGAAGTGACACAAATCACCTGAAGGTGGTGACATTTAGAGCACAGTGCCTCCTCTGAGTCCCTTTTACCCTTTGATGGCTCCCTTGGAAGCCATGTGTTGACATGGTGGAGGCACCAAAGGGAGTGAACCTGGATCTCTGATCACAGCTTGGGGAAGAATCTCTGCTGCCTTTCCCCACGCTTTGCTGTGTTAAAGCACTGAAATTATAGGGTGTGTTTGTTACTGCAGCATGGACTAGCCTATCTTTCCTAGTATAGTTCTCTAGCCAAGAGTTCCACCATCATCACTACCACTGACAGAGCTAGGAAATACGCCACTGCTATATGGCTTAGCTACAAACAGCTGACTACTGGTGAGAATGCAGTTAGGAGTTTGTTTAGAAATCATTAGATAGTATGTTGCAAAGACAGGAAAGAGGAACAGACCCTGGAGTAAAGATTTCAGAGAACCCCACATCTTTCCCCTCTCTGAAAAGTGGGACAGTATGTATGCTCCCTTTTGATAACATAGTCATTAGCAGCTGAAAAGTGCACTCTGTCTTTTGCATAGTATTTTAAACCCACAAGCTCCTTTCATGCTGTCACATTTTCTGCAATCACAAAGAGCCTCCTTTTCTCAGCCAGCAGCCTTAATGGCACCACTCCTCTGTACTTTAACCAGCACCTTGGTTTCTTCGAATGGGGCAGATATTTTCAATCTTAGATTGAGGATAAACTTCCATGCCAAATTAACTTTACACTTCCAAACTTTCCAAATCCCTTGTCCGTACACTATCAGTTCTCAACATACACACACACACAAAATACATATATATATATATATATGTGGTCTGCCCTGGCTGGTGTCGCTCAGTTGGTTCAGCACTGTCCCATGCAACAAGAGGTCCCTGGTTCAGTTTCTGGTCGGGCCACATGCCCAGGTTGCAGGCTCAATCCCCAGGAGGTGGTGTGCAGGAGGCAAGCATTCAATGTTTCTCACTCACATCAATGGTTCTCTCCCTCCCTCTCCCTCCCTCTCTCTCTAAAATTAACAATAAACAAAAAACACATTTAAAAATTATGTGGTCTTGTTTAGGTAATGAAAAAAAACTGTCAAAAAAATAAACAAACCCTGTAGCAATAATAAGCAGCAAAAAATGTTTAAGAATTTAAAAAAGTTTAATTTAGTTGCAAATATGTTTTCATATATGTATATGCTTGTATATATTCCCTCAAAAATTATTTTTATTATTTTCCTGAGTTGGTTTTTGTTCAGAAAAAAATTGCACAGCTTTTTCAGGGGAGCTATCCATGGCTACCCCACTGTGCTTTAAAATTCAACTTGTTCACCACCTGTCTCCTAAAAATCTATTTTTTCTCCTATTATTTCTACTCTCTGAACCAGCAATCCATCTTCCATTCATCCATGTGCAAAATTCAGAATTATCTTTCCACTCTTCTCCCTCCACCTGACAAGCCATAAGGTGCCAATTGCTACAGAGTCTAACTGCCATCGGTGACCCTCTGATCTGATCCTTTTTCTCCAGTCTCAGTTGGCCCTTCAGAGCTGGTTCTTTTTGTTTGTTTTACCCTCAAAAGAGCTGCTGAACGAATCTCCCTGCATACAGTCTTTCCTTACTCGATGCAGTCTTTATACCTCCACCAAATTAGTAGGTTTTTTAATCAAGATGCTAATTATGCTATTTTCTTTCTTAAAATCTCTCAGATTTCCCCCATTTCGTACTATACCACACCTTCATTCTGTCATTTAAAATCTTCCTCACTATATCCCACCTTTCTAATTTTGAATCATTTCTCTTCTACTTCTACCCCACATTTCAGGAAAATGGGTTGGTCACTTTTCCTTGTGCTCTTGCAAACCAGAAGCTTTGCTAATACCATAATACCATTCCCTTTGACCAAAATATTCTCCCCCTTTTTTCACTGACAGGCTACCCAACCTTCAAGATCCACCTCATCAGTTCCATCTTCAGTAACATCTTTCTTAATCCTACCAACTGATATTAGAGCCTCTTTTACAGCACTAATCAAATTTTGATTTTTGTTTTGGCATTAGATAAAATATTTCTTCTGTCATATATTTGCATTATTTGAGTTACTACTAATTTATGTTATTTGATGGCGAAGGTAACATAAAATAAAAATTAAAAAGAAGACATGAGCCCTAGCCGGTTTGGCTCGGTGGATAGAGCGTCAGCCTGCGGACTGAAGGGTCACAGGTTCGATTCTGGTCAAGGGCACACGCCTGGGTTGCCGGCTTGATCCCCAGTGGGGGGCATGCAGGAGGCAGCCAATCAATGATTCTCTCTCATCATTGATGTTTCCATCTCTCCCTCTTCCTTCCTCTCTGAAATCAATAAAAATATATTTTTTAAAAAAAGAAGACGTGAACTGGTAGAAGGAAGTAGCATATACTGTACTGAAGGATCTTTATGCTTCAACTCTTTCCATTTCTGTCCTCTCTAACTTCAACATAGGTATTTAAAAATTCTCCTCCATATGAATTTGGAGGCCTACCACCCCCACAATGCTTATGCTGACAGCATCACATAAAACACCATCTTAAGCAAGTTTTACTTCTGAGTCCTAGCTATTTGGACCCTGACTATCAGTGCTCCTGTACTTCCCCACGATTGATTGCTCAGTTCCTCTGGCATTATAACAGTACATAGCATCAATGCAATTCAGCCCAATCAGGAGCTCCACAGAAAAAGTATCTTCATAAATATTTTATTAAATTGATCTGAGAAAAATTCCAGAGAGATTCAAATTCCCATCTTGGTTTCTGTATATATGCCAACTTTTGTAAACATAGCTATATATCATCCATGCCGAAAATGAACTCTCAAGGTGGATCATCCACTCTGTGGATTTCTCAAGACAAAGTCACACCTGCCTTTGCCCATGATTAGGCCAAATGATGCAACACTGATTTTGAGGAAATAACTATGTGTCTAAGCATGAGCGTGGTAATATCAGTGACCCTCTATTTAAATATGCTTTGAAATCTCCTTTGCATAGGAACTGTTCCATTTCACCCATGAAAGTGATGGAGTCAATGGCTTTGAATATTCTGTACCTCCTCTCCCCTCCAGTGATATATCTATCAAATCATTTCTAAAATTCACTGAATAAAAAAATAAAACATGCATAGCTCTACTTATAAGCATATAATAACAAAATGCTTATGGTGCATATCTGAACATGTAATTCAAAGGAAGCCCAATAAAAGCGAGAGAATGAAAACTGTCTCTTCTATTCTCATATCTCTTTCTTGAGTGAACAACTAACTGTTCCGCTTTGCCCTGGATTTAAGTTCCCAACACAGGGGACTTTCAGTGATTAACCGGGAAAGTCCCTCCAAACTAGGACTGCTTCTTTATCTTATTCTTCATGGACATTGATAAAACCCCAATTCTTTGCAAAATTCAAAATATAGGTACTTATACTAGAATTCATCTTGCTTTTCATGTCCATAAATTATGGAGGCCAAATATGATCTGTTCTTAAGAATTCAGACATTTACTTTCAATCTCAGCAGGTCTAAATCCCCTTTCCAAACGTGTTTGAGTTTCTGGGCCTCAAGCCTTAAGATAGTCAGGGAAGCTGTCCTAAGGCATCACCTGCTCTCTGGTGGTTCAACTGTATTAGATGAAAAGATCCTCGGCTTCCTTCTCTTAGAGTCTCTGTCCCAACTCAATCACAAAATGAAAGTAAAATTGTCATGAGGAAAGGAACTTTTCAAACCTCATATTCTTCTCTTAGCTGAACCATTCCATTTATATATCTTGGCAGCAGTCATTAGCAGTGAGAAACCTAAAGAGACAACAAAAGAGAAATGTATAAGTCTTTTTCAAGAGCTTCTGAAGTGTTGAAAGGTGTTTCTATTTAAAAGCTCCTGACAATGATTGGCAGGACCTGAGAAAACCTCACAAGATGAGCCCCACCCTCTGAGAATTATTATCAGGAGAACAGTAATTGGTGAACATCTAATCCATTCTAACCACAATTGAGGGATTGCAATATAATTGCTAGTTGGTGGTCCCTCTCAAATGCCACAAGAAGGTGAGTGAAGCACTGATCAATACTGAACACCCCACAAGAACTATCGAACCTCAAAGAAGGGGAGAAGTTTTATATTCTGAACTAACTTGACAATAAAAACAAGGGGGAGCTTGCATTGATTGATTGAGTGATTACTAACTGGCCCATTAGGCCAGCCTCTTCCCAAGAATCTGACATTGAAAATAAAAATAAGACAGGCCTAATTTTAAATTTTGCAATTAGGGGATTTAATTTAGATGTGAAGGAGAACAGAGGTGTTTAAATCAACCCAATCTAGTGCAGACAGAAAAATAGACAGAAATGAAAATTACAGAGTCAGTTCATAATAGACATAATGAAGCCCATTTACATTTGATGTAATAAATGTTTAGAATATTAATGACCTATATGGCAAAATTTGAGGCTACTGAAAATTGGAGTATTAAATACCAACTTTTCAACTTCCTTTGTTTTTCACAAGTATCTACTAAATGATAAATAGAAGTAACCATGAAGGAGTTAAAACCATTTTGTTGTGACTTAGTCAATATGGGTAGGTATGATTGACGTAATGAATTGCCTTGAAAGTACAGAAAGTTAATGGTCATCATCATTGGTGCAAGAAGAGGGAAGCAAAAAAAAAGGATTTGACATCATAAAAAACAGAATACAAATGCATAAAACAGTTACTTTTATCCGTCATAATGTAGTAAAGAAGATGCCTTTCTAAGTTGTCTGGTTTGTTAACTAAATAAAGTACATTTATCCAAACTAAAAAAGAAATTACTTGGAAAAGAAAGAGACTGCAAGAAGAGGAATAGCAGACATATGCTCAAACTGTGAGATTTTAAATGATATGTCATAAAATATAATATCTAATCACATATATATAACAAAACCATTTCTTTGTGGAAAAGAAGAACCAAAGATATTTAACTACCAGATTAGTGCCTACTAATATTACAACTGTTTTACAAAGTCATGTAAAGAAATTAAGTAAAACTCAACTTTGAGTCAAGATTTTTTATTCAAACAAGAATCCACCAGGAGGCATTGACGTTGTAGACCTTGCCATTTTGTTAACAAAAGGTCACAAGTCCTAGTAATTACCTGATTTTGAAAAACATTCAAGAACAGATTGGGAATCTTGGACCCAATGTCTAAGTGAGAACAATAAAAACAGTCTTTAGCTGCCTTTACATAACTTTTTTCTTCATTATCACACAGCAGATGATATTTGTTTTTCTGTTTCATTTTTTGCCTTCTAACCTGAGCGACAGGCCAGATTCTCCTCCTCTGTAACTCTGCAGGGATTCTTCAGTTTGTACCTTTTTGTGTAATTCTGCTTGGCATTCTAAATATAACTCCTTCGCCTGGGTTTCAATATATTTCTTGGCTTTCACCTGCAGATCTTCACTAAGTTGCATGCCATGGAATAAGGGGTAGTTTTATCAGCAAGAGAAATCTAGGGATATTATGTGTTCACAGCTATAATAACTAAGTTTCTATTTCATAAATTGGAGGGAAGAGGGAATAATCTTTAAGGAATGAATTTTATCATTTGCAATTCAAAATTGTAATTTATTGCTACAATATAGTGACTGTTCCCTAGATTAAAGTAATATAGTTACAGTACTTAATTGACATAATTTCAAAAATAGTTTAACAAAGGTGAATTACAAGATTCTAATCTTCACAGTCTGCGATTTCTCAAAAACAAAGATGGGTCTCGGTATGGGCCAAATTACAGTAATGTAGACCTCTTGTCTAAGAAATATAATTCCTGAAATGAGGTCAAAATCATTTCACATTCCTCCTATCTTTGAAGATGTGCTTTTTATATACCAGGTATTTTACATAATGTCTGTGTGAAGTGGTCATGCACTCTGGAAGGGCCAGACAACCTTGATAAAGCTTCAAGAGACAACCACATACTCTTTGAACACTGGTAATATTTCCATCATTACTTTTTTGAGTTCCCTTGGATGATTCATGCTAAGGGTAGAGAACCGGAAGAGAGATTTTCCTGCAGAGTCATAAAAATAGCCAAAATGTATTTTTCTCTTAGCCATACATTTCAGCATGCATAAACCCACTGGCTGATATTTCTTGCCATTTGGTCCAACTATACTTCCTGAAGACACTGTATGAAAAGAACTAGTCTAATTTAAGAAGGAATCTGTCCCTGGTAAAACAATACATACAAAAAAGAAATCATCCAATTTAGCCAACTTCCTTAGAGCCTTGATCTGAAAATTTGGTCTTAAAATAGAAAACTTAAATAAAAGTGACTATCCAAGTCATTTTGCTCTCAGTACATTTAGGATCATTTTATGGAAAAGACACTCAATTCATTTAAATTAATTTTAAGGTCAATGAAACTTACATACTCTAAGTAGATCATTTCTACATGCTCCTATTTTACCTTGCATAGCCTCGGGTATATATATTTTTCCTTTGTCATCAAAATGTTCCTTTATTAATAATTTCTATTCCAGGGGTAGGTTTATTTTCAGAGACATTTACCATAAATTTTCCAGAGATTTATTAAAGTGTAAATGGCCTCCCCAAGGTGTTAAAAGGCAAGATATTCTGAAAATAGCTTAACTTAGAACACATGTGTTCCTTGAACATGAATAGAAAAGTATATATGAGTAACAATGTTCTTCCTTTCTTCTATGATTTAAATCATCTCATTTGTAGAGTATTTGAATTTTAGGAAAAGACTGAATGTTTATAATTTTTCTTTTGAATTTAAAAATTTATATACACACAAAGGAAGTAAAGTACATACTTATAGACTTATTACTCTGTTCAGTTGTCCATAATTATTTAAATGAACACTCAGCAATGAAATCTGCTCAACTGAAAATAGTCTCATGATCAGAATAAAGAAGCTACAGCATAAAATATGCTGCAGATTATCACACATTATTAACACTTGCATCTGATTCAACAGGACTATTATTTTACTAGAAATTGAGATAAAACTTGAAAAGAAAAGCATAAGAACAGTACTTAAGGGAGTAAATGTAATGTAATTCAAATATTTTACATAGTATTATTTTCTAGGTATTTGTTATATATGGGGAAATACAGCCCTGAATTCTGGATTAGTGATACTTCAAGTGTGTTTTCTAGACCGGCAATTGCAACATCTCCGGGAACGTGTTGGAAATGCAAATTCTCAGGCCCTACCCAGATCTCTGGAATCTGAGACTGCTCAACAAGCCCTCCAGTTGTCTAATGCACACTCAAGTTTGAGAAACATTATTCTAGATCATCATTTTTAGGATGTAGTAAATTCAAATATAAATGGACCCAAAAACTATTTTGCATATTCAATAATAAACACAATCTTTAAATTTGTATAGTGATTTGAAAATTACAAAGCACTTTCAAATGCATTAATCTCATTTGATTTCTCAATATAATTGTGAGATGGACTGGCAGGCACTCATATTTTTTATTTTCCAAGATTAAATTGAGTTTAATAGAGGTTAAGTAAATTCCTCACTTTACAAAGCTAGTTAATAAGTGAATTAGATTAGAACTCAGACCTTCAGACAGCAGAATATATATGCTGCTACTAAATAGATAAATAGTTTATCGAAATTAGTAGGAATTGTTTAACAACATCATTGGCATCCAAACAATGCTGTAAACTCTTTGAAATTTTTAAAATATGTTAAAAATGTACAAAGAGTTTATACTATATGCATCTATTTAAAATAGATTCAATTAAGCTTTATCTCTGACCAATATAAAATTAAATAAATTCTAAAACCAGCATATTCCTAGTTGATAAAGTTTTACTAATAAATACAACAAGCACTCATGTTTACTCTTGTTGGAAAAAACATAAAAACAATTACAGGTCCCAGGTGGCCTTGGATAATTCTATTTTCATTAAAAACATAAAGAAAAAGCTTAAATTTGTGGAAATTCAATCATTTTTAAAATATAAATTCTCAATTTTATAGTATAGGAAATAAGAAATCTTCTGCCTGAAATGTTTGTTTCCTATCTGGAGGATAGATTGTAGATATTCTTCATATAGTGCTTTTCTAGAGGGAGAGTGAAGACATAACTTGATTCTTCTTATCATCAACTGAGTGTCTCTCTTCCAAAACTTTAATATTAATACTTACATATTCTAAAATGATTTCTATTACTACCCAATCTCTTCTTATTGACTTCATAATTTTGAAAGGATAATTTAAGGATGTTAAAAAAGTTAACATCTACTAAGACTGACACTACTCAAGACATAGGCTTAAATGGTGCCTGTTGAGCAAAACTAATATGTCACAGAATCTGTGAGAATGTCTATCTACAGAAAGATTAAAGCAAAATGCTGGGGTAAACATGTTTCAGTCTGTTCCAGATGTTCTCAGATCCAATAGCTTCTCTAGAAAAATATGTGTGAGATGATTCTTTGAATGACACAGGAGGATGACTTCAAAATCTAGTCCAGGACTTCTCAAGCTGGGGTTTGAAAATGTATTCTGGAAAATTAGAAGGTCCATAAATATTTTTTGTATATTATTTGTCATTTTGATGGTAAACTTAAAATACTTTATCAGTTATAAAGGAACTTCATTGATCGCTCATAAATGAATAAATAAGCTATTCAAAAATTGAACATATTTCTTAAGTCATTCCTTCTCAAACTAAGGTGCAAGGATGCATGTCCTTGAGTGAGTTATGAAAATGTCTTTTTCTTTTAAAAAGGGTCTGTTCATCATTCACATTTGAGAAATAATAATTGTAGCAATTTATGTACTGCCTTAAATCTGATCAATCTGACAAAGAAACACACAAATTCTTCACTTGGAAATTTGAGTAAATATGAAAAATACATTTGAAAGCACATAGAAGAACATAGTGACAATGGCACAATCTAGCTATATTTCCATACAGTGTGATCATGGGTTAATCAAATGATTCAAATAATTGAATCATTTTACTCACCTCAGTGATACACCAATGGGACAAGATAGAAATATTCCATCCCAGCAAGGAAGCTTGTTTTTATCACAAAATAAGTTTCAATTTATTGAGGCATGGTTACAATGTAAATCAGACTGACTTTATTTGTTTCATTTTTGTTTTTAAATTCTTTACTGACATGTCCCCCTTATTACTTGTGCCTGGGCTAGTGCTCCCACTGGCCTGCAGGTGGTACATCACTGCTAACTTCACAACATACTCAATGTCATGACTCAAAGCTATTCAGTAGGCAAAGACTTTCATGGTAAGGTAAGGCCACCATCTGAAGATAATCTTTAAGATAATCCAAGTATGTGGATGTTTAAAAATTCCATGGATGAAGAGTATGGCTGTGAGGGGAGGGGGTAATATATTAAAAGAAACTGGGGAAAATATGCAGGGAATTCAGTATTCTCTAAAATGGTCTACAATTGTCTGCTACTTCTTTATTCTGCCCTTTTTCAATGATTTAAGTTGTAATTGAAAACCCTTGTCAGGAGTTTTAAGTACAAAAGCAGGCTTTCTCTGACACATCAAAATATAGAGAGATAGCCAGAGTTCCCATTGTCTGAGAATAGAGTGGCAACTACAAACAGGAAGAAATTCTGGTGCTGAATTTCAACTGTAGGCATTGATATAGACTAGATAGATATATAGTGAAATAGCTTTATATATATAAATAGCTATACATATAACTATACATATATATCTAGATATATATCTAGATATAGATATATATCTAGGTATAGACATAGATATAGATATAGATATAGATACAGATATAGATATAGATATAGATATAGATATATGTAAATATAGATATAAACATATTAGTAGATATAGATATAGTGTGTATGTGTGTGTGTGTCTTCTAAAGCAACCTAGAAGAAATTATCCTCAAGTAGCAATGGCCTCACCTAGCATTCATACCTTGGTTCCTAAACATTATTCTATAATTAAGGGAAACAGATTCTTGGAAAATGGAAAATTGGCTAATGCCAGGGTTGGGGCTGAAAAAATACAAACTGTACTTGGAACATCTTTGAATCCAGAAAGAAAAAAATTGCCCCCATATAATCCTTCAAATGGGGACATGTCAAAAAAACCAGTTTGAAAGGGCTCCCACTGGCCAAAATGGAACAAATTGTGCATCAAAATAAATAATGATAACAGCTTCTAAGTAATTGAATTGAACAATTATGAGAATCCATGAGACCATTCTAATATAAATAAATAAATAATTAATTGATTAAAATGGGAGAAGAAAAAAACATTATTGCAAAGAAAAAATTATAGCTAACAAATGTAGAAAAATTATAAAATTAGAAATTCATATATGGAAATAATTGTAATATTTGATTCAGGCACAAGTCATCAATGGATATTAACCTAGAGGGTGAATATTTGATGAGACAGAATATTTACAGTCTCAAAGTATGTTTCCACAAGATACTTATTAATTATGAAGAGGGAAATGGTAAGTTTATGGGAGAAACCTGGCAGACACCACTTAACAAAATTATCAAAGTTAATTCATCAGTAATGGGACAGGTGGCTATCATGTACCTCCTGAGAAAGAACACAACAGCATGTCTGTGGTATTCCTGCTAAAAATTCATCACCTGAATCCAATCATGAAGAAACAGCAGACAAACCAAAATTGCGAGACATGCTACAAAATAATTAGTCTGTACTCTTCAAAAATGCCAAGGTCATGAAAGACAAAGAATATTGGAAACTGTTCCAGAACATAGGAGACTGAAGAGATATGGCAACTAAACGCAACATATGATCCCAGACCAGAAAAAAATATATATTTGGCTATAAAAATGTATTTGGCTATTAGAATAACTGGTAATGTTTGAATATGTTCTTTACTTATACATTTTAATGTAATGATATTGTATTGTATTGTAGGAAAAGAAATAAATTTTCCTCCATCCTCATGCTGGATCTGAAAATTAAACTGACAAAGACAGATTAACAGGAGAAAAGCATACACATTTTATTTAATCTTTACATACTCATGGAGACCTCAAGAGCATGAAGACCTGAAGAAATGAAGTGAGGAGGCAGGAAGTTTTCTTATCTTTTAGACTAAGAAATAATAAATACATGAAGAATTGTCAAAACTAAGGGTTTGGGGTTAGTGGTAGCCAATGGTAGGAAGATAAGGGTTAGTTTTTTTGTTTATATTTGTTTGTAGAGATTTATGGAACCCAAATTCCCTGACTCTGGTGATAAGAATGTTTTTCTTCCTCCTGGTACAGGAAGAATAGAAAATGAAGTATGTTTCATTCATATTTTCCTTTCAAGGGAAAATGGGGTGGTGGGTCAAAGTGAACTTCCTGCTTCTACAGTTTTCTCAAACTCCTGCACCTTAAGGTAATATGCCACAGGCCACATAGTGGGGTAATGTGCCCTGAACCCCATCAGTATCAATGCCAAGTTCCTGATTTATATAAATGTACTCCATTGTATAAGAACACATCCTTTCTTTTTTTTTAATTTTTTTAAAGAAACACACACATTTAGATGTAAAGGGTATTCTATCTGTACTTACTCTCAAACGCTTGAAGAAGGGAGTGGAAGAGGATGACCATTCAAGGAATCTAGATAACTGTTAATTAGTTGCACTACTGAAATTTTAAAATTACTTTAAAGTAGAAAGTTAAAAGAAAACATATTACTCCAATTTGTTGGAAACTTAGAAGATGGTATAAAAATTCAGCTGGGAGGTTAAAGAATAATCTCAGGAGATAATGATGTTATTGTCAGTTTCCAAGGGGAAGCAAGGCACAAGAGTGCCTTAATCCTCGCTATCTAGGAGAATGGTCTTCTACCAGGACATGTAAAATGGGTACTGATTTCAAAAATAAAAAATGCAAAGGCATAGTAAGAAAACATCTTGTCATGTAAAATGTATTTAAACATCTAAATCTAAAAGAACAATTTCATGGCACACTGAAAAGCATCCTTTAAATTTTATGGTAAGAGCAACTTAGTCAACAATTGCAGATGTAAAAGTAAATCTACCCTTGGTGAAGTTGAGAGACCACCTTATCAGGGAGAGGTGCCCAGGTGCTACCCAGGAGACAAGCAGATGTTTTATTCATCTTAAAAAATGTAGACCTTAGAAAAAGAGAATGTTAAGTTTGACATTATATGAAAAAGACTCTGGTACTGATTTTCAAATATTTGGGTCATGAGAACAAGAAAGAGACAATTACTGCAAGAATCACTAAGGTCAAAACAACCAAACTAACATCAGTTCTTTTTTGTGAGGTCAGTACACATGTGGGCCAGGATGAATCTATATTGTACTGCACTACCAAGAAGCCATTGGCAACATTTTACAAAAAGTCATTATGAACAGAATAGAAGGGGTATAGGCTGATCCCACATTCTGATACAGTTGATCGGAAGTGGGTTTAAAACCATTTCCACCATTATTTCAAAGTGTGCTTATTTTGTTAACCAGTATCACCCCCAATAAATTTGATAAAAAGGAACAAAAAGTGTGCTTAAATTGGAGAGCATGATCTTGTACTATAAAGAATTCCATCCTGCTCAGAAAGTATATGCTTGAAAGGCAAATATGCCAAATTTATTGGACATGGCTTCAGAATAGAACTACAGAAGCAGAAATAAAGAAAATTTTCACAAATTGGAATTATTGGTTGAAGACAACAAGGCTATGGGTTCAATAAGCAAGGTATGATTATAAAATACAGAAAATTTGAAAGCTACTGAAAAAAAAAGTGTTGTAATGACCAATAAACAGAGATTGACATTGCTAGTATTTTGGTGTTTTTCTTTTTAATTTTGTGAATATGTGTGTATGTGTGTCTTTAAGTGGCAACATAACACATATTAACTCATTACTTCATTTAGCAAACATGTATAGCATGCTTTCTAGTGTCTGGCACTGTTCTAAGCATTGGGGACAGTCAGCTATAATTAAAATAGAAACTCTTGAATTTATGAAAGTTACAGTCTATATATAATTGAATATTTTATTTTCTTTAAAATTACATTGAAGGGTCCTTGAAGTCATTAAATATTTCTTAAATGGTAACAAGTGTGCAATATTTTAGTAATTGTATTATGATTACTTTAACCATTTTCCTATTCTTGGACATCTAATTTCAAATTTTGTTACCATAAAAATACTGAACAGTTTTATGTATAAATCATTAATCAACTTTCTTATCTCTTTATAATATGATCAAGAATATGTTATTAATATTCAACTCTTCCTTTGTATTTTCTAGCTGACTTCTACAAAGATTTTAACTACTTATACCAAACATGTAATAAATTAATGCATAAAGCTTCCTTACCATGACTATTAGATTAAAATTTGAAAGAAAACCAACTAAAATTAGGCAATTTGATGGATTAAAATATATTTTATTGAGGTTTCAATTTACATGTTTATAAACAAGTGAAGGCTGAATATGTTTACTAGACATTTTCATTCCCTTTTTTGGTGAACTATATCAAATCCTTCTTTTTAATTGATAAGTAAAGTGTACATCTTGTTTAATTATTTGCAAACATTTTTTAAAGGTAAGGGGAATAATTCTTTGGCAAGATAAACTTTAATATGTAAAAATTTAAAAAGGAAATTTCAGTTTCTCTCTCTCTCTCTCTCTCTCTCTCTCTCTCTCTCTCTCTCTCTCTCTCTCTTTCACACACACACACACACACACACACACACACACACACACGTACATGCACCAGCACAAGATAGAGAATTCCTGGTTTAATTGTACTTCATCTTGATTTCAATATCTAAAGTTTTCAGATACTATCAGTACATAATGGCCAACACTGAAATATATGACTAAAAAAGAAATACTAAGAGAAAGTATGTGTTCAAATGTGGAGGGTAATGCTTTCACTGTTTGCTTGTTTTTGTTTTTTGTGGGATTTTTTGACTAGAGAAAATTGTGAAAAATCACCCTCATATTTGTGTGCACATTTTAAAAGACATATTCACATACAAAGTCTTTTCAGGAAGAGAATGACCAAAAACAGAATAGAGTTTAAAACATAGTGTTAACAAAATAGAAGTTAGGATATTTATATTTACAAATGCAGTTTGTCTTTCCAACTGTATAAGAGAGATATAGTGTGTACAAGAATAGAGTGATTTTGTGGTGCTGTAGGCTCCTGAGCTAGTATAGCCTCTATACATAGTAGAATCTTAACAAGTAAATATTTATTGAGTGCATGTATAAGTGAGTGTGTGAATAAATGAATCAATCTCCAAAGGAGTCAAGATCAATGAGTAGAAGTTCCAATACACATATGTTTTTTAGTCAATATAAGGATTATCTTTATAATCATTAGGTTCTCCCAACAAAGGATAGGTTGTCTCCAGCAATAGCGAGCACCCCAGGATTTTTCAAGCATAGAGAAGAAGAAATTGGGGTTAGAGAGAGACAAGTTAGCATCCAGCCAAATATTCAGTAAGGCCACTCTTATTTCTCTGACTTTTAAATTCTGTGAAAGAAGACAAATATATATTATTTAGGAATCCAAAAAGGAATGAACGGAATGAAATGGGAGTAAAGAAAAAAAAAACAGACAAAAATTCTGATTTTAAGGCTGTGGTGAAGGCAATAGGTTGAGAAAGGAATCATTAAAAAGCAGAGTATTTAAAAACACACTTCAAATGAAAAACCTGAGTGTCACGAGTTCAGATTTTAAATGTCTTTTGAAGTAATTTAGATCAGTTTATACTACTTTTTGCATTTTAGAATAGAATCATAAATTTGAATGTGATATTTGGCCAAATTTTTGAATGAATAGAAAATGTTAGTGAAATATATTTCATTCATATTCAAATTTGGGGCAGTTGTGTGTTATAAAGAATACTCAATAAATATGAAAGTGGTTCATTATTATTAGCACTCATTTAAGCATAGCTGGCTTGATAGAATGCGTTATTCTAGAAAATGGGTATAACAGATAAAAATCTTCCTCTAAACTTTTATACCTAATACATTAACTGCAATCACGTTTCCAGCCAGATTAATCACACAGATATGTAAACTATTTAAGACGTTTGAGTGGGAGAGCCAGAGGCACTCTTTCTAGGCTCAGTCTGCCAAAATCCATTGGAGGCGTCTCCATTTCTAATATTAGATACTACAATTGGACCTCCGCCTCCTGTCTCCAGATAACTACTCAGTAGGGCTGACTTTCTCTCGGTTTATGTGAAGATAGAGGATAACAAAACTTGTGATATTCTGGGATTTTGCCAGAATTCAGTGGGTGGTAAAACCAAAGCCGAAGGCCAAGTGACAAATCCACTAGCTAGCTGCACAAACTATACCCTCACGTTTTTGTTGATGAAAGTGTCATTCCCCCCACCCCGAATGTGGGGGTAGGGAGGAAATAATCTACTTTTTGAAAGTGTCTCTCCAAGAAAAATAGTTCCAAGTTGAGGCTGGTATACTGTGAGGGGGGAAAAAAAAAACACAACTAAAATAAAAAGCTTAGCTGTAGTTCATTAACTTTAATTGGTTTTTGTTGCCTCTCCTCAGGTTTTCTGGATCTTTCAGCCATCTCCTCCCCCAACTCCCTGCTTCCCCTTCTTCTACCTCTCGCCTCCTCCCCCTCCAATCTGGCTTTCCCTCCTTCCTGGCAGCATTTTTAGCTTTAATTTGATAGTAAAAAACTGAATCCAAAGTTACAAAATTCTTCAGATTTAACTTCTGTGAAAGAAAAAGAAGTTTGGGAAAAGAACGGTTATCTCAGCCTATAACCAGCACTCCTTCAAAGGCACATGTCCCGCAGGTGGCAGGGGCTCTATGAAGGTAAAATGGATAGATGAAATCATTCTCCTGATTAAAAATGTCTTTTGGAGGACTGGCTTAGGACAGGCATTGAACATGGGTCCTGGAGACAAGCAAAGAACAAAACAAATTCCCCATTCTCATCGAATTTACAGTATACTGAAAAGACAGACAAAAGCAAATGAACAAATGAATACATTAAAACTTATTTTTGAAAAATGCCATGAAAACAGAAAGCCTGGGGAAGGAATTGGAGTGTTGGGGTGCTGCTTTAGAGAATTTGTCAACAAAGGCTTCTCTGAGGAAGTGACTCTTGAGTAGACACCTAAGAAACTGAATGTAAACCATGTGACTTTTGGGGGGGAAGTATCCCAGAAAAGGGAACACCCCACAGTAAGGCCAATATATCTGGAGTGCAGTAAGCAAAAAGGGCATGGGAAAAATGAGGTCAGAAATAAATAAGAGAAAAAATAATTAACTGAACCACTTTCACGTTCATCTCCTACCAATGGAGAGTTATGCAAGTGCATGAGCATTCTACAATAGTCACCAGACCTGTCAGGTTCTAATAAATTGCTGTATTAAAATTTCCTATGCATTTAATTCTGAAATGTAATGCTGTTTAATCATTGCCCCAAAGTTCCCACTCCCATTGTAAGCAAATTAAAGCCAGTCTAATTCAAAGGTGAGGGTCTAATTTGGATTGAGGGTAAGAAGGGGGATGGGACTGAGACCTAAACCTCATACAGCTTGTTAATTCCTGTACTGATAATAATTGGCCCACCCAATTTAATTTAGCTAAGTGAAGTTGCATGAGTCACATATCTCCTCAACATTTTATTTCTGTTCTATCCCATAGAATTAGAGTCAGGTTGATTTATTATGTATATAAATTATTACATTATATATATATGTATATATGTATATGTCATATATGTGTGTATACACATTGACATCTATCTACATAAATAAAAAATGTGTGTGTGTGCTCCCTACCCCCACATCTCATGGAAAATGAGACCAATTGCATTTTATCAGCCATGTTTGATATTTAAAATGTGGCTTCAGAAAATATAAGCACCTGCCTGTTTTAGATCCACTCAGAACTCCCCACATATGCAGAATCTTTTTAAAACCAAAGCAAAAACAGAAATGAATGCTAAATTGCTTTTAGGTACATTGGATGATTTCCATTAGCTTGACTTATTTTAAGCTCACAGCACACACAACTGCTAATTTTCATCGCTAATGTAGTCCAACCTGATCTACCGAGGCAGAATTGCACCTAAACCTCAGACTTAATTCACTGCTTCCTAATGGAAGTGGGAGCCAATTTTGGAAAAGAAAATAGTTTTAGAGAAAGAAAATGCTGCAATAATGACTAGGCAAAGAATATTGCCCTGGGACCAAAAGAACTGAATTCTAGTCCTGCTGTATGATGATTTCTCTGAAACTCAGTCCTCATCCGTACAAGAAGAGTATCTTAAATTGATGATTTCTAACAACCATTTAAGATTTTAAATTGTATTGTTAAACTTTAAATAGATTCAAAGAAGACTTGAAATAGATTATTAAATAATAAATCCACATTATTGATTTACTATCCTTGGGTGACACTATATCAAACAGAATACTGGTCAATTGTTCCATATGGAAAACAGGTCTAATGGCCATCATCTTGACCAGAACATGTAAAAAGCATGAATTAGCAAAAATTTCTTTGCACCTTATCAGCCATCAAGATTTGAGGCTTTGGTTTCATTGAGACAAAAATTAAGACCACATTGATGTAACAACATCAGTTTTTCAGGAAACAATTTGCATGTATACTATATACAGGACACCAAGCAAGGCACTGGGAAGAATTATAAAAGAAATACATACATACATATATATAAACTTTACATATGTGTGTGTGTGTGTGTGTGTGTGTTTCCACTTATCAAGTATTTGACTATTAATTACTAGTAGCCCTGCACACTAATCTGTGCACCAGTAGCTTGCCAGTAGCTCGCTACTGCCCTCCAGTAGCTCTCGGCCCACTGCCCCACCCTCCTGTAGCTCCCCCCGCCCTCTCCCCGCCACGACCCCCATAGCTTGCTGCCCTGCCCCCTCCTGTAGCTCTCCGCCATCCGCTTGTAGTTTGCTGCCCCACCCTCCTGCTGATCCATGATCTGGTCGTTACTCGGTCAGTCGTTACACTTCACGGCGTAACAACCATTTGCATATTACATCTTTATTATATAAGATGAGCCAGTTTTATGTCTAAGCATTCTACTTTTATAAAAGAGGGGCAAATGATAAAAATTATATCAGCACATGATTTCCAATATGTTCTGATGTCAATACTCAGATCAATCTCTTATCCCTGCTACATGTATAGCTTCACTAGTTGTAACCTGTCTGTCTGATTTTCTGATTCTTCCTGATACAGTTCTGGAGGATTGTATGTTTTTAGAAATGTATCCATTCATCCAGATTGTCTAATTTTTTGGCATATAGTGGTCATAATATTTTCTTACAATCATTTGAATTTCTTTGGCATCAGTTGTCACTTCTCCTCTTTTATATCTGATTTTATTTATTTGGGTCCTCTCGATTTTTTTCTGAGTCTGGTTAAAGGTTTGTCAATCTTGTTTATCTTTTCAAAGAACCAGCTCTTGGTTTCATTGATCTTTTGTGTTTTTCATTTTACTCTATTTCCTTTATTTTTGCTCTGATCTTTATTATTTCCTTTCTTCTATTCACTTTGGGCTTTGTTTGTTTTTCTTTTTTTAGTTCCTTCAAGTGTAGAGTTAAATTATATATGTGAGGTTTTTCTTATTTCTTGAGGTAGGCTTGGAATTCCATGCATTTCCCTCTTAAGACAGCTTTCACAGTGTCCCATAGATTTTGGATTGTTGTGTTCTCATTTTCATTTGTCTCAACATATCTTTTGATTTTTTTTATTGATATCATTATTAATTCACTCACTGTTTAGTAACATGTTATCTAGCCTCCACTTCTGAGAATTTTTCAGTTTTTTTCTTGATTTATTTCTATTTTCATACCATTATGATCAGAGAAAATGCTTGATATGATTTCAATCTTCTCAAATTTATTGAGACTTGCTTTGTGTCCTAACATGTGGTCTATCCTAGAAAACACCCCAGTGCACTTGAAAAGAATGTATATTCTACTGCTTTGGGGTAAAATGCTCTGAAGATATCAATTAAATCCACCTGATCTAGTGTGTCATTTAAGGCTGCTGTTTTCTTATTGATTTTCTGTCTGGAAGATCTATCCATTGATGTCAATTGGGTGCTAAAATCCCCTACTATAACTGTATTGCTGTTAATTTCTCCCTTTATGTTCATCAAGATTTGCTTTATATATTTAGTTTTTCCTATGTTGGGCGCATAAATATTTATAAGGGTTATACCCTTATTGGATTGCTCCCTTAGTCATTATGTAGTGTCCTTCTGAGCCTTTGTTTTAAAGTCTATTTTGTCAGATATGAGTATTAATACCCCAGTTTTTTTCTTTCCATTTGCATAAAATACCTTTTTCCATCCCCTTATTTTAGTCTGTATGTATCTTTTGCTCTAAGGTAGGTCTCTTGTAGACATTATACTATATATGGGTCATGTTTTTTTATCCATTCAGCTACCCTATGTCTTTTGACTGGAGTATTTAAGCCAGTGGTCGGCAAACTCATTAGTCAACAGAGACAAATATCAACAGTACAATGTTTGAAATTTCTTTTGAGAGCCAAAAACCGACTTCTGCGCATGGCCCACGAAGTTTAAATCGCACTGTACATGCACGCCCGCATGTGGTATTTTGTGGAAGAGCCACATTCAAGGGACCAAAGAGCTGCATGTGGCTCACGAGCCGCTGTTTGCCGACAACTGATTTAAGCTATTTACACTTAAAGTAATTATTGATAGCCCTAGCTGGTTTGGCTCTGTGGATAAAGCGTTGGCCAGTGGACTGAAGGCTCCTGAGTTCAATTCCAGTCAAGGGCACATACCTCGGTTGCAGGTTCCTCCCCAGCCCAGGCCTTGGTCGGGGCTCATGCAGGAGGGAACCAATCGATGTGTTTCTCTCACATCAATATTTCTCTCTGTCTTTCCTTCTCTCTTCCTCTCTCTCTAAAAATCAATGGAAAAATATCCTCGGGTGAGGATTTAAAAAAAAAGTGATTATTGATAGATATGTATTTATTGCCATTTTATGTTTTGTGTGGTTTTTTTTTTAATGTTCCTCTGTCTTCTTCTTTTTTTCTTCTTTGAGAAAGCCACTTAACATTTCTTGGGTAGTAGGTGTCCTGTGGGTCTGCTGGTATAGTCTCCTTGACCACCTGAGCCAGGTGCTCCAGGAATGTCCCTTGTGTGGTTTATGTGGATCCTTTTGTTGCAAATGAGTCTTGATTGCTACTGGCCCATTCATGCATGGGAACAACCCCCAGGCAGACTGTTTCTGAGGCTCAAGCCCCTCACCACCATATGCAGTGCAGGTGCTGACAACACAAAGCTGAATTTACCTCCGCAGGGTCTCATGCCTGCCAAGATCTCCCTTTGGATATGTCCCTTGTAATGCTTATTGTATCCTGCTCTGATGTAGTCTAAAGCTGGCCAATTGGTATGTTGGTTCAGGGCCACTTTGGAGGGACTCTGGTGAAGGCCAGCATCACCTGTGACTGGTCCTGGGCAACTTGTTTGGAGCTACAAGAAAGCCATAGTTTGTGGCTGCCTTTGCTGGGCCTGGGTGCACATGAGAATGAGCAAACTTCCTACCAAAGTCAATTTTTACCAGCAGGTGGACCAGTCAGCTAAATTCCCAAGGCCTGGCAAGCTCCACCTCCACCTGCCTTTGCCTGCCAATGCCTGATAGGCTCAGTCACTGAAAAAGCCTCTGGCGGTACCTGAGTTGTATGAGTAGATTCTCAGCGAGTCACCAGGTAGGGGTGAGTAGTGTTCACCAGATTGATACAGGTTCCAAACTTGGTGCCAATGCTGGGTCTGAAGCCACTCAGCAAATATCCTCAGGTAGCTTCCACACACTGGGTGCTCACACACCTTTGTGTTGGGGCGGGTTCTCAGAGAGTTGTTGGGGTGAGGCCAGCAGAGTTTATTAGGCCCAAACAGACCAAGATTTGCCATGTGAAGGGAGGGTTCTGCTCTGGTTGGGTGGGTGAAGAAAATATGGGCCCTGTCCTAGAGCCAGACAATTTGATCTGTCCCAGATTCTGCTGTGAGGAGATGGAGCTCAGCAGGATGGGGCTGCCAGGCGTCAGGAGGATGGGGCTAGTGGCTCTCCTATGAGGGAGAAGTGATGGTCAGGCTTTGGGGAACATGGGGGTTATGGCCCCAAACCCAGAGCCACACAACTCAGTCTGTCCAGGATTTTGACCGGACATCAGCAGGTCGGAGCCAGTAGAAATCAATGAGTGGTGCCACTGGAGCCCAAAGGGTAGAGGTAGCAAATCTCCTGTAAGGGGGAGGTGCCAGTCAGGTTCACGGAAAAGTGGGGGGAATGGCCCCCACCCCAGAGCCCACAACTCAGTCACTGACACACCCTGAATCTGCCCCAACTTCTACACCCTGGCCAAGGCAGCTGACTCCTCGGCAAGGTGTAAGCTTTGCATGGTGGGGTAAGATGGTGTTCTGAGTGTGGGGTTGTTGTTTTTCCCTAGACTGATGAAGCACAGAGGGGAGTGCTCTGCCCAAAAAAGATGGCATCTGTGGTTTGGTTAAATAATTCAGCACAAGGATCTTGGCAGCTGTCCCTTCAGCTCTCTCCCCAGAGCCACAAACCCCAGATTCTCTTCACGTGACTCTAGTCTGCTCCACCCTCCCTCCACCGGAGCCCAGGTGAGTGGCTACAAACAAAATTTTATGTTGGCCCTTTAAGAAGTCACCTGTATCTCTCGCAGCCTCCCACATATCCCTGATGGATAGAAACACTGCTGCTTTTCACAGCCAGATGTTATGTGAGTACCTTTTCCCAGCTCTGGTACTCTGGGCTGGGGAACCTGGCTTGGAGTTGAGACCCCCTCACTTCTAAGGGGAAACCCCCCACAGCTGAGATATCTTTCCAACACTCAGTCACAACCAGTGGGAGTGAGACCAGACACCTTTGTTTCTCTGTCCTTCCTACAAGTCTCAATGTGGTATCTTCTGTAAATCCTTGGTTATAAGACTTCTCTTTAGCTAGTCTTCAGTTGGTATTTCAGGATGATCTATACAATAAAAGCCTAATATGCTAAGTGTCCAGCCATCTGGTCAGCCACTCAACCAATCAAAGCATAATATGCTAATGACATGCTAAGGCTGCTCAGCCACTTGCTATGATGTGCACTGACCACCAAGGGGCAGATGCTCCAACTGGTAGGTTAGCTTGCTGCTGGGGTCTGGCCAATCAGGACTGAGCGAGATGGGGCCAGATATGCCCTGGAGCCCTCCTGTGGCTCCTCCCTGACTGGCCAACCTCCTGCATCCATCTCCGGCCCCAATTGTGTACTGGTGGGGTCCCTCAGCCTGGCCTGTGTCATCTCGCAATCAGGGACCCCTCAGGGGATGTCGGAGAGCAAGTTTTGGCCCGATCTCACAGGCCAGACTGAGGGACCCCACTGGTGCACGAATTCCTGCACCAGGCCTCTAGTTGTTCTATAATTTAGTTGTGAATCCAGTTTGGACCTGAGAGGAGGTGAGTGTAGTATCCACCTATTCCACTGCCATCTTGGAGTCACTATGTTTTTATTTCTTGTTTTTTTCTCCCTGATTTCACTGGCTAGGACTTCCAGTACTATGTTGAATAAAAGTAGTATGAGTGGGCATTCTTGTCTTGCTTATAATCTTAGAAGAAAAACTTACAGCTTTTCACTGTTGAGTATAATATTAGATGTGGACTCATCATATATGGTCTTCTATACAGTTCGTTTGAGAATTTTTTCATAAAAGAATGTTGAATATTTTTCAAGTGCTTTTTCTGCATCTATTAAGATAATTATATGAGTTTTATCTTTCATTTTGTGGATGTGATGTATGTATCACATTGATTGATTCATATGTGTTGGACCATCCCTAGAATAAATCCTACTTGATCATGGTGTATCTTTTTAATATATTGTTGAATTCAGTTTGCTAATATTTTGTTGAGAATTGTTGCATCTATTATCATCAGGGATATTGGCCAAGAGTTTGAGAAGGATTGGTATTAATTTTTCTTTAAATGTTTGGTAGAATTCACTAGTGAAGTTATCTTGTTCTGAACTTTTGTTTGTTGGGAAGTTTTTTTATTATTGACTAGAGGCCCGGTGCACGAAATTCGTGCATGGGGGGGTGTCCCTCAGCCCAGCCGGCACCCTCTCCAATCTGGGACCCCTTGAGGGATGTCCGACTGCCTGTTTAGGCCCAATCCTGGTGGGATCGGGCCTAAACGGGCAGTCGGACATGCCTCTCACAATCCAGGACTCCTGGCTCCCAACTGCTCCCCTGCCTGCCTTCCTGATTGCCCCTAACCGCTTCTGCCTGCCAGCCTGATCACCCTCTAACCACTCCCCTGCCAGCCTGATTGATGCCTAACTGCTCCCCTGCCAGCCTGTTTGCCCCTAACTGCCCTCCCTTGCAGGCCTGATCACCCCTAACTGCCCTCCCCTGCAGGCCTGGTCCCTCCCAACTGCCCTCCCCTGCTGACCATCTTGGGGTGGCCATCTTGTGTCCACATGGGGGCAGCCATCTTTGACCACATGGGGACAGCCATCTTGTGTGTTGGAGTGGTCAATTTGCATATTACTCTTTTATTAGATAGAATAGAGGCCTGGTGCACAGGTGGGGGCCAGCTGGTTTGCCCTGAAGGGTGTCCCGGATCAGGGTGGGAGTTCCCTTGGGGCATGGAGCGGCCTGGGCAAGGGGCCTGTGGTGGTTTGCAGGCCAGCCACGCCCCCCAGTGACCCAAGCAGAGGCCCTGGTATCTGGGATTTATTTATCTTCTATAATTGAAACTTTGTAGCCTTGAGTGGAGGCCTGGGCCTGCCAGGGTGTGTGGAAAGCTTGGTTTCCTCCATTGCCGGGGAAACTCAAGCCTCCTGCTCACTCCATGGCCGCAGCCATCTTGGTTGGGTTAATTTGCATACTTGCTCCTGATTGACTGGTGGGCGTAGCTTGTGAGTTTAGCAGAGTGATGGTTAATTTGCATATTACTCTTTTATTAGATAGGATTCAATCTCCTTACTAGTAATTGGTCTGTTCATATTTTCTATTTCTTCTTGGGTCAGTCTTGGTAATTTTAAGTTTATAGGAATTTATCTATTGTGGTTGACATATAATTATTCATGATAGTCTCTTATGATCTTTTATATTTCTGTGGTATTAGCTGTGATATCTCCTCTTTAATTTCTGAGTCTTGTTTCTTTTCTTTTTTTTTTTTTCCTTGGTAAGTCTGGTCATTTTTGTCTATTATATTAATAAAAAACAGCTCTTAATTTCATTGATATGCCTGCTCCTTCTGTTGTTTTCAGTCTATTTATCACTTCAGATCTGCTAATATAGTTAGGCATACTGAAGTTGAATGCCTAAATATTTACAATTATTATCACACCTTGATAAATTGACCATTTTCCCATTATATAATGACTTTCTTTTTCTGTTGTTATAGTCTTTGGCTTTAAGTCTGTTTTGTGTTATATAAGAATAGCTAAACCTGCTTTTATTATGTTCCCATTTGTATGAAATATATTTTTCCACCACTTCACTTTCATCCTGTTTGTGTCTTTAAAGCTGAAGTGAGTCTCTTATAGGTGGCATATAGTGTTTTTTGCTTGCAGAATTTAGTCAATTTACATTTCTGTTGTTGTTGTTAATCCTCACATGAGGATATTTTTTTCCCATTGATTTTTAGAGAGAGTGGAAGGGAAGGAGCGGGTGGTAAAGAGAGAAAGAGAAACATCTATGTGAGAGAGACACATCAACTTGTTGCCTCCAGCATGCACCCTGAATGGGGCCTGGATCACACCTGCAACCCAGGTACATGCCCTTGACCAGGAATAGAATCCATGACCCTTCAGTGTGCTGGCTGATGCTCTAACCACTGAGTAACACCAGCCAGGGCAGTCAATTTACATTTAAAGTAATTGTTGATGATATAAACATACTGTTGCCATTTTGTTCATTATTTTTAGCCTGTTTTGTAGCCTGTTCTATAGAGGTATGCTTAGATTCCTTCTCTTTATCTTTTGTCTATCTACTACAGGTTTTTGCTTTGTGGCTACCATGATACTTACATAAACTATCTTATAGTTATCACAGTCTATTTTGCACTGATAAGTAATTGAGGATGTGTCCCAACAGTGTCCCAAAGGGGAAGAGGCTGATTAGAAGCTAATCTGTCAGGCAGCAGCTTATGAAGAATGCATTTAAGCCCCTTCCACAGAAATACTGTGAGATGGGCATTGTTGCATGCTCCTTCTGCCCTGAGTTCTGGGAGAATAGTCATGGGGAGTTCTTGCACACCGTTAGGAATTGCTTCTTTGTTTTCTACACTACTGTGGATCTTACAGAGGCAAGCCCCATTGTTATTTAGAAATAGGTGTTTGGGGGGCTTATACCTGGGATGGGAGCTTAAAAGTTGGGGAACCAGATGTATAGTCTAAACCCTCTGTTCAAGCTGGGAGCTGGGGGGTCCCTCCTGATTGTTGGCACTGTGCCAGGGTTGGAGTCTATAGGAAGAGTGTGTCACAGCCTTCCCTACCCATTTCAGTGTGGATATCTTCTCATTTCCTCAATGTGTAGGAGTTAGCTTATTTCTGAACGTCTTTCCGAGGAAAACTGCTGTTTGTAGCTGAACATCTAGTACATCTGTGGAAGGAGGCAACTTCGGGAGCTTCCTAGGTCACCCATCTTTTAATCCTGCTATGGGTTGATGATAACCCCAGGTTTATGAGTCTGCTCCTCACCCAGAGTCTGACTATTTTTTTTCTTTAACCAATTTAGATACTGTTCTTTGAAATGTGTTAATGCATGTTCCTGCCTTCATAGAGCAAGTATCATGAATACAATTCTTTATGTCAACAAATACATTGTAAAGCAAGATGTTGAAATATTAAAATAAAAAAATTAAGAAACAAACAAACAAAAATAGTTCTATCCCTCCATCACTGCCCAGGTAGGGACATAGGTTGTCAAGAAATAATTACAATATAAGCAGGCCCATTAGTAGCATTTGCTCAACCTAAGAAAGAGTGCAAATGAAGGCCCACACACCAGATGTCTAAATATGAAAAATTATATATTAATGAATGAAGCTACAAATCCTTGAATAAAATGTTTTGTTTTTCTACCTGGATAAACATATATTTTTAAACAACATGGATTTCCAGGTTCAAGTTTAGAATTCCTGGATTCCTCAGAGTTCCAGGCTGCAAATGAATGTCATCAAAAAGGCTGCCCTCTGGCCCCGGTCCTGTAACCCTTCTCCCTGCTTTCATGACCCACCCTCAGCTCTGTCTTTTACCATAAGGGGTCTTGGACACATGTGTGTGGACACTGTAGGCAACAAGTCTAAGTCCCAACCTCATTCTCCCATCCCTCAGACCTATTGGTGCTTACATGCATGGGTTACTCTCTGATGCAAAAACCCAGGGAAATGAGCCTCAGCAGTTTCTGGGATGGAATTGGGATCATTTGGGTATAGAATTTTATAGTACTAGGTATACAAAGCATAACTTAGAAAGGGGGAGCGTAGAACTTGGGGTAGCACATCTCTTTGACCACAAGGACCTCTCCCCAGATGGAGAAAGGTCAGAGACTTTTAAATTGGGGCCCCTCCTGCCCAGGTGTGGGGTGACACTAGCTACAGTCATCTTTAAAGAGGTATTCACAGAAGGCCAGTGGATCCATGAATGGCAGGCATGGGGAAGTTTTCAGAGAGGAGATGGCATTTGAGTTGGGTCTTACAGCATGAGTGGGAGTTTACCGTGCAGAGAAAGGAAGGAAGGGCACTCCAAGAAAAGATATAACATATGGGAAAAACACAGTTTGAAAGAGTGGCATATTCAGAGAATGGTGAGAAGTTCCTTATGTCTGCGTGTAGGGGCATGTGGGAGATGAGAAGAGATAAAGGTGGCAGGGTTTATGGAGGAAATGATGGGGGAGGCTTTGAGCATGATAAACACTGTTCTCCTAGAAAACACTGGAGATTATGTAATGATAGCAAAGCACACTCCAGCACCAGCCTGTGATTCCAGAGAGGACCTCTGGCAATGTGGACAAACTAGAACTGGGGAGACCAACTGAAGGCAGTTACACCTAGAAAATAATAAAGGATAAGGCCCCTGTCATCAAGCATTGAAAGCCTACACATGGACATTATTTCTTGCCTCTATCTGATAGTACTGGATAAGGAATATAAAGAAAGAAAATTAAAGTCTCAAACCCATTGTCATCACAAAAAATAATGCAGTGGCAATGATGACAGAATCCCAAAATGAAGAGATACTTAAGAGGGAGAATCAGTAGAACTTGGCTACCTGGGTAGGGAGGGAAGGGTAAGAGCAAAGGAAGGTCTGAAGATGATTCAAGAGGTTTCTAACTTCAGTAGATTGTGATGCTAACCACTGAGATGAGACTATAAGGAGGGGAACACCTTTTCTGGAGTTGACAAAATTCTCTTCATTTCTACAATATTGTCCTATATGGATGCACAGTGTCAGACGACAGAGCTCCTGGCCTACACTGAAAGATGCTAATTTCCCCCTTTTGCAAGGAAACTATCCTTTTTGCAGTTTTCCTTTTTCTGCTTTTTAATGCTTCTCTTCCTTATTCTTGTTAAGAGATTGTCACTCGTTATATCTTTGTTTTCTCAAAGCCCCAACATGGACTGTCAATCAAATCACTCTAGCTGTTACAATTGTAAGATTAAACTAGGACCAGAAGATGGACTCAGAGACTCGTATAGATTAAAATGTGGAAACTTCAGCCCCTCGCTGCTATAATTTCTTCTTTGGTTGTTTAAAAGTTTTATCACATAGAGCTAAAATTATAAGACTTGGCCTCCAAATAAAAGGTATAATTGCCAAAATCTACAAAACAGGCCTAGAGGTAATCTGAAGAAGTGGAGGTTTATGTTTGTTTCAAATCCTTCTGTCTATTGGTTTTACTCTTCTGTGCAATGCTGATTTTTTATTCTCCCAGATCACAGAAACATTGTTGGCAAATCTTGTCTACCTACTCCCTGCCTGTTTGAAATATAAAGGCAAATTTTAACTCAGCCATTTCCATTTCTCCCACACCTTTGGAAAGTGTAAAGATTCCAAAGCTTTGCAGCCAGCTCAGTTCCTAAAAGAACAATTGAGCAGACTGACCTAGAAATAAGGTGGGTATATTTGCCAAGGCATGGGAGAGATCCCCAACCAGGCAGCAGCCAGGCTCTCTGGAGCTGGCCTGTGGGGCAGGAAAGGCACAGCTGGTTCCCCTATGCCTGGGGCTGGGAGGGTTTTTCTCTGACTCCACTAGGGCTGTCTGAATGCTTCTCACCCTCTCAACCTGTCAATCTGGAACCAGTCAGATTTAGTAGTTTTATCAAACTACAACAACAAAAAATAAAATACATACAACAAAAACGAAATGAGCCCAGTAAGGAGGATGGCAATAAGTGGAATGTAGAAACATTATCACTGATTGCTTTCAGTTTGATAAAAATATCTTTGTTTTAGTAACTTATATAGATATCTGTGATTGTGATTGCTATATACAAAAGCAATAATGAAGGCTTTTTTTTTCCCAAAACATTCTTTCACGCATATAATCAAAACTAAAGAGTTTTAAGGGATTGTTTTAAAATGTAATTTATTTCCTCCAATTCAATAAACATATTAAGGATTTTCTCATAACTTTTTAAAAAATATTTTCATTCCTCCATTTTTAGGTTTATAAGTAATTCAAGAGTGATATTTTTTCCCAATAAAAACATATTTCTGAAAGATCTCAATTATTTGCTCTTCCTAAATGTTTTCCATTGCAAGGATTAGAGGTGATAAATCACATTCAGTTTATCTCCTACGGTTTCTTTCTAGCACATTGTCAACTCCCCTCTCACCCTCATGTGCACACCACCTGCATAGTAACTGCATATGGGACAGTGTAAAGGCTGTGGGATAAGTGACACTATTAGCACAGTGTGGCGGCTTTGATGTGTAGCTCTCGGCAGGGCTGCCAGAAGAGTGACAGACTCCTGCTCTAATGCAAAGACTATTTCTCATTTACTCGGTTCACTTCTAATAGTTTTACATTACCATTAGTGGCACAAAGCAGACACCGGGCTGAAAAATCTCACAACCTTGGGTTTAGTTTCTTATGTTGAGTGCCAGCTTTCTATATTCAATACGCCCTTTATTAAAAATAAAGAAAAATATTTTTTAGAAAAATATTCAAATGTATGATAGGTATGAAAATGAGGCCAATCATTTTGAAAACAGTGTTTTAGCTCACACTGCCAGCACTAACCCACACCCAGGGGTGGGGGTTCGGAAACTCGAGTTTTCTGTTCAATTTTCTAAGGCAAAACTGTCCTAGTCTCCCCGCATGTGCTCTGCTCCACACATTTAATTTCACCAGTTACTAAACCTTGAGCAAAACCACTTTTCCCAAACAGGAACAAAAAATTTAATGAATAATTTTGCATCTAAAAATAAACCATATTAACTGTTTAAACTGGAGGGAGGGGTGAATCAAAGACATCGAAGAAAACAGAGTAGATTGCACTCTGAATGAAGGAGAAGCTAACCAATGAACAATTAACCAGTAGGTTTAAAACAGAAGCCAAGCTACCTATAAATGTTGGAACATTTTAAGTGTGAGAAAGCTGTTAAAGGGGACTTAAAAGAACAAAAAGTACCATTTGTTCCCCTAATTAACTTTGAAGAGTCTAATTAAGGGCAACATAAAAGCCTAAGAAATGCTAGTTATTAGGCATGTACTTTAACTTGATCAGTGAGATGGTATTCTTGTAAACAATAATGCTAATTTCACCCAGCCCAAAATAAACCTCTCTGCAAATTTCTCACAACATAATCATGCAGCACCTTGGGAGCAGAATCCCCATCTACTGGGGGCTGCCTCTTGAGGTTCCTAATTCTAGGCACTAATGGCATTCAATTTAAAGATGCCGTCTCGCGTAAAGAGCATTCTGAGAATTTGGTCAGACCAGGCCACTTCTCTTTATGTTGTATTATAACTTGCCTGAGAAGCTCTAACCATTGACCATTCTAATCATGACTGTAGAAGTTGATTTCTAAAATGGAGAGGAACAGGATATGTATGATTAAAACAATACATTGGTATTATGCCAGGTTAGATTAAAATTTAGCTGTTGCTTCAAGAATATGCTTAGATTTCAGTTTTAACACTCAAATAGCCTTAAGTAAAAGAGACAGTATTTCTTTTGAGAAAAGGAAATATAAAAGTTATTATAATCCTATAAAAGGCAAATGGACCAAACGGCAGAGTGACCGGTCCCTATGATGCACACTGACCACCAGGGGGCAGATGTTCAACGCAGGAGCTGCCCCCTGGTGGTTAGTGAACTCCCACAGAGGGAGCACCGCTCAGCCAGAAGCCGGGCTCATGGCTGGTGAGTGCAGCGGTGGTGGCAGGAGCCTCTCCCACCTCCGCGGCAGCGCTAAGGGCTCCCGGACTGCGAGAGAGCACAGGCCGGGTTGAAGGACCCCCTTCACCCCTAAGTGCATGAATTTCATGCACCAGGCCTCTAGTATTAGAATAAAAGGATTATGCAATTACATTTTTATCTAATTTTCCCTTAGTTGCTCTAAGAGGAATGACCCTAACCCGGAGTTAAAATTCAGGCTATGGGAATTTGTCTTCAGGTTTTGATTCTGTGAAGGTCAGTGTTGTCAACTGGGGAAACTCAGGTAAAGGTACTTTCTAGGAATACCTCACAGAGACCTGAAATGAGATGATTTTAAAGATCTTTGCATTTCTGGTGAAAGAAGTATAATGACTTTTATTATTCTCAATACCAATACTAAACACAAGAGTGTGTGAAACTAGACAATTGTGGCTTAATAGTATAATCACACCAAATGGGATTCCCAATGCTATTCAGTGTTTGGAATTAGCCATAGCCTAGGGTAGCTAGTGCAGCTTTGCAATTGGCATGATACTAAAACTACCCATAAAGCTTGCAGCTGGGGAACAGAGTGACTTCTGTGATGCTATGAGGCTTTGCTTCTAACATCAGCACTCAAAAGGACAGCTTTCAAAACAAGGGCAGCGTCTAACAGCCCTGAGATGAAGGATTATAAATTATAAATAGAATGGGTTTTAAAAGTGTATTTTGTCATACAGATCCTTCTAGGATTGCTCCTTGCTAGAATCTCAATAGCCGACTGCCTGTACTTAACCTGGCAGAACCGGAGGAACGTCTATTTTGCTAAGGGTCTCCTGCCCCCAGAGAACCAATTGAATGTAGACATTACAAATAGAAAAATGATACCTACTAGAGTCACACTGGAGAAGTACACAAAATTAAGCACCCTAGATTTGGTAACAGAGTGACCTAAAGTGTAAATCTGAAAACAATAGTCTTAATCGCCTTTTGCACCAATATAAGCCAATGTCTACAGAGTATCTTCTGTGTACACTTTCAAGAATAGCAAATAAGAAGGTAGAAAACAGATATAATAAGCAAGAGAACATCTGGAGGGCAAAAACCACTGAATCACTGTCTTTAAACCCAGATTTTTAAATCCAGCCTTGAAATTAATATTCCGATATTAACGGACTCATGAAAACTATGTTACACAGTTCCAAAGTACAATTATCTTAACCTGAGAACACACATCATGCATTCAGCTTCCCACCCACACATTTCCATCCCTTTCTACTGTAATTCTTCCATCATTAGGTAAGAGAATGCTAGAAGGAAATGCAAAAAATTATCCACGTCAAATCCCTTGGAAAAAATAGACAAGAATGAAGGGCAGAACTCATTTCATATCCATTGCCAAAGATTTAAGAAGTACCTGAGATTTTATTACCCTTGATCTTATCTTTCATAACTACTTTTATCTTCCTATCTCTAATCAATTAGTGACAATAATTATTTCCAACAAAAGCAATGAAAACAAATCATTTTTCTTGTGAAAAGAGATTTGAATATGAAAATTCTATAGATCTTTGAGTAGACTTTTCCTCTCTGATATGACCAATGCTGTCCCATGGTATTTTTCTGCTATACTGGACTATGTGAATTTGATATGCCAATATAACTTTGATGTGTCTTTACCTACAGCAATAAACTAATTTAGTGCTAACTGTTTAGTGTTATCTGCAACATCTCAGTACCTGTGTGTAGCTTTGGGTAGAAATGCTTAGTCTGCATATATATCCTGTTATTAGTCTTTTAACTCATTTATATCATTTTCCACCTTAGACAAATGAACAACAAAGCCAACAAAAATGAATTGTTACTGAGAGCACTATAAGCGTTGTCCCTGAATAATATATGGATTAGTTCTCATTCCCTTCCAGATTAAAAAAATTAAGGAAGGAGAAAAGAAAAGAATTCAGAAGATTGACAGGTACCGAGGTTTGTATTTTGAATCTCTTTTTGAATGCAATGCATACCTATATACACATTTTTTAAAAGCTTGCACCCTTACAACTTAGAGTACTTTTGTCAGGGAAGAAACAGTTCCTGGCCTTCTTGTCAGAGGTTAGATGATTGCATGAGAGATCATGTAGAAAAACTGACCATTTCTCTTCCTGTCAAAATGAAACATTGTGAAAAGCCAACTCACTGCCCCCTCCCAGTTATTCCTCTGAGCATTAGAACATGCTCATTGTGTTTATCTTACTCAGCTTTGGGCCCAGTTCTGACAGGAACAGAGATGATCCTTCTCCAGTTCCATTAAGTGTTTCCCTTCAGAGCTGCACTTCTAACAGGTGGTATTTGAAGGAATATTAAATTCCTTCTGTATTAAATGGGATGGAATATTCTTTCCTTTCAAATAACATTTCCTAACAGCATATTCAGATGAGCTGTGGGAGCCAAAGTCTAGTCTTCAGAGTCCAATACCAGTGATATGTCAACCCACATTCGTGTGATTGATACATGGATGGGTTGAGTGCTTTATCCAGCTGTTTTAACAACTTGGGTATGATGCATGACTGCAAAAATAATTCAGTAGGATACATGAGAATACATCTTTGCTGTGTGTGGGTCAATCATTTGGGCTGGAGTCACAGATACTCACCTCCACAGGTAGCAGCCTGTTTCCTGCCATAGATGGAAGGCGACTCAGTAGTGAGAATGTTCTATCTAATCTATACTAATAAAAGGGTAATATGCTAATTAGATCGGATAGACCAGACATCTTCCAGATGTCCTTCCGGACATCCTTCCAGACAAAGCCACGGTGGTGGGGCTGAGGCAGAGGCAGTTAGGGGCAATCAGGCAGGCAGGCAGAGTGGTTAGGGGTGATCAAGCAGGCAGGCAGAGGGGTTAGCGGTGATCAGGCAGGCAGGCAGGTGAGTGGTTAGGAGCCAGCGGTCCCGAATTGTGAGAGGGATGTCCAACTGCTGGTTTAGGCCCGATCCCATCGGGGTCCCAGACTGGAGAGGGTGCAGGCCAGGCTGAGGAACCCTCCCCACCCCACCCCCACCCCCGTGCACAAATTTCGTGCACCGGGCTTCTAGTGTAAGAATAACACTACAGACCCACTTTTTTATGTATAGCACCCTTTTTGCACACATGAAATGATATATCTATATTAATAAATCCTGATCTCCCAATGGATCAAGGATGAGTAACAGAGGGTTGGACTCTATAGTAGGCATGGGGTAGAGAGGAGGTAATTCAGTCTCAGGGATATAGATGATAGTCATTGAGAAAATGCTCTATCTAATCCATTGAGCTAACAACCATTTGGACAAGGAAAGAAGTGGAACTAGAATAATGTGGGTAGACCAACATAAATTTTTTGTCAAAAAATGCCTTTCAACTATTCAAATGGACACATCCCTGAAAAATAGGTTTCAAAAGCATGCTGCAGGTGAATCTAAATTGCACAACTCAAATAAAAGGAAGGTGCAAAAAATAAAAGTGCAAATTTACAACCCATCTTCTCAAAGTTACTCATTATTAGCATTGTGAAATACCTGAAAAACATTTGTGATTTCTTTGTGACTTGTTATATTTTTTAACAAAAATTCTGCGTTGGTGTTAAACAGATTTTCAACCCTCAACAAACCAGATGGCTAATCCAAATTATTACATGAAATATGAATAGGAAACTGAGAACTGAACTCTGCAAAAGATAATGAGAATTTCTCAGCATTTAAATTTTTACCCAAAAAATTATATTTCTATTTCATCAGTAACTACTTTGGAATTGTAACAAATAGTCCCAGTGATAATTACCAAATGTCTATATTTAGGGGAAACTAGCACACGTGTATCATAAATAATAGCACAAGTTAATATTTCTGAATTGCCTGTTTTTCTTGATATAGACATTTGGTAATTATCGCCAGAGTTGGCATGTAAAGAGGTGTTTAGACAATTTTAAAAGCGCATATTGCTTACTCAATAGACCATGTCTTAATGATATTCTGCAATAAAAATCCATATTCAGGTATGTCACAATAATGTGAGATCTTGACCCAGTAGATAATAAAGGAAAAGTATACACTTTGGTTTAGTGAGTACAACCTCTTCACTTTAGGATCCCCTAAGGCAGCTCAGTCTGTGACTGATAAATCACTTGCTAATCGAATAGTGGTCTCAAGGTAGAATAACTTTGACCTTAAAACAAAAATGTTTACTACCCAAATATTATTTTTGAACCTTGGCACAAAAAAGTTCATTAATTCTGCATCGCTTTGTCTGTCTCCTGCAGCTTTTAGTTCTGACGTATTGCCTAATTGGCAAAGAGCAACTTCCAACAGAGAAAAGTTTAGCACAACCTAGCCAAAAAGGGCTTGCTTTTGGCTCCTCACCTGGTGGAACTGATGTCTGGAAGTAAGTCTCTTTGTCTGCTCAGGTAATACGCAGAGTGAATACAGACAGCACATGCAGGCAGCAGATGGAAGACTTGCTTGATTCCGTCCACTTTAGTGTCTGGCCAACTCTTGGCAAATACTATTTTCAGAGCACAGGCAGGCAGGTGAAACATCAGCAGCCATTAGCAGGTGACACTGACAACAGTGATGGAAGCTGTGACTTGGGCAGAAGGGAGGACCAACTGATTGGTAGTAATGTGAGTCACTAAACTAAAGCTATCTTGCCCTTCCGTTGCCACTGTGAGAAGACGATGCAGCTCAGTGGGCTGTTAATGAGAAGCAAGAGAGGAATACAAAGTCAATGCCAAGAGGCCAAAAAAAAAAAAAAAAGGAAGGAAGATAATTAAGAGACAGCATGTAAACTTCAAGTAAAATCTAAGTTCTATAGCATTAAGTTTAAAGGCACAGGCCAGTCTGGGCTGACTAATAATAATTTAACAAATATGCATGAAATGCTTAGGTGACAACAATAGCATAGCTTAGCTAAATAATTGGAGTGGAAAAACAAGGACAACATGCATAAAATTGTAGTTAATATCACACTTAAAATATCAAAACAACCTCTGCTGGGATAAATTAGTATGATGAGGTGTTTTGCTGGTTCTTGACAAGTCTCTAAGAATTGGGTAAAATTTTTCTGGATTAAATGTCTCCAATATTTTTTTAATTCAGCCTAGATGTTGAAATGCAAATATTATATAATTATAAGTGATGTTTCTCTTCCTTCTCACACATCAACTTAAAGGGCCATTGATATGATTATTCCTCACACAGCTCTTTTTGTTGTAGCTGTTAATGAGTGATGCTTGAGACCAGGTTAATGATCTCATGTTCTGGCAGAGACCAGTAGAGCTCACCTATCACTCCACAGGCTTCCTTGAAATGTGTGGGGGTTTTTTCATGTGTCAACTTGGCTAGCGACAGTAATTCAATCTAAGACAAAGCCAGTCATTGCTGTGAAGGGTGTGTGCAGATGTTATTAAAAGGCCATAATCAGTTGATTTTAAGTAAGGGAGATTATCCTGGATAACTCGGGTAGACCTGATTCAGTTGGGTGACAGATCTTAAAAGCAGAGCTAAGCCTTCCCTGAGACAGAAAGAACATTTTCCTGAGGATAACAGCTCAGCCTCTGCCTGGGAGTCAGCTCCAGTCCACTCATGATTCCACCTTCGTCAGGGGCCCCCTCTGGATTTCAGACTTGCCTATTCAGCCAGACAATTGTGTGAAACAATTCCTTGTAATAATTCTCTTAACATGTATATTTTCTACTGATTTTGCTTCTCTAGTAGACTCCTGACTGATATAACCTGAAAAATTTCCTAACCTCTCTTGCAATTAGGTTGAATCTATGTGACTAGTCTGGCAAATGGACTAAGAGGAGAACGGGTGTGTGTCACTGGCGGACTGAGACAGCTACAATCAAAACTTGTGTGCCTTCTCTGTCTCTCCTTTTTCTGTGGCAACCTTGGAGACCATATGCTAAAGTAATGAAGCCATAGTCACAGACAGCCTGCATCCCTGAGTCATGGCATGCAGTTTTCCCTGAGCTGCATCAGACTTTGTGGGAATGAAACAAACCTTCCTTCTATTAAGCCTCAGATTGCTTAACCTCATTTTCAGGGTTGATTTAACATGTAAGTGTGCCGGGGTTCTTTTCCCAGCCTTACAAAGGGTTCAACATTCTGGAGAAAGGTGCTGCGCATAGATGATTAAAAAGACGAAAGATATTTTTGAAAGGCATTGGGGGTCAGAGGAGCTTCAGCTAAAAGGAACTGAAAACTCTCCCTTGACCAACCCGTGCTTTTATTCAACACGATTTATCCTAAGGCAAGGTGGAAATATACACTTCAAAGGGTAAGGTATCAAGGGATTTACAGAGATAGTCAGTTTGGGGAATAGCCTACAACTATTCAGATATTTGGCCAACAGGAGGCAATAAAATGCCCTGAGCTGTCTGGCAGCTAACAATCCCATTCAGGTTTGGGGGAAGTGCCATTTAGCCTTTTCCAACAGGTAAACTACATACGTGGCTCACAGGTCCCATCAACCTTTTGATGGAACTCTTGTAATTATTACATGCTGGAATTGGTTCTCGGCATAAGTGAGTGTAGCTTTCTTGTCCCACTTAATCAATATATTCCTGACTTTCTTTCAGATCCCTATATACATATACAGAGATTACTCAGAAACTCACTGGGCACATTTTTTGCCAAAAGTTATGTAGTACTAGTACTGATGATAGAAAACTTCATTTTCATAAGCAACGATTTGTGCTAAAAAATAAAAAAAAAGACAGACAAAGATGAAAAATAGTCACACACTGACTATACCTATTAGCAGGACCTTTGTTACTTTAGAAAATCAGTTTTGCACTAGTTTATTCTTAGCTCCATCAATTGCAGCCCATTCTTATTATAATCTCAAGAGTCTTCTATACTTAGAGAATGAAAGAAGTAAATGGCACCACACCACAGGAAGGAGGAAGAAGAAACACCTTATTAATAGTGTGTGAGGATGACAAAATAATCCAACACAATATACAGTTTAGGCAGGTTGACCTAAAAATATAAACTTTTCAACTCTTCAGTTTTATAGGGTGCTGGTCTATGTGGTTAGTCTACTGAAGAATAATTTCAGATTAACCACCTTGACTTTTCTGCAGTGCTACAATTCCACCTAAAAATAGTAGATGATTTTCTATTTGTGCAAATCATTATTTTTAACTGTTCTTACTAGATTTTATTTAGTAAGACAAGAAAATGTAAGAAATGTCTGAGAATGTATGCATGCATATAAGCACAACCAATGGACACAAGACACTGTGGGGGGGTGTGGGGGGATGAGGGCATGAGACAGGGGATAGGAGAGGCTGGGGGAAAGTCAATGGGGGGAAAAAGGAGATATATGTACTACTATGTGTAATACTTTAAACAATAAAGAAAAGAAATGTCTGAGAATGCTTTATAATTTAAAAAAATAGCTGTCATATGTGATGTAGGGTGGACTATGTACACACACACACATATAAAGGAGAAGAATACTAAAATGTTCTTAAGAAAGGTGATTATTCGCCAAAACCGGTTTGGCTCAGTGGATAGAGCGTCGGCCTGCAGACTGAAGGGTCCCAGGTTTGTTTCCGGTCAAGGGCATGTACCTTGGTTGCAGGCACATCCTCAGTAGGAAGTGTGCAAGAGGCAGCTGATGGATGTTTCTCTCTCATCGATGTTTCTAACTCTCTATCCCTCTCTCTCTTCCTCTCTGTAAAAAATCAATAAAATATATTTAAAAAAAAATAAAAGGTGATTATTCTAATGAGGGTATAACAGGTGACTTTTACATTATTTTCTCTGTCTTTTATTTTTCAATTGTTCTAAAGTCAAGACATTTTTTTAATCAGGGGATATCCTATATAATAAAAGCCTAATATGCTGTGTCCAGCCGCCCAGTCGGCCATTCAACCAATCAAAGTGTAATATGCTAATGATATGCTAAGGCTGCTCAACCACTCGCTATGACATGCATTGACCACCAAGGGGCAGACAGTTGACCGGTTGACCAGTCACTATGACGTGCACTGACCACCAGGGGGCAGATGCTGCAACTGGTAGGTTAGCTTGCTGCTGGGGTCCGGCTGATTGGGACTGAGTGGGATGGGCTGGACATGCCCTGGAGTCCTCCATGGTCCCCAGCTGGCCAACCTCCAGAGTCCCTCCCCAGCCTCAATCGTGCACCGGTGGGGTCCTTTGGCGTGGCCTGTGCCCTCTCGCAATCTGGGCTAAGGGACCCCCACGCCCCAAGTGCACAAATTTTGTGCACCGGGCCTCTAGTGTTATAATATAAGCAATAAAAGATTGTTTAAATATGAAGTAGTAAGATAAGTACATAGAAGATAATAAGTATAGCTCCTTGTGTTTCAGATAGCTTTTCATCTAACATTAACAGCATTTGGATTAAGTACCTTTCCTACAGAATTATCAAAATTATTATTAAAAAACATCTAATCTTACCCTAGCGACTAAATGATTACTCTATGCAGCAAAATCTAAATCTTAAAGTGCATGTTTCTTGTTTTAACAAATACCTACTCAGCTCCCTTAGTGGATCTTTTTAAACAAATGGATGAGACTATTATAATTAACTAGAGGCCCAGTGCATGATTGAATCATGCACGTGTAGGGTCCCCTACACACTTTCGCTTTCGATCACGGGGGAGCTGGGTGTCTGTCCGCTGGTGCACCAGGCCTTTCAGAAGCCTCCGGCTCAGCAGAGGCTTCTGAAAGGCCTGGTGCCGGAGCAGACAGGCACCCAGCTCCCCCGCTTTTGATGGTCCGCGGCGGGTTGTGAGCTTGCTGCCCCAGAGGCCCCTTCTGTTCCGCAGCACAGCCATGGCAACGCAAGCTTAGTGTCCTGCTGGCCCAATCGGCTACCCCGGCCACCCCGAGTCCCGCCCCCTGCGCCTCCCGCTGGCCCAATCGTGGGCATAGCGGAGTGATGGTAATTTACATATTACCATTTTATTAGGTAGGATGTCATCAAATGCTTTTTATGTTAAAAGATGTTATTAAATGCACAAGTATGTTTGAAAACCTGTATTTCTAGTCAATATGAACATTTATCCACCTCCAAAATTTGTAAGTACTATTAGCTCCCACCGCCTCTTGCTAAGCAAGAGTGGAGATCATTTAGTCTCCATCCAACTGATCCCAATGTCCTGATTTGCAGGGACTTATTAATAGGTTTTAATTATTAACACCATCACAGTTATCTTATTGCTACATTTTTTCACTTTTAGTTTCTTTTTCTTGGCAATGTCCTTAATTTTCCAGTTTTATTCTATTAGTTTTAATTAAGTCATGGAAATCACTATAGCCTACATATTATTGCCTTTAATGTGCCATATTTGTCATTAACTGATCTTTGCTTCTCTATATTTTAAAATCTTTACCAATTATGAGGATGATAGTGATTTATCTTCATGGATGCAGAATTGTAATAAATAATATAATATAATATAATATAATATAATATATAATATAATATAATATACAAGCCAACTTCAGAGACCAACTGACAGAGTTGTGTGCAGTTTGTGACTTGTAAAGATTTAGAAGTGTTCAGCCTCAGAAGCCAAGAGGCAAAAGATTAGGTAAGTTTTTTGGGTCCATTTGAAGTTTTAATGTCCCTGCTAGTAGAAAGGAAAAGGAACCCAGCAATTACTGTCTGAACTGTTTTCCTCTGGCTTCTGCCTAACTTTGGTGACTCTTTCCTTCTTTCCTTTAACCCTTTATTACACAACAACCTCAAAATATTAAAATGGTATTTTTCCTATGTCACAGTATCAGTCTCAACACCAAATATAGTTTTGTTTAACGTGTTTTACCAAGAGGGTCCATAATGTTTTTGAGGTGTTTATAGACTAGCTTTCGGGTTTGTTTATTTTAGCAAAGTTCTTTAATGTTTTTTTAAAAGATAAGTAAACAAGTCCAATGATACCTTTTTCTTAATGAGCAGAAGGGATCAAGGGTGTCCCTGGACTGTGGTGAATAAAAGAGCAGCTGAGGTGAGGGCGAGGGGGCTGTCTCCTTCTAAGGTATCATTGTGGTTTTATTGGAGAAGTCCAGGAAAATAAAAGCTTTCTGTATCTTAATAAATGTAGTCATGTCACCTCTACCATAAATATGTGCACAGCCCTGACACCAGAGAAAAAGTACAGAATTGATGATTTTGGTTGTCTATCTACTCATCTAGATCCCCAAACTCTGCCCATGGTACCCACACCCCCATAAGTGGTTTTTGAAATTAGAAAGCCACATATATTCCCAACCATATATACAATGTGTGTATAGAATACAGCAAAAACAGCCCCATGGCATTCTAAATAAACACTTTCCCAAAATATCAATTGACTATTTGCTGTTCCAAGGCCTGTTTAGCAAGAGACATAAATATAAAAATACAAATAAACAAACAAATAAAATACAGAAAGTAGCTTCTTAGCTTTGGGGAGACAGTAATAATGTTCACCATGTGCGGTTGACACAATATAGCCAACATTTATTTAAATTCTAAAATAATTAGGCAGCAGGGAGTATAGAAGTTTCTCCACTTTATTTTATTTTTATTTTTTTGTCTCACAGTACTGAGTTAATGCAGGCATTATTGATGACTATGGGAAAAAATAAAGTGTCATATGATGGAGGAATTAAATAAAAATTATAAGAGCCAGTGTATGAATCAACCCAGTTATTGGCTTAAAGAGAAGAGTGTCTCCTATACTAGGTTTTACAGAACAAGAGAGGAACTATTTCAGATGCCAAGATTAGCACAGATATGCCCACAAAGTATTCTGACTATTCATCTTGAAATATGTTCAAAATGTACAAAGAAAAAATAAGATTCATTATCATTAATTAGTTAGCATGTAAAAAAACTCAATGACAGTTTTTTAACTATTCAACATCAACCCTGCACATCACAACTGAAGTACCGCAGTTGTTACTGATTTTCTCTCTATTGTTCTAATTTAAAGACCAAGAAGTTTGTTTTCATTTTAGATTTTCACTATTTGCTAGAAACTGCACCCTAATTTCTTCTATTACATGCTCTTCCACGTGAGTAACATTGAAAAGTCAACATTTTCCTGGTGTTCCAATTCTGAGATGGTACCAAAAATGTATGCTGATAGGAAGCCAAGGGTCAAAATAAAGCAACATTGTCCTGGAGAAATTGGCACCTTTCTGGTTTCTATTCTCCCCAAATCAACATAATCCTGGTTCTACTAGATTGCCTGGTTTTTAAAAAATGGTAAATCAAATGGCAAAATGGGCCACAAAACAGGATGTAAATAGGGGTATGTTTGTATATTTGATATACTATATCAAGACCTAAAGGATTTAACAAAAATGCAATAAAAAATGTGAAAAAGTATTTGTTACCTTTTCTTTATTATCTGTCAACTATGTCATCTAGCCTAAAGGATATCAACTATTCAGCAAATCTAGTGGTAAAACTAGAAATCTTAACTTTCTTTCTTCATTAACTGTGTCCTCTCACAAGTCCTTTTCCTGATGGAATAATAGCAAAACCCATTTCCTTTATCATAACTATTACTAGATAACTTTTGTAATTAAAGCTTAGCTTCTGGCCTTGGGCAAATTACTTACCCTCAATTTACCACCTATAAAATGAAGATAAAAATAGGTCCTATGCTATAGAATTGTTATAATAATTTTAATTAATAAATACAAAACATTCACAAGAGTGCCTGGAATACATTAAGACTCGATAGTTGTTATTGTTTTATTTTATTATTGTCATTTTCTTTCATTATCATCAAATTTTACAACACCACAAAGGTTTTTTTACAAATTGCCAATCATGATAGTCCTAAACTGATCACACATTTTTATGAACATGGAGTCTGAAAAGATCTTGACAGTAATACCGGACTCCAGCATATGGCCATTCTCCTGATGATCCTTAATATTCCATATTTGGATTAAGTCATATTCTTCCATGACAAAAGAAATTTCTCCTTAATTTAATTAATTATTAAAATCCTAACATGAGTTTTGCCCCCACATAAACAAAAATTACAATTGTGGGTAGAGATCACTTCTATTTGGAAACTTGAAATATTTAATTATGTTTCATGAATTTTTTAGGGAATAAAATATTAGTGAGAAAAATCAATTTGATAGTTTGGAGTGGCTTCTGTTAGATCTGTTAAGCTGTTTGTGTGTAATTGAACAGATGTAAAAGTACAGCCAATCTTGGGCAAAAGAAATAAATCAGGTTTGGACTTTTATCATAACCTGTAGACTAACTACTAGCCATCTGTCATGTTCTGGGTCACTTTACTACAGAAAATGGAGCATCACCTCCCAGAGTGCCCCTCTGAGAACCTCGAGTTCATGGGAATGAGCAGTCGAAGGGACCTCTGAACTCTTTCCCACAGCCAAATGACAGCTGTGATTCTTTGGCCTTAGCTTGCCTCCTTAAGCTGATTCGGCATGAAATTTATGGTACTTCCTCCAGTGTCCCATGCCAGCTCTGGACATTTATTATTCTGGACAGTATTGAAGGATATATGCTTTTCCTATCACCCAATCTGATCAAAATTCCAGTGTCCAAGATAGAAGGAACAAGCCACAGCTAGGAATGAGGTAGGAGCATATTCGGATATGCTGCCAAAGTTTGTTTCCTGCATCTTAAGTGCAAACTTAAGCACACTTTAATATGGTTTTTAAAAAGCCATGTTGAGGCTTCATTTTATCACATCATAAATATGTTCAGGGAAAAAAAAGACAACAAAGGGACGGATGAAGAGCTCAAACATTTTCATGAGAATGTTGGGTTTCAATGTTTTCAAGTTTCTACCACTCATGTGCAGCAACATCTTTGGTAGATTTCCTAATCTTATTGAGCCTCAGCTTTCTCATCTGTGGAATGAAAATAATAGTGCAAATGCACAGCATTGTTATGAAATTCAAATAAAATAATAGTTGTTAAGCATTTGATACAGAAAGAATTCAAGGAATATTAGCTCTTACTAATAAGATTAATGAACTTTGGGTTCACATACTTGGCTTGGTCTTTGTTGACATTTTTAAATTATTGGCTTACCTCTTGAATACTTGGAGCTTAATAAGCTTATATACTAATTACATTTTTTAAAGTAAAAATAATTTTTCATTCTTAAATTCTAGAATTAAAATAAGTGATTAAGTATAATGAGTTTTTCTATTTTGCTTGCTTTTAGAGGCAAGTATTACTATATTTATACAGAGAGAATTATTGTATTTGTTTTTATTATTATATTTGTTTTCAGTTTTGCAGAGTGTTTTTCAAAACTCTAAGAGAACAAATGTTTTCATGAATATCATTGCTATATCCCAAAATATAAAACTTTATTTATTATAACAGCATTAATTCAACAAATATATATTGAGTGTCTGCTTTGTGCCAGGCATTGTTCATGGTATTAGATATTCAATGGTGAAAAGTCAAAGCCCTTATTTTTATGAAGCTTCCATCATTGGGGGAGATCAACCACAGTAATACATAACAATAAATGGTAGAGGGGTGACAGAGAACAAAACAGTGAAGTGATAGAGTCTGACACTGGGAGAAGGGTTTGGGTGGAGCCCTTTGGAGGGGCTTTAAATAGGGGCATGAAATGATCTCTAAGGCGTGGCATCGGAAGTGATTCCCAAAGATGAGAAAAAGAGCTGGTCACATAAAGAGGTGGGAAGGAACGTTCCAAGAAGAGAAGGTAATGCTGTCAAACACTGAAAGGACCTTGGTGTGTTAGAGGAACATGAGTAGGAAAGACAGGAAAGAGGTAGATGATGCAGGACTTGGAAGGCCACAGAAAAGAGTTGTTTTTTTCTCATAAGTAATGGCAGGTCATTGGATGGGAAACAGCCTGATTGGCCTTTGAAGAAAGTTAAATAAGAGAACTGCAATAAAAACAACGGGGATATTGTTAGACAGCTTCTCCATGTCCAAGAGAGAGATGGCAGAGGCTTGGACCAGGGTAGTGGTAATGGAAACAATGAAAATGAAGAGAGGTGGTCATATTTAAATACCTTTTGCAGATAGAATCAAAAGACATGCTAATGTGGTGTGTGTATATGAGTATTGAGGAAAAGGCAAGAATCAAAGATGACAAAGAGTGGGGCCTTTGCTGAGCTAGGATAGATTGGATAAAACTGTTCAACTGAGGTATGAGAGTGGTGAATCAGTTCTCTTTCGGACATGTAATGTTTATGAGGACCATGAGACACGCATGCAGATATAGTCAGGGCTGAGCTCATGTTAAGGCTGACATCATACTGACACTTGAAGAGTCGGTCTTAATATAGCCAAAAATTATATGGTGACCTGACATAGCAGCAAGAAGTCCCTTCTACATGAAAATTAGAGTGTCAAATATATTTACTGGAGGAAAAAAGTTTGCCTATATGTCAGGAAATGTTCACTCTAATTGATTGAAACTTGTCTACAAGCACATAAACAAAATATATTTGTCACTTATCTAGGTCTGACTCATGAATTACAGAATCATTAAGGTGAACATCCTTTAATACAAGTCCAAGTTGCTGTGCATAGTGTTAAAATATATCTTGAACAATTTCTTACTTTCTTTTTAGAAGATAATACTCCATTAGAAAGGTAAAAAGTGTGTGTGTGTGTGTGTGTGTGTGTGTGTGTGTGTGTGTGTGTGTAAGAGAAAAATGAGGGAAGGAGAGAAAGAAGCAGAGAAAGGAGACATTCGGTGGTACATCCAAAGTATTATCCTACCTAATAAAATGGTAACATGTAAATTACCATCACTCCACTACGCCCACAATTGGGCCAGCGGGAGGCGCAGGGGGCGAGACTCAGGGTGGCCGGGTTAGCCAATTGGGCCAGCGGGACGCTGAGCTCGCATCGCCAGAGGTGGTGCGAGCTCAGCGTCTGCGTCATGGCTGTGCTGCGGAACAGAAGGGGCCTCTGGGGCAGCGAGCTCACGTCCCGTCGCGGACCATCAAAAGCGGGGGAGCTGGGTGCCTGTCTGCTCCAGCACCAGGCCTTTCAGAAGCCTCTGCCGAGCCAGAGGCTTCTGAAAGGCCTGGTGCACCAGCGGACAGGCACCCAGCTCCACCGTGAAAAGCGAAAGCGTGTAGGGGACCCTACACGTGCATGATTCAATCATGCACTGGGCCTCTAGTTTAAATTATAGAATGGAATCCTAGCAATTGGTCTTTGGAACCCTTTAACCTCTGAGGTTGGCATGAAAACTCTTAGTTTGAAGTCTTACACAGTGAGGGGTGCTGGGTGCTGTAGCCCTGTAGCTGAGCTAGCCCAATTACACACTTTTGGTCTTTCCATCTGAGAAGCTACACAGAGAGCAGGTTTTGGAGTAGGTTCTTACAGTGCGAAGCCATCATGACCGGAGCTTGATGCTAAAAACACAGACACCTTCTCACTTCCATAAATGTTTAAGTAAAATGAGAATGTGCCGAAGGAGGAAATTATTGTCTTTTTGTTTCCTTCCTTTTCTTTTCCTGCAAAAGCACACCTCATATGGTGTTTTGACTTACAGAAAATGAAAAACAGATTAATTCTGAAACTGCTAATTGTGTAAAAGCATAGATTTTCAAAGAAAGTAGAAGTTCTTTTATTAGCATGGAAAACTTTTGAAGAGAAGCTATCAACACTTTTTCTTAGAATCTTTCTTCCCAATAAAACAGATATTTGGACAAGAATCATCAAAATATATCTATCAAAAACACCTGCCATAGCAAGCTGATTTTTCAAGTTTCTGTAGAATCATATTTAAAGTCAATATGATTTCTAATTCAGAAACATTTTTCTATGAAACGTTTTTATTTAAGCAAAAGATCAGATCATGATCATCAGAATTAATGTAGTTAATATTAAAGAAATATGATCTGCATTTCTCCTAAACTGGGGGGGGGGGGGGGAGTGGTAAGAAAATATAAATTGAAAACATTTCCTCATAGTTAACTATTGCCAAAAATCAAAGTTAAAATCTCACCTCTGGCTTTTTATAGAGCTTCCTTGCCATAGCTCCTGAATCTAGCAACCGAACAATGAAAAATAAGACTCCTATTCTAAAATATTATTCATGACAATTCTTTGGGGAGAAATCATCTATTTAAACAAAGTATATATTGGATAAAGAGTTTTGCATCTACTTGATGCCACACTGTACCCCTCAATTTTTTGGTATATACTTCTGTTGTTAGCAATTGGCCTTGAGGAATTTTGTGCACTAAGCACATTGTTTATTGCCCACTCCACAGGAGGGAGAGACAAAGTGTGTATGCACAGTTGTTTTCTGAAATCACAACCCCAAAAGGAACTTACCTGTAGTTGGTATCTTTGGGGAGTAACTAACATATTTTATGAAATATATTCCATGTGTGCCAGCACTTTGATTGTTGTAACAAGGAGGGAAACAATGTGAGGCCTGGAGAGGATATTTATTTTTAAAAGCTATAGTAATAAGACATTGGCCTATTACCATTTTCTGACAAATGAAAGAATGACTTAAACTTCAAAATTGGTAGCAGCATCTTGATGAAGAGTATAAATCAAAATGCTCTTATTTATAGGCCAATTATAACTATCCCACGGACTGTGGAATAAAACACTCATTTCTGCTTCCACCATTCAAATGCTGCCTCTGCTTTGTTAGCCCTTTGGAAAATCACAGTTCTCTGTAAGTTGCATTTTCCTCCTCATCCAAGTAAACTTATTATGCAACTACACTGACATTTAATCCAGTATAATTGTCCTAATGTGTACACAAGGGCCTACTCAGCAATAGTGCCCCTCTTTGCAGGGAGGCAAAGGCCTGTGGAATCTGGACACTGCATTGCCAAGAAAGGGACTTCCACCACTCAGAATGGCGAAGTCACTTCCACCAATGGCCAGAACTGAGAAAAATATGGGCTTCTTTTTTTAACAGATGACAAGTAAATCATCCCAAGAAAATACTTAGGCAGGTTCCTGGATACACGCTAACAAGATTGATGTCTTAGTGAAGAAGCAAAGGGGCATAAAAGAATCTCGAGATGAGTGTGTTGTCTCCAACAAGCCTCTCAGCGGTCAAAATATGTTTTCTCTTGCTCTTTTTGTCTGCTTTTCTCTGGCAAAGTGAGAGGTGAATCACTTTTGTTCTGCTGTGATTATTTTTACCCCTCAAAACACAGCTTAAGGGCTCCATTTTAGGGCATAATTACACACAGAGCCAACTTGCTCAAAAGGTTAAAAAAAAATTCCTCTAGTCCCAGTAAATATCAAGCAGCAAATGAGTCAGGTTCAAGTGAAAGCAGGGGAAACATTAACCATTTCTTACTAAAAACATACATTATATACTTCATTGCTCCCAATAAACCACACTCAGTTCTTTGTCTGTACTTCATGTTTCCTCTATGGAGTGCACAGAATACAGTCTATCCCCATCTTGCAAATAGCTTAAAATCCAAAAACACAATTGTAATCAGTTTTTAGCTCAGAATGTATCTTACCATAGAAGAAAATATTATATGTGGGGTTAGATTCCTAAGCTATCCAAGGATAGTTAATTTTACTTTGATGTATATAAAACAGTGAACATACTTGTGGTAAAAGTATAGACTTCAATATTCTTAAAACACTAATAATTATACCAACTGAAAAACATTTTCTGTTGCTTTGGTTGTTTCAAAGTGGAAAGCTAAAAATAAAAGATTAAAAAATATTAGATTTGAGTACCCAAGAATCATTGCCTTTATATTAAAAGGAACTAAAATTTAAGAGTTTTGATACTGCAAAGTATCCAACTTTAATCACATTTTGATAAATTGCAAATTGCATCATCATCACATGTAGTTATTTTACATATGTCTTCTTCCTTCATCAAGAGATTGGACCATATCTTCCAATTATTTTGTTTCAATTTACACACCTATTGTAGTTTTCAACCCTGCTCTTTGGGCATAGGATAAATGAAATTATCTCTCAGACAAAATAAATGAGTCTTATGCCCACTTTGAAGCTCATCCCTTGAGGCTAAGCTTTCTTGAGCCTTGCACTGAAACTGATACCTAACCCATGAGAACACTCTACATTGAGACTCTTTATGTCACTTTTATTCAAGACCTGCAACAACACAGCCTTTCTCTTTTGGACTCTATATGCTCCACAGTGGAGGTAAAATATGTTTATGGAGCATGTGAGAAACTATGTTGTCAACATGTTTTCCTAGTTCTGCTATTTCTTCCAATAGTCTATTTCCACCCAAACCATGTGGATTTCATAAAACATGTGTCACAACTCTGTTCAGCTCTCATGTATCCAGTGGGTTCCGATCATACTTGGGGTAAAGTCCAAACTCAGTATCTTCACCTACTTTGCTATCTGACCCGGCCCAGTCACCTATCTGAACTCAGGGTACCACTCTATACCTCATCCCCATTGAATGAGTCCCATTGGTCTGGAACATATGAAGCTCTTTCACCTTTGACCATTACTCTACTCCTTTCTTCTGCCTGAAACCCTCTTCCTCAGATCTTAATATGGCCATCTCCTTAACATAATTTTTTTTTCTATAAAGTGTTATTTTTTATGTGACCACCCTTTTAAAAAAAAAGCCTCTGAACTTCCTCCTTCTAATTTTTATCATCATATCCTGCTTTATTTTTTTTAGGTTACTTATCACTATCTGACATCATATTGTTTATCTTACTTGTTTCTGTCTATTGTCTTTTCCCCCCACTAGAATCTAAACTTCATGAGGTTATGGACTATTTATGTCAGTTAACATTGTTTCCCAAGCACTTAGCCTGGCACATAGTAAAAAATCCATGTGTATTAAAGGAATGAACAGCTATTAATGTTAAAGAGATATCCTTGAGTGTATGTTAATATAATAATTGCATTATTGCTAAACATAGTTATTAAATCATATTATGGCCTAGAGAAAAGAAAATCATACCCTTTTCAACTGAAATGCTAAATTCAAGAGGTGAAAGTTCAAGTAGAGAGGAAGATACAAAGTCTGAAAGCACTAACCACTTTAAGCTAATTCTTTCACAAATCACTGAAAGAAAAGGTTAAAGGAATGGAGGTTTTTAGTCTCCCAAATAGCAAATTAAGAGATTAGTTAATTATTATCTTCACATATGTGAAGACATTTTATCATGAAAATGTCAAGCTTTTATCTGTCTATGAAGAGAAAAGAAAGGAAACAGATTTAAATTAAAGCTGGAGATATTAGGATGAACCTAAAACTCTCTTGCATGCAATGGAATGGGCCACTAAAAGTGATTTTGGAATTTAGGGGCCAAAACTCTGACAGGAGAATGTTGAAAACATCAATTTTGAATACATGGACAATAACTTGTATGAGAAGTGAACATAATTGGATTTCTCAGATGGCCTCAGTTGACTAAGGAATGTTGAGCAATATAAGGTTAATACAAATTGATAGGTTTGCATAAAATAGTTCCAACTAATACAAATGTATATAATACATGCTTCACTCTTTTCTAGTCTTCTGCATCCAGCTAATATCTCTACTTGTCTCTCCAAATAGAAACTGAGCACATCATAATTGTGTCATAGTTTATTTCTCTTTCTCCCTCTTCTCCTCTTACTTAGTTTACGCAGCAAAAGCCAAAGGAAGAATAGGAGAAGAAAAACATCCAGTCAAACTTAAAACCACTAGTTATTTAAGAGGTATTGCTCCTATGTACTTCGTGACACCAGACTGTTTTTCTACTTTCTCATTAGCTAATGGTAACATTAATTAACAGTTACTGAACATTTATTATTTTCCATGCACTATCTAAAGGGCTTACCTGAATTATCTCACTTAAACCTGACAATGAGCTGAAGAAACTGAGATTCAGAAAGGTCTTAGTCATTGTTCAAGTTGATACAGACACTAAATGGCAGAACTAAGCTTAGAACACACCCTCTCCGGCTACACTGGCTGTATTCTGAACCACTCTGCTGCAACCTGTTGTAATCAACTAGAAACAGAAAATAATTCTTTACACACAGTTAGCATTTTCATTTATCAGAGAGCAGTAGCATTTTCCTGAGTCCCATGAGAAAATGATCATTCCTTTTTTCCTCCCATAATCTCTCCTTTGAGAATCACTTCCCATCTAACATTATCCAAAACTGGCCACCAACCAACAAGTATTTTTAAGTCATTCTACTTAAATATTGGACAGACTACCATGCTAAGACACAGAGCAGTTCCAAGAGTGTGAACTGGAGAAATGCCCACAGTCTCCAGCTCTGTTTTCAGCATCCCCAGGCTATGCTTTCTCTGAGATGCCCAATTGGGATTATAGTCAAATGAAGTCTATCCCTATGCACACACATGGACTAAAGAATATTCTTATTCTGTGTAGAGACATAAATGCCACCTTAGTTAGGGTTTCTTGAGAGTAAAATGGCAAGGTATAACAATTATTTTAATGTATGTATTTGCTCTAAAAATGCTGCTAATGAATTCACACAGGACATAATTATAAATGCACAAAAAATTGTTCATTGCAGTGATTTTTATAGTATTAAAAATAAATGAAACAAACTACAAATCCCCATATACTTAATAGTTAAGTCAATAACCATTATTGACACATCAATATAAGGGCATTAATGTAATGTTTGAAAAGAATTGTTAATTTCAAAAATTTATATAAGTAAAAAATAACAACAAACAATATGTACAATTGGGCTCATTTTTGCAAAACAATAATAAAATATGTATAAGCACATATAAAAAAGAAAAAGTCTGCATCAAAAGTTTGTAATAGTCATCACTATATGATGGAATTGTATATTAATTTCTTTTTTCATATATGTGCTTTCTAAAAATGACATGCATTACTTTCATTATAAGAAAATTGGGGGGTGGGCGGGGGAAGCCACCATAATTTCCTTGCATAAAGCATATAAACTTTGTTTAACAGAAATATTATTTGTTACAATTAGTGTTTTTTTTCTTTTCGTTTTTCTTTAAATGTATTTTATTGATTTTTTACAGAGAGGAAGGGAGAGGCAGAGAGAGAGTTAGAAACATCAATGAGAGAGAAACATCGATCAGCTGCCTCCTGCACACCCCCTACTGGGGATGTGCCCACAACCAAGGTACATGCCCTTGACCGGAATCAAACCTGGGACCCTTGAGTCTACAGGCCGATGCTCTATCCACTGAGCCAAACCAGCCAGGGCTGTTACAATTACTTTTAATAAAAATGTATGTCATTTTTTCAGAAGTAGATTTACCATGAGTTTAAAATTATGGAAATTTCTTATGTTCATCTCTTTATGAAATTTGAAGAGAAAATGCAATATTTAAAGACATAGCCAGCACCTGAGCAATTCCTGTGAGCTAGAAAATGGCAAGGAAAACAGCCAAGGTGCCCAAGAAGAAAATCACTGAATACATGTTAGTGACTTGGCAAACAGCCAGAAATTAATAGAAAATGAAACATGAGTTGCATCAACCATGCAGAATATAAAAATATTTTAAAAGCTGCAGAATAGAGAATAGAAATTAATGCATATATATGTATATGGCTATTCAATATTTGGGAAAAGTGGCATTTAAAATCAGCTTTAATTATTGGGTTCTTTAATAAATTTTGGGTCTTTAATAAATTTAATACTGGGTTCAGGTAGTTGACCATTTACGTAGGAAAAAAGTTAGATCCCTATCTCATACCTTTCACAAAAATAAATTTGATGAAGATTAAAGATTCACACATATGAAACCAATTTGTAAAAGAATTAGAATAAAGTAGTGGAAAGTGAAAGAGCTTTTGAAGTCATATCTGAAATCTCCAAGAAAATTAGTGATAGACTATTTCTCCTTGTTCCTAAATATAACCTAAAATTGCTGAGATATAAAATATACTTTAAACAATATAAAAGATGTGACATTTTGGAGAAGGTATTTGCAATGTTTAATGCATAAAATTCAGCTTACATTCTTAGCACATAAGTAAGCTTTCACAAGACAGTAAGAAAAACAGTGAAAAAACATAGAAAAATAAGCAAAAGATATGAATAGGTAATCCAAGATGTAATACAAATAGCTAATGGAAAAATAAAAAAAAATGTTCAGCATCACTAGTTATTGAGTAAATAAAAATCAAACGATAATAACACCATTTTTCTCCCAGTAGATTAACAGAATTTTTTTTAATTTGAAAATATTGATGTTTAGCAATACTGTGGTGAAATGGAGAATTTCATTCACCAGATTATTGGGTTATCATTTAGAACATCTATTTTGAAAGTCAGAATATTATCTATAAAAAATTTAACTATACTTTCAGGCATCCTATCCCCAAGGAAACCTCATAGTAATATATGTATACATCATTGTTGCTAGTAGTGAAACTACATATTAACCAACATGGGAATAGTTAAAGAAAATACACCCCCACAAACACACAAAAAGCCTACATGTATTTGCATATGTTTTACAAATATATGTGTGCACATTAAAAAATACAAACATAAACCCCAAACCAAAGCCTAGGTCTAGGTGAGTATAATCTCTCTCCTGTGAGGGGAAGAAATGATGAAACCCAGAGTAGGAATCCCATTGTTCAACAGGGACCAGGACCGCAAAGTGCATTACTGACATGCAAAGAACAACTCAGTTCTCAGTTTGTTTCTATATAATACAATCAGAGAATGTTGTTCCCTCCTGAGAGCAAAATTTTACTTTTGGTAGAGAAAAATATAGAAGAGCAGAGTGACATAGTAAAATGGCCAAAGAACTCCTAGTAATTATGATGAGTAATTTTATCTCAAATTGCTTATGATGCTGTGGTGTCAAATTCTCCATTTTCTCAAACTTTCAGAAACATCTGCTTTACACAAAACTTTGCATGTGTCTGTGTGTACAAATTAAGTAAAGGGTCTGAGTTCCATACTTGGGTTGGAGCCAGGCAGAGATAAAGAAACAGCTAAAAAATATAGAGACAAGAAGACAAAATCAAAAGAAGGAAGCCAGAGCCATGAAAATGTACTCCTATCAGTAATTCTCAGAAATCTTAGAGATGACACGTCCTTCCTATAGACAAAATAACAGGGGTTCAAGAGTAGAGATGTCCTAGCTGGCATGGAGGTTACAGACATTTATAAATGTAATGGTATTGTGTTTATAATATTCATTATTTAAAAAATTACAAAAGGAATATTGATTGGTGTAAACAATTATAGAATAGCCCAACCGGCATTGCTTAGTGGTTGAGCATCGACCTATGAACCAGAAGGTCAAGGTTTGATTCCTGGTCAGGGCACATACCCTGGTTGCAGGCTTGATACCCAGTGAGGGGCATGTAGGAGGCAGCTAATCAGTGATTATCTCTCATCATTGATCTCTCTCTCTCTCTCTCTCTCTCTCTCTCTCTCTCTCTCTCTCTCCCTTCCTTCCTCTCTAAATCTATAAATTATATTTAAAAAATCATAGACTAAAAGGGGAAAGCCTCTTTTCATTGGCTCTCCCTTAGTGTAGCCCACTCACTAGCATATTGCAGAGTTCTAAACACTCACACGGTCATTGATATGTGAGAGATTGAGGTGGATTATTGTTATTAATGTAGAGGCTTTGTGACTCTCCAGAAACTGTCACCCTTCCAGCCTGCCTTGGATATACCAACAAGTGGCATACTATCTGTATTTAGACAGATAAAGTGAGTAAAACTGTACATATTAATTGACCAAATTTAAGAACTAGATATTTCAAAATGTAATTAGACTTATTGATCCAACCAACCGGAGACTGAGGAGCACTGCATCTACGTTAGAAAATATTGTTTTGTAAAAAATGATAAAAGAAATCCAGATAATCAGAAGTATGTGATTATGAAATTTGAAAACTAAGTAGAAAACCTGTTTTCTAAGGAAAACTTAAGACAAACTCAAGTTTGACCAGAGATAGAATCTGATAAAAACCTGACCAACTAGAGACATCACAGATGATGAAAAGCCATTTGACTAAGAACCTGACAATCCCAGGGATGAAATTAAGACTCACTTTGTTGCCCACATCCATTGCCTTACCATATCAGACATTACAAATTGATCTCAGCCCTATTGTGCCCAGCTAAGCCAGAAATAAATTCACAATCCTTTTTAAGATAACAGCTAGGCAGCAACTACCAATGGATGAGAGCGAACACAATAGGTAAAATATTTTTACCACCCAAGTGATGGGACAGAAATATGCAGAAATAAGTCCTCCCTGAGTAAGATAAATTCAACATATCTCTTTGCCAAAACAAAATTCAGTATTTATATTCCAACCAGGGTGAGGGTTACTTGTCTGTAAAGTTTATACCCCGAGTATAAAATAAATTCATGTCAATCACTTTCTGCCACCAAGTATTACTGAACAAAGGTGAAAATCTATGTCCTCAAAACTCTAGCCAGGAAATAATCCACCTAAGTCTTAAAATTTCAGCAACAAAGGAAAACAGCCTTATTATGGTATAGAAATTCACAATGCTGGGAGGAATATAGAAGGTCTCATCCAGTTTTCAACTTCCTCTCTACTGAGTCACAAGGACACACTCAAAGCAGAGATTACCAGCTCCCTGACATAACCAACAGCCCACTCCACTGCTAATCATGCAAAGAACAGAAATCCCATGCCACACAATATTCCGTGAGGGGAGAGAAGGACCAGGATTTCTGCTCAAGAGATCAGAAGAGAAAAGAATTGCCTTCTTCGTGGAGAAGGCCCTTGCAAACTTTCTGCTGAATTAAGCTTTACATGAGGGTGGAAAACCTACTGTAAGGCATGTGGTTGCATTAATTATAAGATTTCAATTTGACAGTTTAATTAGGAAAAGGAGAGTTAGTGTAGGGCTTGCAGAATTCATGATGAATCACATACTCCAACAGACTTCATTTTCATATTTCAATTACACACATTTCTAACTGATGAAGAGCAACATAGCATTTTCTGTTTAATAAATGTGATATCTGTTGGAATTGATAACATTAGTTCAGTAATTACTGCACCATTATCAGGCTTTTAAAAAACATGGAAAGAAGCCTTAGTTATTAAAGTTTAGCATCAGCACAAAATTACATTTTAAGTGTTCCCTCAGACCACAACAGCTATCCCTTTCAGGTAAAAGGGTAAAACTTCAATAGCAGGTATTTGCATGAGATTGATTTTTATCAAATCACACCTTATTTGATTCCCTGACACACCATTGCAGTTATAATGCTCTTTCTAAATCCTTACTCACAATTCAGGCCAAAAAAATGGGAGTGGGAATTAACTGGTTTTTGAATAACGTATTTTAATGCAAGATCATGCTAAAATTCTGATTTTTGCTTAAAATAATAATAAATCTAACAAAAACTTATTTTATCAATTTAAAGATAAATATAAATTGAAAGGGGAGCAAACTTTAAGTGACTTGGTCTATGAAAACATGTAAAACTTACGAGTTCTTTCCCAGAGTGCCTGCTTTGAGTTCTGGGAACCAAAGTTGAAAAGCTGGGTATGCTCATAGATGCACTAGGATCTTTTCTTTTGCATGGGTTGGGAATAAACAGAAGTTCATTAAATCAAATACAGATGTCAGTTTCCTTGGGGACTAAGAAAAACCATGCTCTACAATAAACACAACTACATTCACTGAAAGTGTAGCACACTTCTGTTTCTTAAATTACTTCCAAATTTGTGAATAATGATCTTTTTGTGACCAATACCTTGACTTTTATCTACCTGTACTACCCACTTACTACTGCTTATCTTGCAAAAGTCTTGACATTTTCTTAGATCAGTGGTCGGCAAACCGCGGCTCGCGAGCCACATGCGGCTCTTTGGCCCCTTGAGTGTGGCTCTTCCACAAAATACCACGTGCGGGCGTGCACGTACAGTGCGATTGAAACTTCGTGGCCCATGCACAGAAGTCGGTTTTCGGCCTGGGCGAGTCTATTTTGAAGAAGTGGTGTTAGAACACTCAAGGGGCCAAAGAGCCACATGTGGCTCACGAGCCGCGGTTTACCGACCACTGGCTTAGATAAAGCATATTTGTTTGTGTTACATATATATTTGTATATGTATCACAAATAGTTTTAAACATTCAAGTCACAAAAGACAGATAAGAAAAATAATCTTGCAATATATCACCTATTGCATCTTAGAATTGTACATGTAAAGTGTGTTTTATAGTTATTTAAAAATAATTCATATTTCTTCTCATTATTAGTAAATTCACTTTTATTAGTTTCAGGGAGAACCTTGTAGAATTAAGTATTTTATTGATTGCTTCAGAATATCCTATATAATAAAAGCCTAATATCCTAAGTGTCTAGTCATCCAGTCGTCCATTCAACCAATCAAAGCGTAATATGCTAATGATATGCTAAGGACGCTCAACTGCTTGCTATGACATGCACCAACCACCAGGGGACAGATGCTCCAACAAGAAGGTTAGCTTGCTACTGGGGTCCAGCAGATAGGGACTGAGCAAGATGGGCTGGACTCGTCCTGGAGCCCTTCTGCATCCCTCCCTGGCCCCGATTGTGTACTGGTGGGGTCCCTCAGCCTGGCCTGCATCCTCTCACAATCCAGGACCCCTTGGGGGATGTCAGAGAGCTGGTTTTGGCCCTATCCCACAGGCCAGGCCAAAGGAACCCACTGGTGCATGAATTCGTGCACTAGGCCTCTAGTTAAATAAAATAATGACCATGTGGCCATCTTAGCCAACACATTGCAATCAATGGTAACTATGATTACCAGGCCTGAGCTTCTTGTACAAAAATTAAAATAATATAAAAATATAAAATCATAAAGTTATAATCACACAAAAGTAAAGAGTCTGATAATTATTTCAAATTTTAAAAGAATAATTACAAAGAAATGACCTTCCTATCCCCAAATAGCACACCAGTAAGAAAATATTTAAATTTAGCATTCTTAGTCCCTTACTTGACACAAAGTACAGCTAGATCAGTGGGAAAATTACTATTTTCAGTACTTAAGAATTGTTCTGCCCTGCCATGTGGTGGCAATATAGATGCAAACAAAGGAAATCAGAAAAATAATAGAATTTAAGAGCTAAAGATTTCTACTTCCATTTGATTTTGAGAATAACTGAGACCCAGGGAAAAAAAAACACTGGTTTTTTTGCATTTTTTAAAATTCTTTTATTGTTTAAAGTATTATACATGTCTCCATTTTCCCCCATTGACCTCTCCCCGGGTTACTCCCACCCCCTTTCACATGCCCTCAACCCCCTAGTGTCTGTGTCCATTGGTTATGTTTATAGGCATGCATACAGCTTAACAAAAGGAAAATAAACAATCCAATTAAAAAATGGGCAAAGGACCTAACTAGACACTTTTCAAAAGAGGACATACAGAATGCCAAGAGACATATGAAAACACGCTCAAAGTCACTAATCATCCGAGAGATGTAAATCAAAATAACAATGAGATAACATCTCACAGCTGTCAGAATGGCTATCATCAACAAATCAACAAATTAAAAGTGCTGGAGAGGATGTAGAGAAAAAGGAACCCTCTTGCTCTGCTGGTGGGAATGCAGACTGGTGCAGCTACTATGGAAAACAGTATGAAGTTTCCTCAAAAAACTAAGAATGGAACTCTCATTTGACCCAGTAATCCCACTTCTAGGACTATATCCCAAGAAACCAGAAACACCAATCAGAAAGGACATATGCACCCCTATGCTCATAGCAGCACAATTTACAATAGCAAAGATCTGGAAACAGCCTAAGTGACCATCAGCAGATGAGTGGATTAAAAAGCAGTGGTATATCTATACAATGGAATATCACGTTGCTTTAAAAAAGAAAGAACTCTTACCATTTGCAAGAGCATGGATGGAGCTGGAGAGCATTATGCTAAGCAAAATAAGACAGTTGGAGAAGGATAAATATCACATGATCTCACTCATTTGTGGAATATAATGAACAACATAAACTGATGAACAAAAATACATGCAGAGACAGAGAAGCATCGAACAGACAGTCATACTTCAGAGGGAAGGAAGAGGGGAGGAGGGCGTTAGAGATCAACCGAAAACTTTAATCATCACAACAGCTTATATATATCAGACTAGATTGTATTCTAATAAAGTGTTCTGTCATTTTAGTAACAGTTCCAGAGCATGGCCCAAGGAACTCAGAAGATCCCCATCTCTGTCAGGATCCATAAGCTCAAACTAGTTTCCTAATTATCTTAAGTTGTTTTTTTACTAACTCTGTTGACATTTGAATTAATGGTACAAAAAAAAATGGTAGATAAATTTGTTGGCACCTGCTAGTGAATCAAAGCAGTGGCACCAAATTGTACTGTAGTCATTAGATATTTCTCACTGTCTCATTACCTGTAAAATATAAAAATTTTAAAGCCAGTTTCATTAAATTTCAAGTCTTGAGTACACATCTTTTAAATTTTCTGTGTGGCAAATGGAAAGCACACCTTAACCCCTTCTGCATATCCTAGGTAATAAAAGAGTAATATACAAATTGACCATCACTCCAACACAAAAGATGGCTGCCCCATGTGGTCAAAGATAGCTGCCCCCATGTGGACACAAGATAGCTGCCACAAGATGGCCAGCAGGGGAGGGCAGTTGGGGGCGATCAAGCCTGCAGGGGAGGGCAGTTAGGGGTGACCAGGCCAGCAGAGGAGGGAAGTTGGGGGCAACCAGGCCTGCAGGGAAGGGCAGCTGGGGGGGACCAGGCCTGCAGGGAGGGCAGTTGGGGGGGGGCCAGGCCTGCAGGAAAGGGCAGTTTGGGGGGAGCCAGGCTTGTAGGGGAGTACAATTGGGGGGAGGGAAGGGACCAGACCAGCAGGGGAGAGCAGTTAGGGGCGATGAGGCTGGCAGGGGAGGGAAGTTAAGGGTGACCAGGTCGACAGGGGAGGGCAGTTGGGGGGAACCAGGCCTGCAGGGGAGGGCAGTTAGGTGGGACCAGGCCTGCAGGGGAGGGCAATTAGGGGTGACCAGGCTGGCAGGGGAGGGCAGTTAGGGACAATCAGGCTGTCAGGGGAGCAGTTAGGCATCAATCAGGCTGGCAGGGGAGTGGTTAGGGGGTGATCAGGCTGGCAGGCAGAAGCAGTTAGGGGCAATCAGGAAGGAAGGCAGGCAGGCGAGCAGTTGGGAGCCAGCAGTCCTGGGTTGTGAGAGGGATGTCCGACTGCCCGTTTAGGCCTGATCCCGGCAGTCGGACATCCCTTGAGGGGTCCCAGATTGGAGAGGGTGCAGGCTGGGCTGAGGGACACCTCCCCCCATGCACGAATTTTGTGCACCGGGCCTCTAGTTGAAGGATAACAGTTGTCTCCAGGCAAAGCACTGGGTGATCATCCACGTTCCACTGAATTTTGTTTATTCTGATTTGCGTAATTTGAGGACATTGCCTTGAAAGTGGCAAAAATGACTCTATCACCTCATGGAAAACTATCTGGACAGTATTTTTTGCCAAAGATAAAATGTTAAACTTTCAAGCACAACTTAAAATTTTGGAAAATTAGTATCTCTCATCATGACAATTTCCCAAGATTTATAGACTTTTCTGATGAAGGGCTGGTAACATTAATGAATTGTGTGTTATTGATATCCTATATAATAAAAGCCAAATATGCAAATTAACCAAAAGGTGGAACGACCGGTCACTATAACATGCACTGACCACCAGGGGGCAAATGCTCAATGCTGGAGCTGCCCCCAGCCCACAGGCCCAAGGCCAGCCAAGGCAGGTGCCAGCGGGGGCCCCCCAATCACCCCACTGGTCATCCCACAGAGGGAGGCGACTGGTGGCAGTGGGGCCGGGGCTGGTAAGTGGGCGGCGCCAGGCTGGCCAAGGCGGGTGCCAGCGGGGGCCCCCCAATTGCCCCACCCATCGCCCCACAGATCGTCCCTGATCGCAGGCCAGGCCTAGGGACCCTATCCATGCACAAATTTCATGCACCGGGCCTCTGGTTACATAATAAATGTGTCACTCTTTGGTAGAGATGCATAACCTAGTAAACCAATATTTTAATATTTTTTAAGTAATCAATTATGATGATAAAAAATTATGCATGGGTAAAAGATAAATTTCAATTATAAGATAAACTAATTGATTTTAATGTATTAAGTATAAAAGTTCTTGGCATGGTCTCAGAGTATACATTGCAAGTAACCTTTAATAAATTATTAACACTTGTTGAGTTTTGGTGTAGTAGCAAAGAAGAATTCATAATATTCATAATTATCTGAAAATGCTATTAAAATATCACCCCTTTTGTAGCCATATATATGCATAAGACTAGACTTTCTTAATATTATTTAACCATAACAACATACAATAACATTGGATGCAGAAGCAGGTATGATTTTCATGAAATTGAACATTAAAGATATTTATAAATAAAGTAATGCCATTATTCTCATTAAATATGTACGTGTTAGTAAATGTAAATTTTCATAAAAAATATGTTGTTACTTAAGCCCTAGCCAGTTTGACTCAGTGGACAGAGCATCTGCCTGCAAACTGAAGCATCCCAGGTTCAATTCTGGTCAAGGACACATGCCTTGGTTGCAAGCTTGATCCCGGCCCTAGTTGGGGCACGTGCAGGAAGCAACCAATTGATATTTCTCTCTCTCTGTCTCTCCCCCTCCCTTACACTCCCTCTGAAAGTCAATGGAAAAATATCCTTGGATGAGGATTAACATAAAAAAATTCACAACTTTATATTTATATAAAGTAATTTATATATTTATATAAATTAATATTATTTTTCAAATGAATTAATAAATAGTTTTAAGTTTTCTCAGCTTTAATTTCTAATATGGTATATACTGATATATAATGTATTAGTCACAAAAATGAAAGGCCTTTTTGGTCCTTGATAATTTTTAAGACTATACACAGCTCCTGAATCCCAAAAGTTTGAGAAATGCTTCACTATGCTGTCCAATAGATACGACAAATGGGTTTCAAATAAAATACAAACTTGTATCAGTTGGAAATGGAATTTGTAGAAAAGAACCGAGAGCTGTGTTTTGTGTCACGAAACTAGAAAATTTGTTCAAGCCACAATTTTACCAAAAAAATACACTGTGGAATATTCCAGATCTTTCTGGATAGTCTAATGTCTTACTCATGTTTCTCTTCCTCATAGTATTAAGCATAATACCTATACAGAGTAGATTAATAAATGTTCATGAATTTAACTGAATCTTATGAAAAATCATGTTAACAACTTTTTTTTTACAAATGCTGACACAAGGTAAAGGGCCAATGGTTATTGTTCTAGGAAGCACATGCCAAAAGGGAAGCCTTAGGGTGGCAGGAAAATAGAGGAGACAAGTACATAGGTTGCATGATTTCAAGGGAACAGAAAAGACTCTTCGCATAAATAAAACTTTATTTTTAATCTCATAATTAGTGCCCAAATTCATTTTTATAATGGGAAACATGGCCTTTTACAAGAAAATGTCAAAATATAAATACTCTAAGGAGAAGTAGCATATTTATTCAAATTCATAATAAATTAAAAATGATTGATATTATCTAGGTTTAAAAATGACATAATCAAATGAAAATAATAGGGGAGCAGATCCCACATCAAAGTTACTACAGAGATGGTGAAATGAATGATATTAAGTGGAAAAGTTGAAGATTCAACAGAAAACTTGTATTTATTTCATAATTTATATAAAGCCTGTCATGTTTTGGGATTCCCTAGAACAACAAAAACATTCTAATCTTGTATTTTACAGCTCTTACACAATTTGTAACCTGCATAGAATAAATTTCTACTAAATAGAAATCCCACAATCTAAATCTAGCCTACTGTATTCCTCCGTGGCAGCTACCATTCTACCAAGTTACTGCACTGCATGTCCTGTATGCAGACTTCAACAAGACTCCCCAGTTGCAGTGGAAAAAAGAAGGCAGACTTTCAAGTAAGCAGTGATGGCTCAGCAAAATGGAAAGAGAAATAGAGATAAGTAACTTGCCTTCTACCCAATCCTGACTATCAATCATTAGTTCTGTGACTTTGGGCAAGTTTTTTATGCTCTCTGGGTCTCAGCTTTCCCTTAAGGGAAAGGATCTAATGATCTTTTTTAAAATATAAAATGCAATAGTTTTAAATTTAATTATTTAGATAGGAAATTAACATTTCTGTCACAGACATTATTTTTAGCATGTCTCATTGGAATTTTGTAGAACAATATTTCCTTCAAGGAAAATCAGAATACAGAATATTAAACGCATTTTAATGAGACATTATGTGAGGAGAAAAATCTATATTTAAGCAACTCTTCTGTTTATCTCAATTTTTCATTAACCAGTTAAGAACATATATTATTTTCACTCTGCTTTCTCCAGCAATGCCTAAAGGGCTACTACCTGAATAATAGTGAAAAAAGCTTATAAAGAGTTTAACTGGGAAATAGGTTTATCTCAAAATCCATCTCTGGCCATTTCCTATGGAAATTATAGGAGTTCAAGATGCTAGAATCATGTTTTTTCCAGACCTTACAAAAATGCTATACTGTACAGGATGAAAATCTACTCTTTTCCTCTTTTTGGTGCCTCCAAAAATATTGGAAATAAAATTTTTGTGTAGTACAGTGTTTGTCATCTTAAGTCTATTGACAACTATATTTAGCTATGGTTTCTCCACACTGTTGAATATGATTCCAATCCTAGACTCACACAACAGTAGAAAAAGCAGTCTTTTTAATATAAGGGCTAGTATCACACTGTCAACTCTTGATTACTTTAAAAATCACACTTTAACATGTAGTTATATATAAGTATATATAGTTAATATTCTTTACCAATAACAACTAAACACTAGATTTCATTAGACTGCCAAAACAGTCACCCAAATCTCCACCTGAGCTAAGTGTATCAGTTACTATTCCTAATCCTCCCTTTTATTCTAGCTTCTTTTTTATTTCAAACTCTTTGACACCTGTTAATATTTGTATGAATTTTCCCTAAGCTCTTTAAAAAAAACCTTACCAAATAAAATGTAATTAAATACTAGAAAACAGTGGAATGGCTGTCAAATTATGCTGTGATTACAATAGATTTATTGGGAGAGACTTTCCTTCTTACTTGCCAAAGGCTGCATGACTGACAGAATTATTGACTTGGAGCATGAAATGAAGAACAGTTGTCAATATGGAGCATTTTTAACCCAGTTAATCAACAAAGATTCCTATGTTGGTCTTCATACAGACTAGTTCACAGTAATAATACGTAAGACTATGAAGTTTGCTCTGTGTGCTATACTGCATATGGGCCGTTGCCTCTGAGCCAAAATTCCATCATTCACTTTGGGTTGTTTTTCAGTTGGTATAATTATTAGTATTTTAAGAATATTAAATTCTACACTTTCTTTTCAAAAATATGTTCACTAGTTTTCATAAATCAAAGTGAAATGAACTACCCTTGGATAGTTAGGAAGATAAAGTCTGGAGCTGGGCTGGTCACTTTGTTAATTCAGATCCATAATTGAAATCATGGTCTCCAGTCTTAATTTGTTTATTTTTGATGTTCCTCTTTTTTTACTGGAGTTCCTAAAATATTTTTAATATTCCAAAAAAAGCATTTGTAACAAATATAGAAATCCTCTAAAATTTTGCTGTCCTTTAAAATACAAGTCAAGGATCAATTATCAAAACAAACTCATTCCGTTAATCAGTTTACAAAGGTGCAAATTGTTTGTCAGAATACAATGCCAGGGAGGCTTGCTTTGTTTAATGACAATCCTAGCAGCAAGAATCCCTGGGGCAGGAAGCAAGTAATCAAGAATCCATCTCTGAAACTTTGAGAATGCTGGCAACAGTCTATTATAATGCACGGTTGCAGAGAGACCTTGTACAGAGAACAATACACTGAAATAGACCAGACTTATGAAACAATAAACTTAAATATAGCTCTGAACCTGGCACAGCTGACTGGTTTTTGCCTTCTAGGATTGAATTTAACACTCTACGCTAAACATTTTAAACAGATTTTTCTACCACTTTGTAAGCCTGAATACACATACCATGACCACATTTTGGTGCATCCACAGAAAGACACGATGTCATTAAAACCAACTTGAAATGCTAGGGAGCTGATGTAAAGATTGTTCGGTCAATTAAACATATATTTGAGTGTTTCTAGCACATAACCTTCATTAGAAGAGATAAAGGGTACCAAAATATTTGTATAATACATTCTAGAGATGCAGCAGTAAGAAATTGTATGCACTGGACATATAAAGTGCAAAAAGACGTGATTTTTGAGGAAGCAAAAAGTGAGGCTGAACTGAAGAACTGGGTTTGAACTTCGCTTAAAAAAGACAGAGAAACAGAAGTAGCAGACAATGAGAAAAGGTATAGATGTACAGAATTGTGCATTATGTAGCCAGACAGCCAGTCCACAAACAAGCAGGACTGAAAGCAAGTTTCCTGAGAACACGCAGGAGAGGGCAAATCCAGAAAGGCAGGTTGAGACCCAATTGTGCAGAATATAGAGCTGGCCTTCCAAACACGATTCCCCCTTTTCAGCACAGTATCTCATGACTTTGTGAGAATACTGTGAGGGTTACTTGACGAGCATCATTTTCCCCAACTGAGAGGTGGGGTCAGGAATGCTGGGAAGAGGTCAGGGTCACACAGAGAGTGACACAGGGAATGACAGAGAGTCCTGTTTCCCAGTCCAGCCATTTCTCAGCCAAGATACACTACAGTCTCCCTGCCTCTTTCCCAGGTTCCCAAACACTGAAATGGAATGACCATGCTCGAATGAGCAAACATGCTGGAACTGCCCCTTATTTTTTCCTTTCTCTGTGACGAGAAAGAAAAGAGAGGAGGACTATTGAACTTTAAACTTCCTGATAAACTATAATGTGGGAAAGTGCCATTTTTAGGTTTACATGAAGGAGCTACCTCTGAGAATGGCCTTTTGGCCTGTGAAAAACTAGAAACATCCCAGGAAGTTACTAAAATGTTGTAGTACTGTGAGAATTTGTATAAAAATAAACACTGGATTATTTCAGGCCTAGTCCCTTGAGAAAATGAGCCAGAATTATTCAGAACTACTAGTCTAATCTTGACAGAACAGAGGAAACTGACAACTGAAGCCAGATTTTTTTTCCCCTTCTTAAAAAATAAGCCCTAATTTTGATATTTTGGAAAATGAAAAAAGAATCAGGTTAACCATGTGATTCAAATGACCCTGAAACTAAGATGGCTGAGCTTCCTTATGAGAAAATGCAGCGCAGACCATGATTCGCAGAAGGTGTCAACTGGAAGCCGCCGAGTCAGGAGAGCTTGAACTCATGGATTCAAAGATGCACATAATTCAGTTGTCTGTAAACTATTCCCTGGAGCTTAGTGGACTTCTTTTAAAGCTTTGCTTGAGTTATTTTTTCTCAGAAGAAATATTTAAACACCAAAGGAAATACATACTATCACATGTCACTATGGGAGCTGCCCCCACGCTTGACTACAATGCTTTCTTTCCACTGAAAAATAATTTCCCATTGAATCTCTGGTTCAAAAGAAATCTCATTGAAAATGCCAAATCACTCCATGATTTAATTCATATTTGTAACAAGAATGACTAAACAATGGCTCAGAGTCATTTACTGAAATGTTGAAGGCAATCTCTTCTTGGCAACACCACCTTATCCAGTTTAGTTCAGTCAATACAGCAGATGTATGTTTGGTAGCTTCGATGTGGCCAGCACTGTTCTTTCCGCCGAAGCAGTATGAGCCTCAAGCCTTCTGCTCAAGGAATGGGGCCACTGTACACACAGGCAGAGCTGTTGAATCCACAGCTTCCTGATTTGCAACTTTCTGGGGCCAAAGAGACAATCCAGAGACATGACATGGAGCACAGAATGAAGATGAAGTCAGTATCCCCCCCTTATTCCTTACAGCTAAATATTGCCCCATAATTCCTATTGCAAGAAATTAGTTCATGGAAGAGACTTTTAAGGTGTCCCAAGAGAAGATAAAACTATTGCTCAGACTAAATTATTAGCCAGGCAGTTTTATATTTCTGTCTAATAATCCCACAGAAAAAAATGTAAACATACAAATGGGAATGGGAATATGAGTGGCTTTTCTCTTGCAATGCTTGAATACATCCCTGGGAATAGGATGTTCCATGTAGGGACCTGGATCTCTACCTTAGAGAGCCCAGAGTTGCAAGAACAGGAAGTAGGTCAATGTGAATGATGATAAACACCATGTCTGCTTCCTAACCTCACTAGAAACCAAATTCCCAGACCCATGAATTTCTCTATCAGTTATAATGCCATACAGAAGCCTCTGATACACCTGATGCATAGCATTGTACACTTCCAGAGTATTGCCTCTGAGCAGGTGATTCAGCTCTATATTCACCAGGCCATTCTGGATGTTGTAGTATTTGATACAACATATAGACCCCATGGGCATGGTATTGCATCTCTTTGTGAGGTGGGTTCACTGGTGGGATTTTCTGTACTACTAGAGGCCTGGTGCATGGATTTGTGCACTGGTGGGGTCCCTTGGCCTGGCCTGCGCCCTCTCAAAATCTGGGACCCCTCGGGGGATGTTGGACTGCCTGTTTCGGCCCGATCCCCACACGTCAGGCCGAGGGACCCCACCGGTGCATGAATCTGGGCACCGGGCCTCTAGTATGCATATAAGATCTTTGGTTAATCTCTTCCCGTGTTCCCCCCTCTCCCCTTCCCTCTGAGATTCATCAGTCTGTTCCATGTTTTCATGCCTGTGTGTTGAGCGTCTGCTCCCTAGTGGTCAGCGTGCATCATAGCTACCAGTCGAATGGTCGAATGGTCACTTGGGCTTTTATATATAGACTAGAGGCCCGGCGCATGAAATTCGTGCATGGGTATGGTCCCTAGGCCTGGCATGCGACCAGGGCCATCTTCCCCAGCTGCCTACAGCCGGCCCTGCCCTCCGCCACCACCCACCCCCAGTTCCCGTTTGCCATCGGGTGATCGGTGCCTGACGGCCGGGGGAAGGGACTGAGAGATTGGCTGTTCCTGCCCACTTGCTGGCCCTGCCCCCGCTGCTAGTGGCCATCAGGCGATTGGAGCCTGCCGGCTGGGGAAAGGAACCAAGAGGTGGTCAGTGCACCTCATAGTGACTGGTCCAGCGGTTGTTCTGGTCGTTCTGCTGTAAGGGTCAATTTGCATATTACCCTTTTATTATATAGGATAGAGGCCTGG